>NC_137918.1:7189452-7414452 GCF_963457725.1 Sprattus sprattus
GGTGCTTCCATTTAAAGTGGCGTCCACATGTTTACATGTTTACAGTTCCTAGACGTGCTGATGGGGTTTGGTTTCTGTTAAGATAATGCTAACTGCTGATAATGGCTAATGACGAGTGATAAGATAAATGCAGTTTCAGAATGGCAACTAAAGTAAACTATGCAACTAAAGGACTGAGGGCCTGATTTACTAACAGGATTGCGCCCATTTCAGGCGTAAAATAGCGGTCGTAAACATAAAACGGTATTTACTAAGGGGGGGCATTTGAGTAGAGGCGCATATTAATGCTTTGTGGGTGTGAACTTGCAAACAGGTGGGATGACACGGAAACGTGGGTAGTAACGTGGGCGTGAAGCGCAATTTAATGGGAGGAGAGAAGGTAAGTGCGCCTAATGATGTATTGCGTGGTATTTACTAAAACTGCCTGGCGAGAGCACGTCTCTGATTTGTGGGCTAATTCTCCGCCTCATAAAAGCACGTCTTAACCAGGAAGCGCATTTCCATTGAGTCTGGAAACATTGATATGGCCGACATTATCAACAGGCCTACATCATTTACAGGCCAACATTATCAAAAGGCCTACATCATTTACAGGCCGACATTATCAACAGGCCGACATTCTCAACAGGCCTACATCATTTACAGGCCGACATTATCAACAGGCCGACATTATCAACAGGCCTACATCATTTACAGGCCGACATCATTTACAGGCCGACATTATCAACAGGCCTACATCATTTAGAGGCCTACTTCATCAACAGGCCGACATTATCAACAGGCCTACATCATCTTCACCCTCATCACTGTCTGCTCATCTCATCCTGGTGCTTCCATTTAAAGTGGCGTCCACATGTTTACAGTTCCTAGACGTGCTGGTGGGGTTTGGTTTCTGTTAAGATAATGCTAACTGCTGATAACGGCTAATGACGACTGATAAGATAAATGCTGTTTCAGAAAGGCAACTAAAGTAAACTATGCAACTAAAGGACTGAGAGTATATGAGTGGACTTGGACAGTTAAAGATCATCTCTAGAGGTCAGCATTTACAGAAGTGTAAATATAAATATAGACAGAAACGTTGCTTTTAAATGATGATTAAACCTTCATCTGCATCTCACAGCTCCAAAGGAAAAGTAGGGAGTCACACTGAATTAGATCGGGCCTCCCTTCCTGTTGATGTTGATCATGCTGGCATGTTGGATCCCCTTGTACTGGGACACTGTTTCTATGGTAACAAATGAGGAGATGCAAGCCAGTGTCTAGAAACAGCCCCATTGTTCTCGCAGTAGGGATGTGGTTACTTCCTACCTCTGATGAATACTATTGTCCTGGCTAATGTCATGTCGAGCAGAGGAGCGTCTCAGTGTAGGGAGGGAGTCTACGGGTCTCTGCAGGACGGCGTAATTATGTTAGGGAGTTCTATCTATGTGTGCGAATCTTGTTCCAGTGTCGTTTGTGAAGGTCGTTAGAGAGTTCTGTGTGTGTGTGTGTGTGTGTGTGTGTGTGTGTGTGCGTGTGTGTGTGTATGAGTGTTTGTGTGTGTGTGTGTGTGTGTGTATGTGTGTGTGTGTGTGTGTGTGTGTGTGTGTGTGTGTGTGTGTGTGTGTATGTGTATGTGTGTGTGAGTCTGGTTCCAGTGTCGCTGTGAAGGTCGTAAGAGAGTTCTGTTTGAGCCACTCTAGTTCCAGTGTCGGTTGGTTGTGAAGGTCGGCTGAGTGCGCTGAAGGTCATCCTGGTGCAGTGACCCCTTGCTGACCCCTGTGCCTGTGAGAGCCACAGGAGGCTAATGAAGTGGCCAGAGACAATAGGCTGGGCTGCTTACTCTCAGCAGGGGATGAGTGAAACAGCAGTGACATGCAGCCGCCTCTTTTGCTCATGTAGACTCGTGGAAGAACTACACTCTGTCTGTCTCTTTTCTCTTCACGCACACACTTTCTTCACCCTCCTGCCATCTCTCTCTCTGTCCACCTCTCTCTCTCTCTTTCTCTCTCTCCACCTCACCTTCTCTCCTCCTCTCTCTCCACCTCAGTCTCTCCCTCTACCTCTCTCTCTCTCTCTCTCTCTGTCTCTCCCTCTCCTTCCACCTCTCTCTCCCTCTCCTTCCTCCTCTCTCTCTCTGTCTCTGCCTCTCCCTCCACCCTCCCCTCTCTCTCCCTCTCCTTCCACCTCTCTCTCCCTCTCCTTCCTCCTCTCTCTCTCTGTCTCTGCCTCTCCCTCCACCCTCCCCTCTCTCTCCCTCTCCTTCCACCTCTCTCTCCCTCTCCTTCCTCCTCTCTCTCTCTGTCTCTGCCTCTCCCTCCACCCTCCCCTCTCTCTCCCTCTCCTTCCACCTCTCTCTCCCTCCACCCTCCCCTCTCTCTCCCTCTCCTTCCACCTCTCTCTCTCTCTGTCTCTCCCTCTCCTTCCACCTCTCTCTCCCTCTCCTTCCACCTCTCTCTCTCTCTGTCTCTGCCTCTCCCTCCACCCTCCCCTCTCTCTCCCTCTCCTTCCACCTCTCTCTCTCTGTCTCTCTCTCTCTCTCTGCCTCTCTGTCTCCTGACCTGCAGTAACCCTTCCTCTCCTCCGGTTCTCGTCTAGCTGCGGATGTCTGTCCTTGGGTCTGTTTAAACACATTAAAGTGTGAAGCCTCCTGTCAGGATGGATTGTTCTTGGTAGAGCTCTCATTTTTGTCTCCGACACGCTTCCTGTCACGTTGAGCAGACGTCAACCCCGCGCCCAGAGATGGATGGTGTGTTTGAGGCGTTTGTCAGAGACGTTCAGATGCACAGCTCACACACACACACACACACACACACCCCGCGCCCAGGTATGGATGGTGTGTTTGAGGCGTTTGTCAGAGGCGTTCAGATGCACAGCTCACGCTAAGAGCAGCAGTGTGTCGTTCCTGAAAGCCAAACTGCTTCAGCGCTCAGGCCTCTAGTCAGGTGTGTAGTGTCATGTTATATGTTGCTCCAAGGAGGTGAACTGGTTTCCTTCACATGGTTCACAGAGACTGTTTTACACACACACACACACAGACATACACACCGACATACACATACACACACACACAGCCACACACACACACACACACACACACACACAGAGATTGCTTTACACCTCATGACTCTTCAGTACACACCTGAAATCTGCCAGAGAAGCACAAAAGATGTTCTTGATGATCTTTCTAGAGTAAATATTTAGCGTCGCACATGTATATCCTGGGTTGAGCATATGGGCTATGCAAAGAGTTGAGTTTTCCATGCAGCGTGATAGTTGTCCACCAGGACGGCCCTGTACTGGACAGAGTAAATGGTCAATAGACTGCATTATCTACTCTGCTTTTCTACTCATAGAGCACTCAAAGTGCTTTACATATGAATGACTCAGACATCTACCCATTCACACACTAATGGCTGTTGCCTACCTGCACATCGGGAGATGTTGGGGATTCGGTGTTTTTATGCTCAAGGACAATTTGACATTTGGTGAGGAGGTGTCGGGATTGAACTGGCAACCTTCGATTGCTGAGCGACTCCTCTACCTCCTGAACCAGTGTGTGTGTGTGTGTGTGTGTGTGTGTGAGGCCCAGCGAGCTAAGATGTTTCTGGGTTCTGCTGAAGCCACTCTCCCACCTTAGGGCTCTCAGCCCCAAGTGCTGTGACCCTTAAGACCACCACTGGGATTTCTCCTGGTTCTCTTGTTCTTTATGTTGCTGTAATGGCATATCGCTTCCTTATTTACCGTTGCTGTTCTGGTCCTTCCGTGTCACCACGCTGTCTGATGGGGTGGCTACTTGATTGCCTGCCTGGATTCGGAAGTCCCATGGAATAGAATCTTAACCTCTTCATTTTAGTAAACCTTTGTGATGTCACTCATCTGTGCTTATGAGGATCTCACCCCTTTCAGTGCAAGCATCTACATACTTGATCCCAAAAACTTTGCTGTTACATTCAGAGTTCAAGTTGCATCTTTGTATGGTATGTATTTTAGGAAATGTTTATTTTGGTTCCACAGTGCAGTACTTCTCAGTGCAGTAATTCTCTATGATCTGGGTTACCTGCTGAGGGATCAGACTGATGTTACCCTGAGAGCAGTTTTTTAAGGATATGTCTCCCCCTAGCGGTTTTGTGGTTGTACTGCAGGGAAAGAATTTATACATGACCATGGAAGCACACAGTACCCAGAAGAACAGTGTAACACCACATATTTTGATTTAGAAGAACGAACTCAGAGGAAATCAGAAGAATTTTAAGCTTATGTTTTAGTGATTTGCATGCTGACATGCCCTGCTGGCTACAGGTCTTTGGTTAACATGAGTTTAAAAAATATTTCAGCATATTTACATCCAGAATGGTTGTTTTTCAAAGTAACGTATACAGAAGTCAGTATGCATTTTCCGAGTGAAAAAATGTGTGAATGTGGCCTGTAACTACCATGCACTTCACTTTTATAGTTAAACTATGAGCCAGTTGTGTGTGTTTGTGTCTGCATGAGGCCTTAGTTGTGTGTGTGTGTGTGTGTGTGTGTGTGTGCACGTGCAGGAGGCCTTAGTTATGTCTGTGTGCACAAGGCCTTAGTTGTATGTTTGTGTGTGTGTGTCTGCATGAGTCCTTAGTTGTGTGTGTGTGTGTTTGAGGCCTTAGTTGTGTGTGTGTGTGTGTGTGTGTGTGCATGAGGCCATAGTTGTGTGTGTGTGTGTGTGTGTGTGTGTGTGCATGAGGCCTTAGTTGTGTGTCTCTTTGTCTGCATGAGGCCTTAGTTGTGTGTGTGTGTGTGTGTGCATGCCTTAGGTGTGTGTGTGTGTGTCTGCATGAGGCCTTAGTGGTGTGTGTGTATGTGTGTCCACAGGGCCTGTTAATCCTGTCAGACCATCAGCGCCTGCAGAGAGCGCAGTGTTGGTAAGGGACAGCGAGGCTGGTCAGGACAGGGTGAGGGATTTGATGGTGTGGTGACACTCACTGTCACACTCACCATCACATTCACGGAGGACAGAGGGCCTTTGTCCAGCATGTCTGAGCATGGAGTCGTCACTCTCCATCGAGTGTGACGAGGATTCAGTTTCTCAGCAGAAACCAGATAGACACACACACACACACACATACAGATAGAGTACAGCACTGTATAAGCGTGACACAGAGATCACTCTGAGTGTGTGTCTGTCAGCTTAAAACCTGTGTCTGGGTGAGTGTGTGTGTGTGTGTGTGTGTGTTTGTGTCTGTGAGTGTGTGCGTGTGCGTGTGTGTGTGTTTGATGGAAAGCCAGGCAGACAAAAAGAGGTGCTGGTTACAGGAAGAGAGATGATATTGAGAGGGTGTGTGTGTGTATCTGTATCGCTTGACAACCATTGTACAGTGTTGACTGTCTCTACGGCGACAAGGATCTGGACTACTTCTCCTCTGAACCCAATTGACCTTTGCCCTTTGACCCCTGGGTTAGAGGAGCCGGCTGCTTTGATGAGGAGGAGGCTGCTATGAGGAGGAGGAGGAGGCTGATGAGGAGGAGGAAGAGGCTGATGAGGAGGAGGAGGAGGAGGAGGCTGCTATGAGGAGGAGGAGGAGGCCCTGGCCTGTCTGAGGTCACGTGCTACTTCAGGAGTGTGAGAACAGAATGACGATTCACAAATAGTTAAGGCTTAGAAGATTAGAGCGGGAGTACCACACACACACACACACACACACACACACACACACACACACAGAGTTTACGTCTTTATTTGGATTTGATAAATAAGCACATATCATGGTAAAATCCAAATTTGGCTTAGAGGAAGTATTAAATTGCACATAGTTTCAGTCCATATTGTGCATTAATGGTAAAGGTGACACCTGCACTTCCAGATGGAGACACACACACATCACACACACATACACAGGCAGGCAGGGAGTGTAGTGACTGACTTTAATCAAATACTTTTTGTACAAGAGGTTCATCAACAGAGAGTGCACAAAAAAAAAACATTTCACATTTTACATCATTTTACATTTGACTCAAAGCATAAGAATTGTGTGTGTGTGCATACAGGGGTTCTTGGTAGAGTCACCAGGTCTATATTAGGAACATCAGAAATATGTATCAAAGACATGACATCTAGCCTAGAGTGTGTGTGTGTGTAGAGGAGTTTCTGTAAGCACAAGAGAAAGGAAGGGGGTCTCTAACAGAGCAGAATAGGACACTGTACAGACAGACTGCAGAGTGTGTGTGTGTGTGTGTTAGTGTGTGTGAGTTTGTGTGTGTATGTAGATAGAGGGATAGTTTAAGCCACACTGAAAGTGCCATGGATATATGGCAGGCAGGTGTTAGTGTGTGTGTGTGAGTGAGATCAGAGGCTTTTCTGTTCTTACCGAGAGAGAATGGTAAGTAAGAGCGCTGAAAGTGCCAAGGGTGAGTTGGCAGACAGGTGTGTGTGTGTGTGTGTGTGTGTTTAAGGAGAGCTGCTACACTAATGTGTCCTTACGTGTGCTTGCAAGGATAACTGTTATCCTGTGATGTGTGTGCGTGTGCAAAGATCACTGTTACATTACTCTGGTTTTTGCAGGCCTTGTGGTGTGTTTGCAAGGATAACTGCTACCCTTTATTCAATAATAAAGTTTATTGTGAGTGTGTGTGTGTGTGTGTGTGTGTGTGTGTGTGCAAAGATCACTGTGCTCTGGTGAGTGATTGTGTGTGTGTGTGTGATTGTGTGTGATTGTGTGTGATTGTGTGTGTGTGTGTGTGTGTGTGTGTGTGAAAGGATCACTGCCACCCTGTGTTGTGTGTGTGTGTATGCATGCCTGAAGGATCACTGCTACTCTGGTCTGTGTGTGAGTGTGTGCGTGTGCTTAGAGAGATGGGTGTACTCAGTGCCCTCCTGTCCTCACTCCTGTGTAACTGTCCAGTAACTGTGCAGACTGATGACCTGTGTGTGTGTGTGTATGTGTGTGTGTAAGTAACTGTACCCCTCTGCTAGCGGTGGCTTACTGAGGGGTTGTGCAGACTGATGATCTGCGGGCCGTCGTGTTCCCAACCCGCCCAACCTGACTCACGTCACACTCCACCCACCCTGCTGAAGCCACAAGGGCCCGCCTCCACAGCAGTAACTCACTCAGGAGTGTGTGTGTGTGTGTGTGTGTGTGTGTGTGTGTGTGTGTGTGTGTGTGTGTGTGTGTGTGAGAGTCAGAAGTCAGCTGTGTGACGTTAACACTTAACAGGCTGGACACGTCATGGTTAACAGTATGAAGCACTATTACTACATGTCATGGTTAGCAGTGTGAAGCACTATTACTGTCCCTGAGGAACTGTAGGTATGGACGGGTGGCTGAGAGATCCTCACACACACACACACACACACTCACTCAGAGACATGTGTACATATACCTGTACCTATTGTACTTGTGATTGATTCCCTGAATGAAGACCACAGAAAAGCATCATTAAAAATAGTAACTATTAGAAGAGCACAGTAGAAAAGAGTGGTCAGTACAACCAGTGGAAAGTACACTTAGCTTATATGGTCCCACAGAGATAGAGAGAGAAGGGTCACTGAGAGTGAGATGGAGTCTATGTGTGTGTGTGTGTGTGTGTGTGTGTGAGTGTGTGCGTGTGTGTGTGTGTGTGAGAGAGAGAGAGAGAGAAGGGTCACTGAGAGTGAGATGGAGTGTGTGTGTGTGTGTGTGAGATATAGAGAGGAGTGACTGGAGTGTGTGTATATTTGTTTATGTTTGTGTGTGTGTGTGTGTGATAGAGAGAGAGGAGTAACTGGAGTGTGTGTATATGTGTTTGTGTGTGTGTGAGAGAGAGAGAGAGAGAGAGAGAGAGAGAGAGAGAGAGAGAGAAAGAGTGAGAGAGAGAGAGAGGAGTTACTGGAGTGTGTGTTTATGTGTATATGTGTATGTGTTTTTTTTTGTGTATATGTGTGTGTGTGTGTGTGTGTGTGTGAGAGTGTGAGAGAGAGAGAGAGGAGTGACTGAGAGTGTGAGGGTGAGTGTGTATGTGTGTGTGTGTGAGAGCTACATAAAGAGACAGAGACAGAGACATAGAGAGAGAGAGAAAGAGAGAGACAAAAAACAGTGTTAGTGGGGAAAGACACAGATTGTCCATCCAGTGCACCAGTGTGTGTGAGCATCAACAACAGTGTCTGTGGGCATGCATGGGGATGGCTGGTGGCATGGGGGTGGGGGCATGTTGCAGTGAGGGGGGGGGGGGCATTAAATGATGCATTGAGGGGGTGTCACTGGTCTTAAATGAGTGTGGACAGAGCATGCTCAGTGGGGGTGGGGAGTGGGGGGGGTGTGCTCCTAAGTAGCAGCTGGTCCTGGCCCAGGTTGGGTCCCTGTGTCTGCCGCTCTGTGGGGTGGTTCTGAGCGCGCTCAGATGAGGGCCCTGAGCTCGTCGTCGGTCAGCTGGTTGACCTCCATGATCTTGAGGAGCTGCTCGTTGTAGCGCGCCTCGTCCTGCAGGAAGTGAGGTATACGCACGTGCTCCATCACAGCCTGGCCGCGGAGCCTCTCTATGTCCTCGAACGACACCTACACACACACACACACACACACACACACACACACACACACACACACAGACACACACATGAATACACACACACACACACACACACACACACATGAATACACACACACACACATGAATACACACACACACACACATGAAAACACACACACACACACACACACACACACAGATGCACACCCACACACACACACAGGCGAGGCTTGCAAGGTTACCATCTGAGTCCATAATGATTAAAAGATTCATGCTCTGATTGTCTAGGAGAAGTAGCCCCCCCCCATGCCTTCACATTGAGCTCCATGTGGTCTCTCATTTAAAACATTAAAGTCTTGTTGTGTTACGCGTGCTTCCAAGATCACCATCTGCTGCACAGGCCGCAGGCCTTATTGTGTCACACTTCACTTCCTTATGCACAGTGGCAGATTCTCATTTCCTCCTGGGGAGGGGGGGTTCATGATGACCTCAAACAGCTATCAGACTACACAAACTCCTGACTGAAATATCTATAATATATATATATACAGTACTGTGCAAAAGTTTTAGGCAGGTGTGAAAAAATGCTGTAAACTAAGAATGCTTTCAAAAATGGAAGTGTTAACAGTTTATTTTCATCAATTCTTCATAAATTAACAAAATGCAGTGAAGGAACAGAAGAAAATTCTAAATTAAATCAATATTTGGTGTGACCACCCTTTGCCTTCAAAATAGCATCAATTCTTCCAGATACACTTGCGCACAGTTTTTGAAGGAACTCGGCTGGTAAATTGTTCCAAACATCTTGGAGAACTAACCACAGATCTTCTGTGGATGTAGGCTTCCTACAATTATTCTGTCTCTTCATGTAAACCCAGACAGACTCGATGATGTAGAGATCAGGGCTCTGTGGGGGTCATACCATCACTTGCAGGACTTTTTAAGCTGAAGATAGTTGTTAATGACATTGGCTGTATGTTTGGGGTTATGTTCCTGCTGCAGAATACATTTGGTGCCAATCATACGCCTCCCTGATGGTATTGCATGATGGATTAGTATCTGCCTGTATTTCTCAGCATTGAGGACACCATTCATCCTGACCAAATCTCCAACTCCACTTGCAGAAATGCAGCCCCAAACTGGAAAGGAACCTCTACCATGCTTCACTGTTGCCTGCAGACTCTCATTATTGTACCTCTCTCCAGCCCTTCGGCGAACAAACTGCCTTCTTCTACAGCCAAATATTTCTAATTTTGACTCATCAGTCCAGAGCACCTTCTGCCATGTTTCTGCACCCCAGTTTCTATGTTTTCGTGCTTAGTTCAGTCACTTGGCCTTGTTTCCTTGTCGGGGTAGAGCTTTTTGGCTGCAACTCTTCCATGAAGACCACTTCTGGCCAGACTTCCCCGGACAGTAAATGTCTGTACCTGGGTACCACTGGTTTCTGCCAGTTCTGAGCTGATGCCATTGCTTGAAATCTTCCGATTTCGAAGGTAAATAAGCTTGATGTGTTTTTCATCAGCTGCATTAAGTTTCCTTGGCTGACCACTGCGTCTACGATCCTCAACGTCTTCTTCAAAAGAGCTTGAACTGCACATTTTGAAACCCCTGTCTGCTTTGAAATCTTTGTCTGGGAGAGACCCTGCTGATGCAGTATAACTACGTTGTGTCTTGTTGCTGTGCTCAGTCTTACCATGTAAATGGATAAAAAATAAACATTTATTGTTTACATTTTTCAAAGCATTCTTAGTTCATAGCATTTTTTCACACCTGCCTAAAACTTTTGCACAGTACTGTATATACAGTGGGGAAAATAAGTATTTGAACCCCTTGCGATTTCACAAGTTTGGCCACTTGCAAAGAAATGTGTGATCTATAATTGTAATGGTAGGTGTATATTAACAGTGAGAAACAGAATATCAACAAAAAAATCCAGAAAAATGCATTTTATAACATTTATGACTTTATTTGCATTTGATGCAAAAAATAAGTATTTGAACCCCCAAAACTGAATGACAAAAAAGACTTAGTACTTGGTGGAATAACCCTTATTGGCAAGCACAGACGTCAGACGTTTCTTGTAGTTAGTCACCAGGTTTACAAACATCTCAGGAGGGATTTTGGTCCACTCCTCTTTCCAGATCCTCTCCAAATCTTTAAGGTTGTGTTTTCAATGGGAGGGAATGAGGGAATGAGGTTCAAGCCCAATATTCCACTTTACATGGCCCCATACATAGTCCCCTTGATGCGGTGGAGTCGTCCTGTACCCTTGGCAGAGAAACAGCCCTGTAGAACCTGATAATGTAATAATTTCCCGATAATGTAATAACTCCCGATAATGTAATACAAATTCCTTCATAAGTCCCTAAAACATGTAATAAAACCTGATAATGTAATAATACCCCGATAATGTAATAAAGTGCATTTCCCAATAATTTTGCAGAACCTGATAATGTAATAATCACCTGATATTGTAATAACTTTGGTTGGTGCTGTAGCATCAGGTCTCCAGTTTCAGAGGTCCAAACAGTGAAGCTGTCCAGAGACCTGCTGCTTCACTATTAGCAGATACAGTATATATTTTATATGATTGCGAATGCACAATTTTTACAATGGTGAAAGGGATATTCAGTGGTAATCAACTAATAGAGAAAAAATAAGAACATTTTGGTATGTTATAGACCGGCAGCTAATGGGCACATAGAACATTGAGTTTCTAAGTCCTCATTGATCATCAATAGCTGACATTTCGCTATTTGATTTATATCAAATTCTCTTTTGATTTTGTGTGGCAATGTCCCTTAAAAATTACACTATATACTGCAAAACATCATGCAACATGCATTTCCTCTACTTTCCTCAGCTTCTTGCTGTACAGGTTTGGCTTGCGAGGCTAAAGGCCTATACCATTGGGATCAAAATATGAGCAAAACAATAGTGGGTGGTTGTCTACACAGCATCACTACTTGGTCTGAATAACTGGTGTCCCAACATTTCAGCACTGACCAAAGTTTTTACAATATCAGGATTTTATTACATTATCAGGTTCTGCAAAATTGAGGCTAACCTGATAATGTAATAACTTCCAATTAATGTAACATTTTATTACATTATTGGTATGGCGATTGTTACATTATTGGGAAATGCACTTTATTACATTATTGGGATATTATTACATTATCAGGTTTTATTACATCTTTTAGGGACTTATGAGGGATTTTTTATTACATTATCAGGGTTATTACGTTATCAGGAAATTATTACATTATCAGGTTCTACAAGCCCCAAAGCATAATGTTTCCACCTCCATGCTTGATGGTGGGTATGATGTACTCCTGGGGTCATATTCAGCATTCCCCCCCCTGTCAAACACGGCAAGTCGAGTTGATGCCAAAGAGCTTGATTTTGGTATCATCTGACCACATTCTGTCTCCCAATCCTCCCTAGAATCATTCAAGTATGCAATGGTAAACTTCAGATGGCCCTGTACATGCGCTTCCTTGAGCAGGGGGACCTTGCGAGTGCTGCAGTACTTCAAAAAATTACGGCGTGGTGTGTTGCCAATGGTTTTCTTGGTGACTCTGGTCCCAGCTGCCTTGAGATCATTCACAAGCTCCCCCTGTGTAGTTCTGGGGTTATTCTGCACCTTTCGAATGATCACTGATTCCGCATGAGGGGATATCTTGCATGGAGCCCCAGACCTAGAGCGGGTGACAGTTGTTTGGTGTTGCATCCATTTATGAATAATCGCACCAATAGTTATCTGCTTCTCACCAAGCTGCTTGCCGGTGGTTTTGTAGCCCATTCCAGCCTTGTGCAGGTCTACAATCTTATCTCTGACGTCCTTGGACAGCTCTTTGGTCGTGCCCATGGTGGTGAGGTTGAAGGTGTGAAGTATGATTCTTTGGACAGGTTTCTTTTATACAGGTCACCAGTTGAGATCAGGTATACCTTGTTAGACCTAATGAGGACTAATCTGTGTGCTTTTTGGGCACATAACTGGCCATTGGGAGCAAGAATTCTTGCTGTTTGCTTGGGGGTTAAAATACTTATTTTTTGCATCAAATGCAAATAAAGTCATAAATCTTATAAAATGCAGTTTTCTGGATTTTTTTGTTGATATTCTGTTTCTCACTGTTAAAATACACCTACCATTAAAATTCTAGATCACACATTTCTTTGCAAGTGGCCAAACTTGCGAAGTCAGCAGGGGTTCAAATACTTATTTTCCCCACTGTATATATATATATATATATATATATATAACATGGATATCACTTTTAACATCCGATTCACCAAATCAGTAAGAGTTTAACTAGTGAAAGAACATTACATTACAACTGAGAGAGTGGGTCTGCCATGAGCTCATCTTCAGATCTCTTAGGTACTCAGCCACTGATAGGGTAAGTGTGCATCGCACCGATGGCTTTAAGTTCACACACACTACAGAGAAGCAGTGATGGCTTTGAGTTCACACACAGGACAGAGAAGCAGTGATGGCTTTGAGTTCACACACACTACAGAGAAGCAGTGATGGCTTTGAGGTTCACACACACAGCAGAGAAGCAGTGATGGTTTGAGTTCACACACACACCACAGAGAAGCAGTGATGGGTTTGAGGTTCACACACACGACAGAGAAGCAGTGATGGGTTTGAGGTTCACACACACGACAGAGAAGCAGTGATGGGTTTGAGGTTCACACACACCACAGAGAAGCAGTGATGGGTTTGAGGTTCACACACACCACAGAGAAGCAGTGATGGGTTTGAGGTTCACACACACTACAGAGAAGCAGTGATGGTTGAGTTCACACACAGTACAGAGAAGCAGTTGCACTCTGTGATGACTTGAGTGAGTGTGAATGTCACTCTGTGATGGCTTGAGTGAGTGCGAGCGTCACTCTATGATTACATAACATGCCTTTCACACGCCACATTAATAGGCTTTAGCAGAAACGGGTTACAAACACTTGAAGCGATGATGCCACCACAGATATGGATCATTGGGTATTGAAATGGGACACTCTGGGCACCACAAATCACATGGATAAAGACTGATCCCCTTCCCTGTCACCAGGGGGCTCTAGCTGCACACTCACCTTCCCCAGTGCCATCAGCAGAGGAAAGTCTATCTTCTCCCGGTGCCGGAGGATCTTCAGGATGCCGTCCAGGTACACTTGGTCCTTACTGAAGCAGCCTGAGAGGAGGAAGAGGAGAGGAGAGGAGAGGAGAGGAGAGGAGAGGAGAGGAGAGGAGAGGAGAGGAGAGGAGTGGAGTGGAGAGGAGAGGAGAGGAGAGGAGAGGAGAGGAGAGGAGAGGAGAGGAGAGGAGAGGAGAGGAGAGGAGAGGAGAGGAGAGGAGAGGAGAGGAGAGGGGAGGAGAGGAGAGGAGAGGAGAGGAGAAGAGAAGAGAAGAGGAGAGGAGGAGAGAGGAAAAGAGAGGAGAGGGGAGGAGGAGTGGTGAGAAGTGGAGTGGAGGGGAGAGGAGAGGAGAGGGGAAGAGGAGAGGAGGGGAAAGGAGAGAAGAAAGGAGGGGAGAGGAAAAGAGACCAGAGTAGAACAGAGGAGGAAATTGTTACACCTACTGTACACACAGCTGTCTCCTGGCCAGCCTCCATAATGTAATTTCACCTGGTGTTTGTGTGTGTGTGTTTGTCTGTGTGTGTGCATGCGTGTTTGTCTGTGTGTGTGTGTATGTGTTCGCGCATGCGTATGTATGTGTGCGTGCATGCATGTGTGTGCATGCATGCGTGTTTGTGTGTGTGCGTGTGTATGAGAATGTGCATGAGTTAGTCTGCGTGATTGTGTGTGTGTGTGTGTGTGTATGCGTGTGTGTATGTGTTTGTGTGTTTGTATGCGTGTGTAAGTGCATGTGTTAATCTGCGTGCGTGTGTGTGTGTGTGTGTGTGTGGGGTCAGGAGGAAGTCACTGGCATGGAAGTGTGTTATATCACAGGGCAGATCATGGTCTCTCGGTTGCACTCATAGTTATTTATGAGGTGGAGGGTTTTTGGATATTAAAGAGTTATAAGATATCAAGCAGTTAGTGCCCAGCCTATTGTGATGTGTTTTATTACACTGTGCTATGAGGCATGATATTTGATGGAATATGATACGTGTGTGTGTGTGTGTGTGTGTGTGTGTGTGTGTGTGTGTGTGTGTGTGTGTGTGTGTCTGTGTGCATGTGTGTGTAGAGCCAGGAAAGTGCCTTAAGATGATGATCATACTTGTACTATTTGATGTCTGATGTTGAGCAGTTTCATGCAGTTAACATTGCTGCAGTGTTATTTGAGCAGTAGTCCAGGCACACGTGGATTAGGGCCAGTTCCAGCCCAGGGCCAGTTCACTCTGAGTAAGCAGTACATCTCCTAGTGTGTTTGTGTGTGTGTGTGTGGTCAGGGCCAGTTCACTCTTAGTAGGCAGTACATCTCCTAGTGTGTGTGTGTGTGTGTGTGTGTGTGGTCAGGGCCAGTTCACTCTTAGTAGGCAGTACATCTCCTAGTGTGTGTGTGTGTGTGTGTGTGTGTGGTCAAGGCCAGTTGACTCTGAGTTAGCAGTACACCTCCTAATAGAAAAGCCCTATGGCAGCATTTTTCTAGCAAAACATATTTGATCTTATTGTATCTTTTGTCACTTTTGGGTTTTGTTGTTCTTGTTATATTATGATGTTGTTATTATTAATAATGTTGTGTTGTTGTTATGTTGTTGTTGTTATGCTGCTGTTGTGTTGTTGTTGTTGTTATGCTGCTGCTGTTGTTGGGCCCTATCTTGCACCCAGCGCAATTGACATTGTCACCGACGCATGTATCATTCCTATCTTGCACCCGGCGCACAGCGCGATTTTCCCTCCAGAGGCGCGCTTCGAAATGAACTTGCGTCGACATGGGCGGGGGCGGAACAGAGAAGGCGTTTCTCTGGCGCAAGTGGTATTTTGCAGTTTCAAAACAACGCCGTGCGCCGTGCGCCATTGACCAAAAAAAAGCTGGTCTAATGTGAGGCGCAATGTCTAAAGTCTGTAACGCGTATTCAGAACGCTATTTTAAGGGCGCATGTGCTTGCCCGCACAGTATAGGACCTGTAGGCTACACTTTACTTCTGTCGTCTTCACGAGAGATTTACACCAATTGTTTGGCAAGCCATATATAATTACAAGGAAAATAAAGTATTTACCACATGAGGAAATCATTTTGATATCCGTATCCAAGACATTTAAAAACTAGGCATACATCTAGCGTACACAATTGACCCAAATGATTCAGGTTAATTGAAGCTGCGTGACATTTGATTTATTGTATGGCTTTGTTGCATTTATTTAATGCCAGTATTATTATAAATCTTGTAAACTCATCTCTGTGTATGTGGACTTTATTTATGTACCTTGGGTTTGGTCAGCTGGTGCACTGGCTTGGGTGCCGATTTCCATGCCCCCAAATCCCTGCACGCTTTCAGGCGTGAGGGTAGACGTGGCGATGTCCTCTGCTGCCGTCAGATCCTGGGTCGAGGCAGATCCACCTCCCGTGAAGGCACGAGAACGTGTGTTACCTTCCAGCTTGGATGTCCCACGTCTCCGGACGTCATTATAGCGTTTTCGGCAACGTTTTCGGGTGCCCCGTTGCAGAAACAATCACGGCAATATCTTGACATGCTTGCTTGACTTTTGGAGGGTTTCTCGCATCCCCATATATATCTATCTCCCGGCTTTTTACAAAGCCATACAATAAATCAAATGTCACGCAGCTTCAATTAACCTGAATCATTTGGGTCAATGTGTAGGCTACATGTATGCTTATTTTTAAAATATCTTGGATATGGATTTCACAATGATTTCCTCAAGTGGTAAATACTTTATTTTCCTTGTAATTATATATGGCTTGCCAAAAAATTGGTGTAAATCTCACGTCGGTCTCCTCGGCTGTGAACTTCTCCGGTCTTCCACCAGGTAATTCCGCCATCAAAATAACAAGCCGCTATGGACTATGCGCTTCTCGCTCTTAAAGGGAATGTGAAATGACGCTCCGATTGGTTTATTGCATATTACGCCCAAACCACACCTATGGCTGAGTAACCTCCTTTGGACCAACCCTTTTGACACTTGCGCTGGACGCAAGTGTGTTTTTTCCGCCGTTAAAATAGCAACTGCGCCATAGAGCCGCCCACACAGCTACTTGCGCTTGGCGCCGTCCTACTTGCGTTTCTGATCGGCAAGATAGGGCCCGCTGTGTTGTTGTACTAAGCTCTGCTCACCTGGCTGCGAGGTATCGGTCTGTCCTCTCTTGGCGCGCACACAGTAGTCCCAGCGTGTGTTGGGGTCGTGCACGAAGCGGCCCAGGTCCTGGAACAGCTGGGCGAAGGGCATGCGGCTGGCCTGGTGCACCGTGTAGTACAGCAGCGCCGCGCGCCACAGCGTCGGATCCTTCCGGAACAACACGCTGTGGATGCTGGCCAGGCCCTCCTCCGTGGGGTTCAAAGGTCGAAGGTTGTGCTTCCTGCGGCCGCTGCTGCTTCCCCAGGGCTGCTGGCTGTTGTTGATGCCCCGGAAGTAGTGTGTTCCTGGACAGGGGCGGGGCATAGGTCAGGGGCGGGGCATAGGCAGTGATGGGCAATAGCGTCACTACTTGTAGCGACGCTACTAGCTTAACTACATTTGTAAGTAGCTTGGCAGTAACGTCTCTATTTACAAAACCAAGTAACTTTTCAGTAGCTAAGCTCTTTTATTGATCAAGTAGCGCAGTAGCGTCCTCGAAAGCTTATCCTGGACCTTTCTAATGTTCATTCATAACAGGCTTCCCTGCAGCCATCAAACACAAAAATGAAGCAGTACGTCACTTTAGTCGAGACGAGTGAAAATAGATAGATAGATATCGTCATTACAAGTACACCAGACGCTGCTCATACATTTAAAATGAATTCTCCCCTAATTTTAAATTGGTAGTTTGCATGCAGATTCTAGACAACCGATAACTAGAATGCTGTTGATATTTAGATACAGCTGAAGATGATGAAAGTTAAAAAGTGAAAAGTCCGTGCTGTCTGCTCAGGGAGTCGAATTGCGAAAATGCACGAAATAGACGAAAGATGAAGGTAGACGAGGTCTTCTGCATTCATTTGTTTTCATCTGCGTTTGAATGCCTAACTCAACAGCCATACCTTCAAAAGTACGTCACTTTATACGAGACGAGTGAAACTAAATATGTTTTCAGATGCCTTCTTTGTAATCCAAAGAAAAAGTTCCTGTCAACGTCAATGACATCCAACACAAACATACGAACACACGTTCAAGTGATTGAATTTCATCCATTCAACCGTTTTTATCTGACTGACAGTTGTGTTGATCACTAAAATTGCATTGACTTGGCATGCAGTTTGTTTAACTGAAAGTAGCTTCTAATGTATCAAACTACTTTTGACAGGTGTATGTAACTTAGGTGGCAACTCTTTTTATGAGTGGTAGCTTCTGTGTAGTGAAGCTGAATTTATTGTAGAGTAGCTGATGGCTTAGCTCACTACAAATATCAAGTAGCTTGCCCATCACTGGGCATAGGTCAGGCGACAGCGACATGACACGTCGCACATAATCACGACATGAGATTTGAACACCTGACTTTAAAGAGTAAAAAGCTCAGTTGTGTAACTCCACACATCATGCCCCACTGGGAGTTAGCTTAGCTCACAGCCCTGAACCTGTGTCAGCATGGAGCTGTTCCACACTCAGCATTCAGTTGTTCATTAATCGCCTGAGATAGGAAAAAAACCCAGAGCTTATTCAGCATTCACTCACACACACTCACACTCACACACACACACACACACACACACACACACACACACACACACACACACACACACACACACACACCCTTACTCGCACTCACTCACACACTCATACACACACACACACACTTACTCACTCACTCACTCACTCACTCACTCACTCACTCACTCACTCACTCACTCACTCACTCACACACACACAGAGAGCTCATTCAGCATTCACTCACACACTCACGCACACACTCACTCACACTCACACACACACACACACTTACTCACTCACTCACTCACTCACTCACTCACTCACACACAGAGAGCTCATTCAGCATTCACTCACACACTCACACACACACTCACTCACACTCACTCACTCACACTCACACACTCACTCACACACACACACACACACACACACACACACTCACACATTCACACACTCACTCACACACACACACACACACACACACACACACACACACACACACACACACACACACCCTTACTCACACTCACTCACACACTCATACACACACACACACACACACACACACACACACACACACACACACACACCCTTACTCACACTCACTCACACACTCATACACACACACACACACACACTTACTCACTCACTCACTCACTCAGTCACTCAGTCACTCACTCACACACAGAGAGCTCATTCAGCATTCACTAACACACTCACACACACACACACACACACACACACACACACACACACACACTCACACATTCACACACTCACTCACACACACACACACACACACACACACACACACACACACACACACACACACACACACACACACACACACACACACACACACACACACACTGGAGAGCTCATTCAGCACATACTCACTCACAGACACACACACAAAATCACTCACACACACACACACACATATACACACACACAGAGTGAAATGGAGAAGAGTAAATCAGGCCAGTGGAAGCAGTCAGTGATGAGTGAGGATTGCCTTTAATTACTGAGTGCTCTGGAGTGCCCGCTGCCTTTAATCTGACGGCCTGTGCTGAGTGCTGCCATCCATCAGGCACACACAGGTCCATCTGTCCATCACTCCATCTCTCTGTCTCTCCCTCACTCTGTCTCTCTGTCTCCCCATCCTTACGTCTCTCTATCTGTCCCCCTATCTCTCTACCTCTCCAACACTCTGTCTCTCCCTCACTCCGTCTCTCTGTCTCTCCATCCTTACATCTCTCTACCTCTCCATCTCTCTGACTCTCTATCCTTCCATCTCCGCATCCCTCTGTCCTTCCATCTCTCCATCTCTGTCCTTCCATCCCTCCATCTCTCTGTCCTTCCATCTCTCCATCTCTCTATCCTTCCATCTCTCTATCCCTCTGTCCTTCCATCTCTCCGTCCCTCCATCTCTCTATCTGTCCCTCCATCTTTCTACCTCTCCATCTCTCTGTCATTCCATCTCTCCATCTCTGTCTCTCTATCCTTCCATCCCTCTGTCCTTCCATCTATCCATCCCTCTGTCTCTCTATCTTTCCATCCCTCTGTCCTTCCATCTCTCCATCCCTCTATCTGTCCCTCCATCTCTCTACCTCTCCATCTCTGTCTCTCTATCGTTCCATCTCTCTATCCTTCCATCTCTCCCTCTATCTGTCCCTCCATCTCTCTACCTCTCCATCTGTCTCTCTATCCTTCCATCTCTCTATCCTTCCATCTCTCCATCCCTCTGTCCTTCCATCCCTCTATCTCTCTATCGTTCCATCCCTCTGGCCTTCCATCTCTCCATGCCTCTGTCCTTCAATCTCTCCATCCTTCCATCCCTCCATCCTTTCATCTTTCCATCTCTCTATCCCTCTATCACTCTGTCCTACCATCCCTCTATCTCTCTGTCTCTCTATTGTTCCATCCCTCTGTCCTTCCATCTCTCCATCCCTCTGTCCTTCAATCTCTCCATCCTTCCATCTCTCCATCTCTCCATCTCTCTATCCCTCTATCACTCTGTCCCAGGTGACTTATGCCTCTATTGTAACTCCATCCTGCAGCTAGGCTGCATCTCAGTGCTCCCACACAACAGAGAAGCTTCATCAGGTCAGCAATTATAGATGAGGCTCATAACTCACGCTGATAAACAACACAGCATCTCTTAGCAATCAGAGCAAGTGATGGATCATATGTCTCAAACACACGTGTGTGTTCACACACACACACACACACACACACACACACACACACACACACACACACAGCTTCATCAGCAAGAACAAACACACACAGACACACACACACACAACAAAGAGCTACTGATTACTGTCATTGACTCCTTAACCAAGAACCACTCAGAGCCTCTGTGTACAAATTACTAGCAGTAAGGCACATACACATGCATGCAAACACACACGTACAAGCATACAGCTGCACACACATACATACACACAAACCCTATCTCACACACACACATACAAACACACACCCCTATCTATCTCTCACACACACACACACACACACACACCCTACCTATCTCGTGTCTGAGCATGCCCTCCAGCCAGTGTTCTCGTGCGGTGGCCATGTTAATGGTGAGGGTGGGTCTGCTGTTCACAACCGTCATGGAGGCCCGGGAGAGCAGGTCGTCTGTCAGGTGCACCACGATCTGAGGAAACGCACACACAAACACACCCACACACCACACACACACACACACACACACACACACACACACACACACACACACACACACACCTTCACTATGGGAACCTTCGTATCAACAGTGTGGGCCTCAAACAGAGCCCTAGCTCAGCAAGCAGTGCCTTACCTCGAGGAATTCCGCGGAGGACACAACCTGACTGGCATATGTCCACACTACACTGTGAGTCTCTGTGGAGGATAATGGCTGCTAGATGAATACATGTTAACTTTATTCCAGCAAAGGGGAACCTGCTTAATGACATGGGGTTGGCCTCAAATGCACAGGTAAGTGAACTACAGTAACCAGAGGGCCTCACAGTTGGTTAGATGTCTTCAGGTTAGTGAACTACAGTACCCAGAGGTCCTCATAGTTGGTTAGATGTCTTCAGGTTAGTGAACTACAGTACACAGAGGGCCTCACAGTTTGTTAGATGTCTTCAGGTTAGTGAACTACAGTACCCAGAGGCCCTCAAAGTTTATTAGATGTCTTCAGGTCTAAATAATTCCAGAGCGGTCTTCTGCGTATTCCCTACATGTGTTCTACACACAATCCCACACAGCTTCAGTGGGCACAGAGGCTCCCTAGACTCACAGATCCAAACACACGGACAAATGATTCATAGGCCAACATGTTCCTGTTATTCTGAGTTATGTCCGCATCATGTGTTCATTCCATTAGCAACAGCAGTACATCATTAAGGAGAAAAAGTGTTTTTGTGAGTCTCGATTTCGTTTAATTGTTGTTTTGAAAAAAAAAAAAAAGATAAAAAAAAGTAGAGAAGCATTATGTTCCCCTTACATAAATCAAAGGGCTGTCCCTATGAGCCACATGCGTCTGCAGAACGTTCCAGAACAAACTCTTTTTAATGTCCTGACAGCATATTTCTCCTGCTGTTTGTCACCCTACAGTGGGTGACTGTTGAGTCATGCTAGAGATAGGACCTCGGGGACCAGATATTTTGCAAGGTTTTAGATGTCTGTGGGCATTTTCTCATGACTTGATTGGCCGTGTCAGTTCTGCTGAGCGGATGAATAATCTGTTGAGACATTTTCCCACAAACCCAGGGGACAGCAAGGTCACTCGCCACAGACTGCTCCGGGAAAAACACACACTGAATCAGATGTTGATGCTGCACAGACACACACACACACACACACACACACACACACACACACACACACACACACACACACACACACACACGCGCGCACACGCACACACACACACACAGCTGTACTCCAAAACAGTCTGTGTCTCTCTGGGGGAAGTTACCTGTAAGGCACATTACATCTGCACGTGAACACCCAGCACTGCAGTACATACAGACCTCCATCCAATAGGGAACGAACACAGAAACCTGCTTTACTTTTGAATACATACGTAGGTTAAAGTACAGTACAAGTGAACCTCACCCAGGCAGCCCACTTTCTCATAGAAAAGCACTTTTAGTAAAGAACTTAAGTGAGTTAAATGCTGTAATATACTCAAATATACTACTATATTTAGTATTTAAAAAGTAAATCCTAAATCTCTCTGAAAGGACGTGTGTAATATGGTGTGTGTGTCTGCTGTGTCTCACCTCTACCAGGCAGCCCTCCTTCTCATAGAAAAGCACTTTTAGTAAAGTTAAATGTAAGTGAGTTAAATGTGTTTAAGCTGTAATATACTAAAATACACCAGGACGTGTGTAATATGGTGTGTGTGTCTGCAGAAAGGACATGTGTAATATGGTGTGTGTGTCTGCTGTGTCTCACCTCTACCAGGCAGTCCTCCTTCTCATAGAAAGGCACTTTTAGTAAAGAACTTAAGTGTGTTAAATGTGTTTAAGCTGTAATATACTAAAATACACCAGGACGTGTGTAATATGGTGTGTAATATGGTGTGTGTGTCTGCTGTGTCTCACCTCTCCCAAACAGCCCTCCTTCTCCATGTACTTCTTGACCTGGTACCAGATACGGCTCTTGGTGAGTAGGGTGCCCCCGGTGGCCTGTTCAAACTTCTCATAGCTGCCATACTTCTGCAGGGCCAGCTCCATGATGCGCACCGCCTGCACAACACACAGAGAAGAAGGCACATCACACCATGACATCATGAGCTCCATGAAGCGCAACGCCTGCACAACACACGGAGAAGGCACAACACACCGTGACATCATGAGCCCCTCAGTCATCCTGATTGCACCGCCTACACAACTAGGGCTGGGTATCACGGCCGATTTCGATTCTGAAGGCTTTAAATCGATTAATCACGATTCGATTCGATTCGATTCAATCCGAATCGGTTCCATCTGCTCCTAGATTGAATGATAATTTTCTTAAGTTGTAAGGAAATATTCTTTTTAGGCGATTTTTTTACCCAGGCCTATACACAACACACGGAGAAGTCACAACACACCATTACATCATGAGCTCCTCAGTTCTATTTATTCTCATAGCAATTGTGCAAGATGAGGTAAAAAAAAAAAAAACGTCTTAAATATCTTTGTGTGTGAAAATGGTTACAACCAAAGTTGTTGAAAATGTTGAAACTGTAAGGATTCTATTTCTACAGGTCATGTGATAAAATATAATTTTCTCGAGTGGTGTACATCTACATGTGCTCAGTGATATTGCTGCACCATGACGGTTTGTGCTTTTCTCTTAAGCCAGTTCCCTACACTCCTGGTCCGCCCACTGTAACATTACACACTTTACACTGCAGGCTATCACGTCATTATAACCATCCTTATGCTAACCCCTGGATCACATCCACCGTCAAAAGAAGACTGGGAAAAAAAAGGGCCGTTTGCTCATTGGGAATGAAACCTCTTCCTTATCTCTTTCTCTCCCCATTAATGTGTGGAAGTGTCAGGAGTTGTTAGAACTGAGGTAACTTCAACAGATCCTGATGAAATGTAGTTTTCAGAATACAATGTGGAACACGGAATGTGTCGCTATCTCTGTGCAGTGAGATGCTGGCTTACTGGCCTAGGGGCTTCTGTGTGTTCAGCTGTCCAGTATAATCAATACTGACCACCGCAGATCATTACCACAGTCACTGACAGGCCCACCACATAGAGCCATTACGCAAAGCTCACATGGACATCCGGCTAGCACTCAGTCAGATTTACAGAAGGCTAAGGCTTAGCTATTGACTTTTACAGGAACTAACTTCAATGATTTAGTACAAAGAATGAGATAAGACTATGCCTTCAAACGTGTGCTTAGTATTTCCACATTGCATGCATTTTTAAAACTTCCATATTTCCACACAATTATCTTTCTTGTCATTCATCAAAAGAGAAGATCCATAATCTGACTGCAGTAAGTTTGGTGAGACTAAATAAGCAGAGCTCCGAGCAGCTCTTGATCGTCTCGTGAGACTGGTGGTTTATTTAGCTTCAGGTGATCCTCCAGAGGTCCTGCTCAATGGAAACTCATCCCCTTCAAGGACGCTCCGCTTTAAAGCAGGTGATGTCACTGTAGGACTGCAGGACTCCACTGGCAAAATCACTCAACTAGCAGCTAGAGAAAGTGTTCTGAGAAGTGTCTGAAGATCCTTTCCCTTAAGCACTGGCTTCTCTCAGAACTGGCTCTGGGTTAAGAGAGGAGGAGAGAGGATATAAATAAGACAGGAGGGGAGGAGAGGACAGGAGAGGAGAGGAGAGGAAGAAAACCTCTTGGCATCCTTTTACCAAGATTCTTGTTCAATGTTCTCGTGTTTCCCTGACGCTGTGGGTGACAACCTGAAACTAGCCAAGAGAACGCCCACCACTTCTCCACCACAGTGATCCAACAAAGACACACCAACTGTAAACAGAACAATGGGAACCGTAGCAACCCAACTGTTCTGTCTAGAGTGCATCCACCATGTCTGTAGTTTGTGTTGGATTCTCTGTAAAGATCATACACACAGATCACGGTCATACACACAGATCACGGTCATACACACACATCACGGTCATACACACACATCACGGTCATACACACACATCACAGTCATACACACAGGACAGGTCACGGTCATACACACACATCACGGTCATACACACACATCAGTGAATGGAAATGATTGCTTAGCTTTCTTGCTTGTTGTTTGAATGTTCTTTGTTGTTATATAGTGCTTGCAAACAGGTTCGGCGATGCCCCAGATCGGTTTCTTGAGTGACAGCTGTGGGTGTCAATGACAAACGAGGAAGAACCTTCTCACTGGGTTTAGTGAGTTCACTACAAAATGAACCATTCACTTTCATAGCTGGGCAGCTTCAGGCTCAAAGAGGAAAATAAATCCGTTCAAACTTTAGCTAAGGTTGGGGTTGGCGCCAAGTGCACTCGCTGAGTGAAGGTTGTTCTTTCTGAACCCGGATTATCCAGTTCTGTTTACACAATGAACACCAAACGGGTCTCTTAAACTGTAATGATAGTGTAGCATCCTCTGACCTCTCCAGCAGCTCAACTGTCCTGGCTGCGTCGCTGACCTCATCACTCCACTGTGTTTAGCAAACACCCATCGATCCCACTGCTCTGCTCAAGCACAGGTCTCTGGACGCCTGCCTAATGACTGGATATGTGAGTGCTCTTGTTTTTCCACTTTAGCCCTGGATCTGAGCACCACTGCCATCTCCTCTCTGTCTCCTCTCTCCTCTCTCTGCCTCAACTCTGCCTCATCGCTGTGTCCTCTCTGCCTCAACTCTATCTCCTCGCTGTCTCCTCTCTGCCTCCTCTCTATCTTCTCTGCCTCAACTCTGCCTCCTCTCTCTGCCTCAACTCTGCCTCCTCTCTGCCTCAACTCAGCCTCCTCTCTGCCTCAACTCAGCCTCCTCTCTGCCTCAACTTAGCCTCCTCTCTGCCTCAACTTTGCCTCTCTCTGTCTCCTCTCTGCCTCATCGCTGCCTCTCTCTGCCTCAACTCTGCCTCCTCTCTGTCTCCTCTGCCTCTCTCTATCTTCTCTCTCTGTCTCCTCTGCCTCTCTCTGTCTCCTCTCTCCTCTCTCTGCCTCAACTCTGCCTCCTCTCTGTCTCCTCTCTTCTCTCTCTGACTCAACTCAGCCTCCTCTCTGCCTTCCCTATGTCACCTCTCTGCCTCAACTCAGCCTCCTCTCTGCCTCTCTCTGTCTCCTCTCTGCCTCATCGCTGCCTCTCTCTGCCTCAACTCTGCCTCCTCTCTGCCTTCCCTATGTCACCTCTCTGCCTCATCGCTGCCTCTCTCTGCCTCAACTCTGCCTCCTCTCTGTCTCCTCTCTGCCTCAACTCTGCCTCCTCTCTGCCTCCTCTCTGTCTCCTCTGCCTCTCTCTGTCTCCTCTCTGCCTCATCGCTGCCTCTCTCTGCCTGAACTCAGCCTCCTCTCTGCCTCAACTCAGCCTCCTCTCTGCCTCCTCTCTATCTTCTCTGCCTCAACTCTGCCTCTCTCTGTCTCCTCTCTTCTCTCTCTGTCTCCTCTCTCTGACTCAACTCAGCCTCCTCTCTGCCTTCCCTATGTCACCTCTCTGCCTCAACTCTGCCTCCTCTCTGCCTCCTCTCGGTCTCCTCTCTGCCTTAACTCTGCCTCCTCTCTGCCTCCTCTCTGTCTCCTCTCTGTCTCTCTCTGTCTCATCGCTGCCTCTCTCTGCCTCAACTCTGCCTCTCTCTGCCTCCTCTCTGTCTCCTCTCTGCCTCCTCTATGTCTCCTCTCTGTCTCCTCTGCCTCAACTCTGCCTCTCTCTGTCTCCTCTCTCCTCTCTCTGTCTCCTCTCTCCTCTCTCTGCCTCAACTCTGCCTCAACTCAGCCTCCTCTCTGCCTTCCCTATGTCACCTCTCTGCCTCATCGCTGCCTCTCTCTGCCTCAACTCTGCCTCCTCTCTGTCTCCTCTCTGCCTCCTCTCTGCCTCCTCTCTGTCTCCTTTGCCTCTCTCTGTCTCCTCTCTGCCTCTCTCTGCCTCAACTCAGCCTCCTCTCTGCCTCTCTCTGCCTCCTCTCTGTCTCCTCTCTGCCTCCTCTCTGCCTCCTCTCTATCTTCTCTGCCTCAACTCTGCCTCTCTCTTTCTCCTCTCTTCTCGCTCCGTCTCCTCTCTCCTCTCTCTGACTCAACTCAGCCTCCTCTCTGCCTCCCCTCTGTCACCTCTCTGCCTCTGTCTATCTCCTCTCTGCCTCAACTCTGCCTCCTCTCTATCTTCTCTGCCTCAACTCTGCCTCCTCTCTACCTCCTCTCTATCTTCTTTGTCTTCTCTCTGCCTCCTCTCCTGTGTTTCCCCCCCAGAGGTTGGGGCCCCGTGTGTCTTGTGCGCTTGCTCTCCAAACCTGCCTGCCGGCCAGCTGGCTTCCACCAGTGAAACGATCCACTCCACCTGTACCCAGGTAAAGCAGAGACATGTTCCTCGCCTTGGCAAAGAGCAAGGGGTGAGGGTGAAAGGCAGGTGGAGGACAAGGAGGAGGAGGAGGAGGAGGAAAATGAGATGAGACGCAGATCAGACGATCTTAAGTTGGCACAGACTTAGGTTGGCACAGACTGGATTGCGCTCTCACTGAAGCCAACGGGATTACCAGAGTTGGCATCGGCCATCGGGTATGAAGAGAGGTGGAGGTCAGAGGTCAGGGCAGTCTGTTGTAGCCAGTCAGGCGTTCAGCTGTTTTAATCAGTGCCAGCCTGGATCGTCTCACACTTACAATATCTACCGTAAATCCTCAAATTGTGGCACGGGTCTTTTATTTACTTAGGCTGCACAGCGAACAGGCCTTAAATTGGGGCAGGCATGTATTAGGGGCAGGCCTTTATTTCTTACTTATTATACGGCTCTTTATAATGTTCCAAAAGGTTCTGTCGATTTGAATGGGGCACCCAAACGTTTGCAGGTCTGTAATTTCTTGATATTCACCATTGCGAAAAGTTAATGGCCGCTGTCATTGGCAACGGGTTTTGTTCTTCAAATTTACATCTTTCATATCATTCCGCAAGTAGTCCGATCATTTAACGTAGCGGAAAGTCATTGTTACTTGAAGTAACTTGACGCAACACCTGGAACTTTAAAGTTCTTGTAGCCTGAAGAACAATTTTTCCTTAACGGAAATCACGAAACAGCAACAAAATCATTAAAAAGAGGTATTTTGGAGGAATGTCTTCTATCGTTTTGGCAAGTAACAGTATAATAACAAATCCGCCTAGTAAACTGAAACATTTCTTTTTTTAATTGCAAACAGCCCATGAAATTAGCCAACAACATTAAACATGAGGAGAACATGTATTTATGAAATGCTTTGTGCTGAAAGACTGATGCTGGTAGGCTACAGTAAAATAGACTACCGGTACCTTATTTTACCCCTGGCCTGTATTCGGGGCCTGGCCTTTATTTGTCCATATCGACCACGGCCCCAGCTACTATTTGAAGCCCGGCCTCTAATTGAATCCCGGTCTTTATTTGAGGATTTACGGTATATTACAATATTATCTGGCATCAGGTCAGATGGTGACTGTAAATGTGGTATCATGTATCTGATATGTGTGATATTCATAACCTCATGGATATATGGTGTCACCGTGACAAAACTGTCAAGGAACTCTTCACTGTAATGACAGGAGGACAAGGAGCACTCTGTCAGCAGGTTCTGGCCAGCTCTCCTCCAGCGCTGCAATTCAATCTGATACATTATAAACTACAGATGCCTGTGTCTCATTATACACTACAGATGCCTGTGTCTCATTATACACTACAGATGCCTGTGTCTCATTATACACTACAGATGCCTGTCTCTTATATACACTACAGATGCCCGTCTCTCATTATACACTACAGATGCCCGTCTCTCATTATACACTACAGATGCCTGTCTCTCATTATACACTACAGATGCCTGTGTCTCATCATAAACTACAGATGCATTTGTCATTGTGATATTTGTTGATAATGATGTTCAAATCTACAACAAAGACACTGATATCCAATACCAGTGGGGCCACGCACTGTGTGTGTGTGTGTGTGCGTGCATGCTTGCGTGCGTGCGTGTGTGCGTGCATGCGTGGGGTGTGTGCGTGTGTATGTGTTTTTGTGTGTGTGTGTGTGCGCGCATGTGTGTGTGTGTGCGTGTGTGTGTGTGTGTGTGTCTCACCTGCGTCAGGAAGCGGTCGGAGGCGTTGTTGTGTTTGTCCAGCACCTGAGAGGACACAGGGTTGCTGTACTCAAACTGGGGGTTGTAGGTGTAGTTGGACTTGAAGAACTTCAGCTTCTCCTTCTCCACGTTGGTGGGCTTGATGGCCGTCAGGATGCACAGCCTCTTGATGGAGTTCTCCCCCTCGCGCGCACCGCCACTCTTTGCCAGCAGGGGGAGCTTGGTGGTGCGTGGGGTGTTGCCCAGGCCGTTCTTGCGGGTCTGGATGCTGGGCCGGGGGGCCAGGCCCATGGTGCTACCCAGCACCGTGATGCTCTGGCTGGGCCTGAGGCCGCCACCGCCACT
Organism: Sprattus sprattus; assembly: GCF_963457725.1. Taxonomy (NCBI): domain Eukaryota; kingdom Metazoa; phylum Chordata; class Actinopteri; order Clupeiformes; family Clupeidae; genus Sprattus; species Sprattus sprattus. The sequence goes on from NC_137918.1 coordinate 7,218,769, forward strand.
GCCGCCGCCGCTCGCCTGGAGGGCCCCCGCGGACAAGATGGCCTGGCTCTGACGCGCGTCTCCACAGGCCTCCGGCGTCGGCAGCATCAGGGACCCTACCGTGCTGGAGGTGCGGCTCTTCTCGTTACGCCCCAACCCCATTCCCGGCACCCCCACCCCCTGTCCGGACATGGAGGTGCAGCGGGCGGCCCTCCGGGGCCTGGGGTAGGGGGAGTGTTTGGGGCTCTGGCGCTCCTCGGCCTCGCTCTGCAGCAGCACGTTGAAGCTGCTTGTCCCCGTGGTGAAGAGGTCCTTCAGCACCCCGGACGACAGGCACCGCTCCAGGCACAGCTGGCTGGGGCTCAGGGGCTTCTCCGCTGGGCTCAACACATGCTTCTTAGTCTGCTCCACCTCTGGCCAGTGGAGATGCTCTATGGGGCAGACAGGGGGAGAGAGAGGGAGCGGGAGAGGGAGAAGGAGAGGGAGAGAGATAAACAGAGAAAGAGTTAGAGAGAGAGAGAGAGAGGGAGGAGAGAGGAGAGAGAGACATAGAGGGAGAATGAGAGAGATTAACAGAGAGAGAAAGCGATAGAGAGAAGGGGGAGAGAGGGGAGGGAGAGAAAAAGAGAGGGAAAGAGAGAGTGAGAGAGAGAGGGAGAGAGAGGGAGGGAGGGAGAGAGAGAGAGAGAGACAGAAAGTTTTTATTCTTGTTGTTGTTTTGTTTGTAATATGACACTATGCTCCTGTCATTCACTGTACATGAATGGTCATGCCAAAAAAGCTATATGAATTTGAATTTCAGAGAGAGAGAGAGAGAGAGAGAGTCATGAGTCATGAGAAAAAGAGAGGGGGAGAGATACAGGGAAGGAGCGAGAAAGTGAAGAGATAGAGAAACAAAGAAAGAGAGAGAGCAAGAGAGAGAGAGGTGACGTGAGGGTAACGTGAGATGTTTACTTTAAGCAGTGGCTTAACAAAGTGAGGCCCATTCATTCCTGGAGGAGCGTGCGTGTTCTATCTGTACTTGGACAGACTAATCCTCTTACTCTAACACGGAGAGAGAGAGAGAGAGAGAGAGAGAGAGAGAGAGAGAGAGAGAGAGAGAGAGAGAGAGAGAGAGAGAGAGAGAGAGAGAGAGAAGGGAACAGGAGTAATATATTTGGGCCAGTTTCTTTCTAAAAAACAAGCTGTCAAACTGAGACCCACACTCGGTTCTGCTTCCCACTCGGGATGAAGTGAGGGGGGGAGAGAGAGAGAGATGGAGGGAGGGAGGGAAGGAGGGTTTCTTTGTGGCCACAGCATCCCACGTCTCATTTGCTTTTCAAAGCTACACACAGCTCTCATGCGCTGTCCTAGACAATAACAGCTTCCCACTCCAAACACAAACACACACACATACATAAAAACTCGGCTTCAAACGGCGCCTATTATAGCAGTGCAGATGTGACGGTGCGGATGTGTCTATATTTAGCCAAGGCTACAGAGAGTATGATGTAAGCTTTCTCCTGCTTCACTGGGAACTAGGTGTATCACACGGGCTAGTCATTATAAAGTGATCCTGATGTCAGTGGGCAGAGGAGAATAGGAGCGAGATCAGGGGCATGGGACGCCTCGGTGCTGAGGGCCCACGGGCGGCATCACTGCCAGCTCCGCTGCTGCGCTTTGGCACGCGTAGTGAGGTGGAAGAGAGTGACATCCACAGCACACTAATGGCTGAGCCTCCGCGGGCACCAGACAGGCTGAATGAACACTTAGGCTGAATCCACGTCCATTTAGAGAGAGACGGCTAAACTTTTAAGAGGGTGCAATGAAGGGGGTTGAGAGCTCTCAAACGCTGATGTTTACAAATTAGCTTCAAGAGTCATGAATCATCACATCAATTTGTTTCTACGACCATGGAATGTTTCCAAGTCATTGCATCATACTGGTTCTCCCTTTTATATACTGTAGATGGTATGGCGTGATGTGATGGATTGTGTTCCCCCAAGAATGAATGGTCAATCTGAGGTTTTTAACAGCAGATTGAAATATTTGAAAACTAAACTGAGCTGATGTATATTTCTGACACCTAAGAGAGTCCATCTATTTTACATCACCATCCAAAACATGTCAAGCCGTCAACTACGAAACATGTACAGGGGAATTCTAAGGCTAGGACTGTTAACATAATCAGTACATAACCACGCCATTTAAGACATACTGCTCTATTTCAGTTATTCTGGGACCAGTTAATGCCAACTGACAAGATCAACTATAATGAGTAAACAAACAGTTAGTGGCCTTTTTTAAGTAATGTATTTGACAGAAATTAATTTGATCATTTTGCTATAGCATAATATAGGATAATAAAAATAGACATGACTATGGACGAAACAATGAGGCAACTTTGAAAATCTCCTAAATACCCTTAGATTCAGGGCATACAATATAGCACTGAACTCGTTTAAATATGATTGAAGAAAAGACCAACACTTTGCATAAGGTTAAATAAACGCAGAGTTCTGCGCGAGCTGACAGCTTGGTCATATAGAGTGAACTGTTGAAATACTTTGTTCTATTACATTTGTCAAATAGATGAGGAATTTTTAACACAACGTTTTCTGAAAATGCACATTAAACGAAATAAATACATACCGGTAACCTTGATGGATTCAAGCATTATCTTGTTCCTTGGATGTCCACCTAGATGACTAGCCTAAACTACACAACAGAGAACACAATTTGGCCAGCTAGCGTGACGTGACTACTCTTTCCGTGGCTGGTCTGTACTAAGTTAGCTAAAGTAGGAGACGCAAATAACTCAGCTAAAAACGACACAGCTAGCAAGACAACGATGACACAGGCTTGCTTGCTGATAGCAGGTGTCATCATTCGGACCGATTCCCAAATGAAGACATAGTTACTGGTGGTAAGTAACTACAGCAGTTGCAATGGACTTGCAGTTGCAGTCGCTGAACCTGAATGGTGTGACTGACAGAGCGAGGAGGAACGTCTTGTTGCCATGATACACAATTACGTCACATAGAAACAGTCACTTGGAGCGTCATATCCGTTCCTCTGTCGCACAGGTAGATGAATCAAAAGTCCTTGGATGAATGGAACCGGAGGTAGCAAAATACATTTTCATTTAGAATGCCTGAAAAGCCTGTCTCACGCTGGGTGCCCACGGTAGATATGTCTTGCGTTTAGTCGGTAGGCGAAAAGTCGGCTGGGGGGCGTGGTCAGAAAAAATGATGTTTGGCTGTAGCAATGTTCAAGTAGCAATCTATGATTGCACTGCTGGTTAGATGATAAACTTTATTAGTTGTACTGGTTTCCCTAACTTTGTGCAATGCCAATAAAGTTGAATCTAATCAAATCTATCTTTTCTAATGTAATTACCGTTTTTAATTGACTGTCATTGTGTGATCATGCTCAGTGGTCAGGGCAATGACCTCTATTTTAATAACTGCACTGGACAATTTAAGGTAAAACTAATTTAATATAGCAAAAATTAAACTCACCATCACAGCCAACAATGCCTGACACCTTCTGCCATGCATCCATCCTCAGAAGGTTGTTCTTGTAGTCAGGTAATACAACATTATATAAAATCGGGAACGAAGCCACGGTAGCAATGAGTTTCTCCATTTTTAATAAATCTCAACCGCTGTTTAAAAAAGCGCAATAAAGAAAACCCACACCCCTCCCCCCTCCCCCCTCCCCCATGGGACATGATAGGGATAGCTTTTGAGCGCTCGTGGTTTTGGAAGCACCCAACACCGTACGTGTTGTAGCCGAGGTTATAACCGCCTTTTTTGTGCTGCCAATAAAGTCATCATTAGAATACAATAAGTCATCATTAAAGTACATAATTAAAAACTCAAACTCCACGTAGTGACTGAGATCGCTAATATTGGAGTGGGTCATTTGCCCCAAAATCTGCTCATATGCAAAGTAAACAACAATCAATGTAATGTTATATGAAACTTATTAGCAGCCAGCTAGCTAGCCACTATGTATTCCAATTGGGGTTTCGGTTAAAGTTGTAGCGGCAAGCTAGCAGTAATAGTTCAGTAATAGTTCAGAGTTCAGTTAAGATTTTGTGCTGATTACTTTAATTTATAATTTGTGTACATATTCTATCTAAACCATATCAGCCAGTTCAATCACGAAAACGTATGTAACATATTTAGCAGCTAGCTAGCTACAATGTGTTTTCAATGGGGTTTCGCTCATAGTATTAGCGACAAGCTAACTAAATGTTGAAAGCTTAATTTAAGCTCTACAATATTCAGTTTGACCTCACAGTATTCGTGTAGCATATAAACAACAAAACGAGTCAATTAGACGTATACAAGTCGTGTAGATAACCTTTATTCACATAAAATATGTCACGGTAAATGAGTCCCGATGTCCGCCATCTTGTTTCAAAATTTCTGTTTACTCCCGCCCCTATGAGCTACGTTGACTTCCAAATCACACACACGCCGAACTGATTGGCTCTCAGCAGGCAGCAAGTCGCCTTCATTTGCATAGAGTTAAAAAATCCCGAACTTTTAGCAGCCAGGAGAGCCGACTTTTTCCTCAGCCGTTGTCGGCAGCCGACAAGTCGCCTCCATTCTATCCCAATGAGAGCGACATAAAGTCGTGTCCCGTGGGCATCCACCGTCATCCATTCAGACCTCAAGGCTAGTGTGTCACCTATTTCATGGATCTATTCACTTTACAAGACAGGGTCCTCGTGATTTTTATGACTCAACATTGTATACATGTTTGTCACTAGGTCATTAATGGGCTATAATTTGGACAATAGCCTGATTAAATGATGATTTCATTTACATTTAGTCATTAAGCAAACACTTTTATCCAAAGCGACTAACAAGGATGTATATACATTTGACATCTTAACTGATGGCAGACTGCACATCAGGAGCAATTAGGGGTCCAGTATCGTGCTCAAGGACGCTTCGACAGAGTGAATCAAACTAGCAACCTACTGATTACAAAATGACTTCTCTACCTCCTGAACCACTGTCGCCCCAGTTTGTACTTTGTATCTGAAAAGTGTCTGACAGTGTCATTTTGGTTTACTCTTTGGGTATCCATGTCTTGGTCAGTCAGGCTAATCAGATTTACTGCCTAAAATAGTCACTTTGATGTCCTTCTGGTTATTGTGATATTCATTAAATCTCTCTTTTATTTCAGTGTTGTCAGACTTAGCTGAAAATATGAATTTGATATAAATATCAAATATTGATTATACGTAGTATAAGTTTTTTTAATTCATTTATTTTGGACTGTGTTAATGTTGCTTCGTCATTACATGGGTGGGACTTGCATGAAACTGGTTACAACGTTTGCTTACTCGTGTATTCAACTGCCAATCAAGCCTTCCGTGTCCGTTGGCGCCTGCGTAGCGGACACAGCGCTAAAATTCAAATTTGAACAGATGTTTGCGTGACACATTAGAGAGAACTGGTGCGTTTTTGTGATAGAAGACGTTTGCCTCTCAGCAGGGCAGGTTTGTTAGCTATTGTTAACCATAAAAAAAAACAAGCATCCCGATCGACTGGGAGGAATCTGGCTTAAAATGGATCCATTTACGGAGGTAAGTTTTATGTTTTGAAATTAAGAAATTAGCGATGGCTAGTTAACGTTATCTATCTTTAGCGAAAAGTTAACTCCGTTGTTGCTATAGGTAAAGCTAACCATGCTAGCGTGTGAACTAGCTAGCAAGCAAGGTATACCTTACTTGTCATGTTGAAAACGTTATTGTTCGTTGTGTTGAATCCGTTGTGTTAAATATTGAACATGTATGAATATTTGTTGTATATAACGTGCTTTAACAGAGGAATAGCCATTTACGAGGTCAATATCTAGCTGACGTTAATGTTACCTGTAGTGTGGTCCAGTCCGCCGTTACAACAAATATAATATTATTTGGGTTTCTGGAGTATCCATGGAACGGTTGCAAGTTAACATTTGTCTTATAAAGAATTGGGCTAACGTGTTCAATGCATGTTCGTGAGCACACCCTTTTTACCCACGCTCGTACATTAGTCTTTCCTAAGGTGCGTGACAATTCATTTCCCTCGTAAAAGTAGCTAGACGTTTGCCCACTGACAGTGTACATTTAGCTAACTGTTACTTCCCTGATTCGTACTGATTTGAAAATGTATATGTGGAAATGAAACGTTCTGCAACACCAAATAAAACACGACCAGGCCAGTGCTTAGTTGCATATTTAGTTCTAACTGCTGACAAAATGTACTTCCTTATTCGCCCGTTTGAGTTCAGAATTATTTTCAGTAAGGTGACCACTTGTATATGTACAAGGAGATATCTGTGAAAGAGTCATTGTCAGGCAGTTCTAAGAAACTGCAGTTGCTGCCAAATTTGATTTACCTTTATGGAAATGTGGGTGTTTTAACAGTGCACGCTTTCATCCCTGACCAATAGAATTAAAGTTTCACTGGGTCACGTGTCAAAGCATGGCTCATTCCTTGGGAATGACACCCACAGTAACTGAACTTTCCATAAGAGTCCAAGAGCCAGCTTGCAAGCGGAAAAGCAGCAGGAATGTGTTGGGTCTTGCATAGAAGGAGAGTGATAAACCGCAGTCCGTTGCCACAGGAATGTTTACTGATGAGAGGAACAGAAGTTTTGAAAAGGCCGCCTTGGGCTGACTGTAGAACTTTTGAATAATGCCCAAAAAAACAGTTAGGTTATATTTAGAGCTCTAGCTTGCTTGATTTTTTATTTATTTATTTTTTTTGGTATATTCCCCTTTTGCCAACTTCAGCAGCATAATGCCCATATATTACTACCCTGACATTCAACACGGTCTGAGAAGGTTTACAAAGCTGAGGATCCAGATTAACAACTTGCTTTTTCCAGGCACTTTAGAGATTTGTCCACCCTTAGGTCCACCAAACACTGTATTATGTGTCTTGTTTTACAGCAGTCCTTGTTTGACTTTTATCCAAACTAGTAAAATGTCACTAAATGCCACACCATACAGGTAAAATATGTTCTTAACGGATGTTTGTTCTGGTGTGCCGTCCCTTCAGAAACTTCTGGAGCGCACTCGTGCTCGCCGTGAGAACTTGCAGAAGAAGATGGCGGACCGGCCAACGGCAAAGAGGAACCGAGAGCCGCTGGCAGAGAACAACACTCTGATCAGTGAGACACCCGTCGAAAAGGGTACATTACTCTGCTTTATCGTTTTTTCTTCATTTCACTGTGACATTCCTCTTTGTGTGATTTCTTGGGCTGTTCAATTGTTCCCTGCAAAGGGCAGCAGTTAACTTTAATAGTTTTATTCATATATGGAAATCTTAAGTTCTGCAGTATTTGGAACAGCTTTTTTATGGGCGTTTGATTTGAATGAATTGATTTCCCCCCAACGGTTGTAAGTTACAGGCTGTCACTAACAGTTGTGCCTTGTGCATGTAGTGTCGTTGTGGAGGGGTCTTCATGTGTTGCTTTTGAAAATAAATATCAAGAGCTCTAGTCCTAATCACGCCCCAGGAAGTGACACCACTTCCTGTCTCCATTAGTCTTTTGTGTTGAATCCTAGGAGCTGTCTGTCAGACGAGCCGTAACGGCCGAATTCTCATACTGGACATGTCCAAGCTGTTCGTTTTCACTCCAGCTGCTGACTTGTTATAGTCGTCATACACAATAAGGGTTTATCTGATAGGCACATATTGTGTTTGTGTTACTACATTGTTTAGGTTGATTCGGTATGATCATTTGTGATGTTGAGAGTTCTGGCTGTGATGGGAGGTGCCCAATCAATAGCATATGTTTGTTTCTAGTATTATTTATTGTAAGAATACTATTGTTTGATTGGGTTTTGTGTGTTCCAGTGTTTTTTGTCTGGTCACCATGCCACAGAAACTCAGTGGGTTATATTTTTTTATTTCAGTGATTGTCGGGGCAGGCGCTAAACCTTCTCCCTCCAAGCGCCGCTGCTCAGATGAGAATGCCCTCAAAGTTCCCGAGGTTGAGAGCAAGCAGCCAGTGGTCTCCCACACACACACTCCTCCCTCCACAGAGCGCGTCGTCGACAGGAAGCCTCCCAGAGCCCCGGCCAGTGTGCACTTTGCACTCTCCTCGTCTCTGGAGAGAGCTGCCCCCGCCCCCACTCCCACCCCAACCCCCTCAGAGCCCCTAGCTGTGACCCCCAAGCCTGCCCCAGAGGTGGAAAGGATGGCCGTGACCCCCAAGCCTGCCCCAGAGGTGGAAAGGATGGCCGTGACCCCCAAGCCTGCCCCAGAGGTGGAGAGGAGGGCTGTGTCTCCCCCAGAAGAGGCTCCCCGAGGCAGGGACATGGAGACGAAGCCCTCTGTACCCCCGCCAGAGAGGGAGGCCCCGACAGACGTCTCCACCCCAACCACCAACCCCATGAAGTCTCGGCTGCAGAAGCTGGCTGCACAAAGACACAACTGGGACTCCGAGGGTAAGAGTCAGGCTCTGGGGTGTCTTCTGACCTCACGAGAACACACTTCATTCGGCTGTCTCATTAGAGCTCATGTTTTCAAAATTAAAGTCTGTCCCCGCAGGAGGAGTTTCACTCTTTCTGGCCTTGATGCCCTTGTGAATATCGCATGTTCACCTGCCACTGTGGCCTTGATGCCTTGATGATCTGCTTTCATTTATTTATTTATTTTCTGACAAACCAATACACCAATAATTTGAGCGTCTATGTCATTATAAATGTATCCGTTGCCTACTTTGACGCTTTGCGCTCTTATTTACCGTAATGTACGATGAAAGGCCAATGCTGAGGTAGTTCTGGTGTAGGTAGTAATCTTAGTCATAACATTAAGGTTAGGATTACCGGATTGCTAGCTGTGTAATTAACTACCTTTATGTTATTAGCAGGAACCTTAGATAACTAAGTGTCCCAATATAACATGACAGAATTAGGCTACGTCTGTGTGCACCTAGAATATGGTTAAGGTTTCAAAGACGTTTACCAAATATTGCCTGGGTGTAGAGCAATCTAACCAGATGACTTCACTTCTTTGATGCAAAGTTCTCAACTGAAACATAATTTTATCTGGTCAGCAGTCAGTATTCCCGTATAATGTTACTTCGCCCATTTTTGCTCATCAAGTTTAAACTGATGATTGGAGAAAGGTGAAAGTTGCGTCTACGTCATACGTCCACTCGATCGAATGCTGTTAGAAGAACAGTCCAATAGGCTACAGTAAACTCTCAAACACAGGTCAATCGGACATGCATTAGAAGGAGAGAGCAATTGTTTATGTTCGTTGTTATGGTTACCATTAAAAAAAAATTATGTGGACTGGTGATCTTTTGCCCACTTTATAGGCCAGTTGTCCCTATAACTCTTTCTTCTTTTCTGAACGCATGCCAAGGAAGGGTCAAATGTATAAAGCTCATTTGAAAACTCACGTTGACTAAAGTGCTGTACAATTGGAGTAGGAAAATCACAATTTCATATTAAATCGAATAATAAAACAGCTACATAAGAGGGTAAGAGGAATATGCATTAATGTGTTTAGCCAGACAGTAAAATGTGTAAAATTCAGTAAAATAAAAATGTTTTTTTTTTTTTTTTTTTTTTTTTTTGACTGCCTTGATGCCCTTACATTTGGCCTAAGTGCCCAAAAACAACATGCCCTGCCAAATGCCAAGTAGCCTTGCCCCTAAAAGGACAAACTTCCAGGCCTGTCTGTCACTATCCTAAAATGTATGAGTTTATTTGTCTGTGTTGTCCTTGTGCTTTGTGTACGTTTTTTTCTAGAGAAATTCTACGGATAACTTATGAAACTCAAAGCCAATGCTGAAATCATATTGAAATAAATGTAGACATACCATCTTAAGATTCCACAAGGAGACACGCCTCTAAATGTTATTCTCTTTGCTGTTGATTGGCAGGTTCCGCTGATGCCGTTGTCACAGAGGCGTCCTGTCTCTCCCCCCATAAGGCCCAGAGGTACGACATGCCCCCTGACCCAGAGCCCGAGCCCCCATCCTCGGGTATGGGCAGGAAGGGTCGCTTTGCCAACCTTGCGGCCACCATCGGGTCGTGGGAGGACGATCTGAGCCATGCAGCCGTCCGCAAAGACAATGCACAAGGGGCACCAGCGAAGCCTGGCACTGCCTCCAGCGCCACCCGCGCCCCCACACCCGCCAGCTCTGCCCCCAGAGCCAGCGCCCTCACAAAGCAGACGCCCGCCACCAGCCAGCACGCCCCAGGAACACGCCAGGTACGGAGGGCATCATCAAACTCTACCTGCTCAGAGTGACATAGTAGGGCTAAGTTGAACAGGGTGTTTAGTATTGGCTGTATACCATGTTACTTTCAAAGGCTCTTTTGTTGATCAAAGTGTCTGTGTGCACATTTGTTTGTTTACATGTCTTTCTTAATTAGCCTTGCCACGTCATTTTGGTCAAATTTTTTAGCTCCGTTCAAAGTGTGTATGTTTACATGGGATTGCCCTCCCATCGTTTTGTTTTCACGTGTCGTAGGAATTTGCTAGATTGATACATATATATAATGTGTGTTTCTCTAATGATGGTGTGTCTGTCTCAGCCCCCGCCGTATTCTCCGGTGAAGTCCAGCCGCGTCGTGTTGCCGAGCGCCCAGCACACTGAGGTTCCCGAGCGCCGTCCTGCTCAGCAGACCTCCAGGGGTCTCCCTTCCCCTGTCTCCAGCCCCCAGAAGACTCCCCTCTCCAAACAGCCCAGTGGACCACCGTCCAGGGGACTCCTCCCGGCCAGCCCCCAGAAAAGCCTCTCGTCCCTGGGATCCACAGCTCCGCAGAGTCCCCTAAAGACTCAGGGCTCCTCCAGGGACCTGGACTTGGGGAAAGGGGTGGTTGGTGTCAGCCCCCAAAAGCCCACCCTGTCTAGCAATTCCTCTGCTGCTGCTGCTGCTGCCCCTCCTCAGTCCAAAAAGCCCTCTGCAGCTGCTGCTGCCCCCCCTCAGTCCCAGTCCAGGGAGAGGGGTCCCAGAGATGCCCCCCCTGCACAGTCCAAGGGCGCTGCTGGAACCCCAGGTGAGACTCGCGCCCCTTTTTGTTACAGTACAACTACGACTAGTTGTTTAGTGAAGAATAAGAACAGAGAGATGGATGGAAAGGAGATAGAACTGTCAAATGGGAGTGCGCTCAAGTTCTCTGGAGAAATACATGTTTAGAATGTACACAGCATAAGAAATGCTTAAAATGAGGGAGCCTTATCAGAGAGAGTATAAAGCAGTTTCACTATAGAAGTTGAACTGATGCGATACACTGAATGACACCGTGTATGACTAATATGTAGTTTATATATATTTGTGTGTATAAATATATACATATATTAGTCTGCTTTGTGTAGTGTATGTAAATATGTGTGTGTAGTGTATGTATATGCGTGTGGGTGTAAATATACAGCCGCGGAAAAAATTAAGAGACCACTTCAAAATTATCAAAATTTCTCTGGTTTTACTATTTATTGGTATGTGTTAAAGTAAAATGTACATTTTTGTTTTATTCTATAACCTACTGGCAACATTCCTACCAAATTTCAAATAAAAATATTGTTATTTAGATCATTTATTTGCAGAAAAATGACAATTGGTCAAAATAGCAAAAAAGATGCAGTGTCTTCAGATCTCGAATAATGCAAAGAAAACAAGCTCATATTCATTTTTAAACTACACAATACTAATGCTTTAACTTAGGAAGAGTTCAGAAATCAATATTTGGTGGAATAACCTTGATTTAAAATCACAACTTTCATGTGTCTTGGCATGCTTTCCACCAGTCTTTCACATTGCCGTTGGGTGACTTTATGCTACTCCTGGCGCAAGAATTTAAGCAGCTCGGCTTCTTTTCATGGCTTGTGACCATCCATCTTCCTCTTGATCACATTTCAGAGGTTTTTTTATGGGATTCAGGTCTCGAAATTGGGCTGGCCATGACAGGGCCCTGATCTGGTGATACTCCATCCACACCTTTACTGGCCTGGCTGTGTGGCATGGAGCATTGCCCTGCTGGAAAAAACACTTCTCAGAGTTGGGGAACATTGTCAGAGCAAAAGGAAGCAAGTTTTTCTTCCGGGACAACGTTGTACTTTGCCTGGCTGAGGTTTGTAAAAGACCATAAGGATTGAACCAAAGCGGACTGGAGGGTCTCCTAGTTCGTCTTCTCTGATGAGTCCAATTTCACAGTAGGTGCAAGACTCTGTGGCTTGTAGGCCTCTCCAGGTCTCCGTCTAACCATCAGACGACCATGTGTTGGGCAAAGCTGAAAATTGGACTCATCAGAGAAGACGAACTTACAAACCTCAGCCAGGCAAAGTACAACGTTGTCCCGGAAGAAAAACTTGCTTCCTTTTGCTCTGACAATGTTCCCCAACTCTGAGAAGTGTTTTTTCCAGCAGGGCAATGCTCCATGCCACACAGCCAGGCCAGTAAAGGTGTGGATGGAGTATCACCAGATCAGGGCCCTGTCATGGCCAGCCCAATTTCGAGACCTGAATCCCATAAAAAAACCTCTGAAATGTGATCAAGAGGAAGATGGATGGTCACAAGCCATGAAAAGAAGCCGAGCTGCTTGAATTCTTGCGCCAGGAGTAGCATAAAGTCACCCAACGGCAATGTGAAAGACTGGTGGAGAGCATGCCAAGACACATGAAAGTTGTGATTTTAAATCAAGGTTATTCCACCAAATATTGATTTCTGAACTCTTCCTAAGTTAAAGCAGTAGTATTGTGTAGTTTAAAAATGAATATGAGCTTGTTTTCTTTGCATTATTCGAGATCTGAAGACACTGCATCTTTTTTGCTATTTTGACCAATTGTAATTTTTCTGCAAATAAATGAACTAAATGAAAATATTTTTATTTGAAATTTGGTAGGAATGTTGCCAGTAGGTTATAGAATAAAACAAAAATGTACATTTTACTTTAACACATACCAATAAATAGTAAAACCAGAGAAACTGATAATTTTGAAGTGGTCTCTTAATTTTTTCCGCGGCTGTATATATCAGTCCGCTGTGTGTGTGTGTGTGTGTGTGTGTGTGTGTGTGCGTGTGCGTATGCGTACTCACACTGTTGTTTGTTTTGTCACTGGCGCAGGTGTGAAGTCCTTCCTGGAGCGCTTTGGGGAGAGGTGCCAGGAGCTGAACACCAAGAACTCCCCGTCTGCTGCCAAGGGTAGCCCCAGTACCCCCACAGCCGCCGCCTCCGCGCTCACCCCCAAATCACGTCTGGTCCAGGAGAGACTGACCAAGATCCAGGGCACCACCACCACGGCCGACCTCACTCAGAAGCAGAAGATGGTACCCAGCCCTCCTTCAGTTATCACGTTACATTTACATCTTTTCATTCAGCACACACGTCTGTCCAAAGTGACCTACAGCAGTCATTACGCAGCCATGTTTATTATCAGTATCAGCTCCTTTTGAGGTTGAGTCCGTGTCACATCTTGATCCATCAGCTGAGGTACAAGAAGATGCTAGCATGAATCTCCCTGTGTCTTTCTGTCTGGTTGTGAGATGTGCAGAGCTGATGTGTGATGTGTTTTAATCTGTCATTAGGAGCGTGAGCTTGAACTGGCACAGATTCGGAGTCGCTTCCAGAAGGGGAACCCCTCCGAGAACAAACAGGAGGTAGCGAAGGAGAAGGTTGACCCACAGGGGAAGGTGAGTGTGTTTTTAAATATCTTATGTTGCCTAACTGACTGAACTGTAATTACTGCATATTCAATTTCTGGGCTGCAAAGCCTGCTGCCATTTAAAAACACACCAGCACACCTGATGCTTGTTCTCTTGCAGGAGAGTGAAGTCAGTGATGAGCCTCTGGCGCCATCTGGTGGTGACTTGAGCATAGCCACTGAGACTAAATCAGCAGGTACAGAATGCATTGTGTTTTTTGTGCTGATTTTTGTGTTTCTCAGTACTGAGACTCTGGTCTTGTTTATGATGTATGCACATGTGTTTGTTTGATGGCTGATAGCTTATATGGTGAAGTAAGTGTTGATTTGTATTCGACCCGACACATTATATTATCTCTATGCATCTGGCTACTCATTCTATGGCTGTCAGTAAATACTTATGTTTGTGATGAAAATGTTTGATCTCCACAGAGAGGCACTTAAAGCCCCCTGCCACTTTAACTTCAAGCCCGCTGAAGAGAGTAGATGTTTCAACTGAGAAAAAATCAGAAGAGCTCAAGGAAGTTGAGAAATATGGTTAGTAAATGCGTTTGGGTCATCTTCCAAAAATCTTTTCAGATGTCTGTTGGGATCATTCAGTGTTTGATGGACGTGAACCCTGACCTCTCGACCAGCGGTGTTTAAAGGAGGTGTTTGTGTGTTCCTCCATCTTAGGTGCAGAGAGAAGTAGGGAAACGAGAAGTGAGGAGGAGGAAGAGATCGAGAAGGAAATGAACGTGGATGGCTCCATCAACTCAGCGGTCATTAACGACCTCTTTGATGGAGTCTTGGGGGAAAGCAACGAGCTGAGCGGCGATTATGATGATGATGGCGAAGAGGAGGGCGGGCTTAACATCTCGTCCATGTCCCTGTTGACCCCAATGGTGGAAACGGTGGCCTCAGTGGTCAAGAGCCCAGAGAGGAAACACATGGTGAGCCCTACACACACACACACACACACACACACACACACACAATGGAATAGTATACACCTACTCTCTCACACACACACACACACACACACACACACTTTTGAGAAGAAATGTATACCCACATACACACACACACACACACTCGAGAAGGAGAAATTTATACACACACACACACACACACACACTGGAGAGCAAACTACTAGTGACTCCTGGAAAGTCTGTTGCGCACACACCTATATGTTGTTGTAAATACCTGACCTTTTGTATAGAGTTCTCACTGGTCCTGTCTTATTGTGTGTCTCCCTGAACAATTCTTCCATCCATTCCCAGACTGACCTGCATTCTCTACATGTTTGAGCACTGCTGGTTGTGCCTCACTTTAAATCTGTAAGAGATTATGAGGTTTGTGTGACAAACTAAACTTTGAAATGTCCCTGACAGACGTCGACCCCCGCTAGCTCGTTCCTGGAGAAGAGCTGCACCCCTGAGAGTGCCTCCAGGCCCAATAAGTTCCAAAGGGCACGCATGCTGAAGGCTGGTTCCGCTGACAGCCTGGAGAGCGCAGATGGAGAACAGAACCTGCTCTACAGGTAAGGCAACCCCTGCAGCCATCATGGCCCGGGCCTCTTCTCTGCGTTAAGAACCACCTCTCTGAGATGGTCAGTAGGTTTATGCACGCTTAGAACCGAGGTCTGTAGGTTCTACCTCGATGGCGAGCAATACGTGGGGGAAATCTAGCTTTCATCTGCAGGCCTAGTTGGCATATTTCTAGGGGAAGTTGATGTGTATACAATCTCTAGTTTTACAAGAAATCCCCCCTTCAGTCTCCAAAGACTGGATTAATAAAGTCGATATAAAAGCTTTTGAGGCTCATACTCCCTCCCTCCTCCCCTCTCGTGTGTCAGTATTGATGCGTACAGGTCGACTCGTGTGAAGACCGAGACGGAGAGGCAGCACGTGAAGCAGGTGATCGTCAGGAAGGAGGATGTATCCCAGAGGGCCGAGCAGCAGCCCCGGGCCGCCAGTCACGTCAGCATCAAGCAGAGGATGAAGGTGAGGAGGGCTTTCATTTACCTAGCAGGAGATTGCCCTAACAGGATTGTTCCCATTGGTCAACTGACCTAGCAAGAGTGCTCCCATTGATCATCTACCTTAGCAGGAGTGCTCCCATTGGTCATCTGATCTAGCAGGAGGGCTCCCATTGGTCATCTGATCTAGCAGGAGTGCTCCCATTGGTCAACTGATCTAGCAGGAGTGCTCCCATTGGTCAACTGATCTAGCAGGAGATTACCCTAGCAGGAGTGCTCCCATTGGTCAACTGACCTAACAGGAGATTACCCTAGCAGGAGTGCTCCCATTGGTCAACTGACCTAACAGGAGATTACCCTAGCAGGAGGGCTCCCATTGGTCAACTGACCTAACTGGAGATTACCCTAGCAGGAGGGCTCCCATTGGTCAACTGACCTAACAGGAGATTACCCTAGCAGGAGGGCTCCCATTGGTCAACTAACTTAGCAGGAGGGCTCCTGTTGTTAGTTAACATTGACCCAGTGCTTAATGTTTCTTGTACTGCTACTACTTTTGATAGATATCATTATTTGATAGTGAGTTTAAAAATATACAAGTATGACATGCATGCCACTCAATGTATCATTGCACCTAAACGAGTGCAGCATTCGAACTACTGATTAAAATTGCTTAAATTTTCAGTATTATCCGAGCTCCAACAGTGCCTGAATCTAGCCCTGAGCTCATGGAAGGTCAAATGCATGTTGTTGGTTCAACACTGTCTGCTATATGACCGCACCACCCCGAGTGCTTGACCTCGACAGATGTTGTGATCATCCAGATGTCTGAAGAGAGACAGCGGCGTGATACAGAGCAGTGTGTGTGTGTGTTCAGTGGCGTACTGAAGTTGATGGATGGCCATTCCAGGCAGCTGTGTTTGAGGGGAAGCTTTTCACCAGCCCTCACACAATGGCCGTTTGTCTTGCCGCTGTTTGGCAGAGCCATTAACAGATCTGTTTGTCTTCGTCTGCTCGGCCACGTGCTTTTGTCTCTGTTTGTTTATCATTGATTTAGAAAAATATTAACAGTCCGCTCAGTCGGTCTGTCCTCGTTTGATTTCATCCTTAAAGGATTACTATAGGAGGGCGTCAGAAGCTCTCGTTTGATTTTATCCTTAAATGATTACTGGAGGGTATCAGAAGCTCTCACCTTCTCTAAAAATGTTGAAAACAGGTGAAGAAAAGTAATAGCAGGCCTTTGACTTCCCTGATTTGCTTTTCCTTAAGGTTGGCTTATCTTTTGTTAGCTGTGTGCGTGTGCGTTTGCGTGTGCGTCATCATCATCAGTGTAAGCTGTGGACATGTTCTTATGGGGGTGTGTGTGTGTGTGTGTGTGTGTGTGTGTGTGTGTGTGTGTGTGTGTTTCATCATCAGTGTAAGCTGTGGACATGTTCTTATGGACGTGTGTTTGCGTGTGTGTCATCATCATCATCATCAGTGTAAGCTGTGGACATGTTCTTATGCACGTGTGTGTGTTTCATGTGGTCCCCCAGGACCTGACGAATGAGCTGAACATGCAGCAGACAGTGATCCACCAGGCCAGCCAGGCTCTGAACTGCTGCACAGACGAGGAGCACGGCAAGGGCTCTCAGGTGGAGGCAGAGGCCGAGAGACTGCTTCTCATCGCCAGTGAGTACCACACACACACACACACACACACACACACACACACACACACACACACACACACACACACACAAGTGATTATCGTACACACACAAACACAGCTTGAGCAGGTAATGCCAAGACTCACTTGATTATGGTGCACTCAAAGAGTTAGATGTCTTGCCTAAAGATCAGGCCGGTGCTCTGTTGCTGCTGTTCTGTAGCTGCTCTAACCATCTCTTGGTGGTTGGCAGTGTGTCTTGTTTGTGACTTAGGGCTGAACGATAAATTGCATTTGCGATTTAATCGCGATATGATCAAAACGCGATTTTCTAACCGAACATTCGCGATTAAAAACGTGGTCGTCAAAAAAAAAAATACAAAAACACATTTTAGACACAGTGTTTAAAAAGTGCGTGCTTGTGTTTATTCTTACAATTACTTTGTTTAAATTACTTAAATCCACAGTGGCAAAGCCACCGATTTGTTGTTCTTGATTCTGTAATGAGCAGTTAAATAAAAATTTTAAATGTGGGAAGTAATATTTTACACTAAATGTATTTCATATTGTGTTTGTCAGATTTAAATCATTCATTACGATCTGTTGGGGAAAAAATGTGAATAAAATAAATAAATAGGATATTCTAAATCGCATATTAGATCGCAATCGCAATATTGGGGGGGGAAATTGCAATCAGATTATTTTCCCAAGTCGTTCAGCTCTAGTGTGACTTGTCGCTATCAGTATTCTTTATGTCATTATTGCCACTGTTTACCTTCGGAGACATGGATGTCATTTGTCTTTTCACCAAATGCCCCATCATCTCTAGCTCGTGTGTCTGTGTGTTTGTGTGCTCTGCTGACTCTTTGTTTGTTTGTTTGTTTGGTTGTGTGTGTTTGTGTGTGTGTCTCTCTGTGTGTCTCTGTCCTCAGCTGAGCGTCGCCTGGGCCTGAAGGCGGAGCTGGAGCGCCTGAAGGCGGAGGGCCCCGGTGCGGAGCGTCGGTCTCCTGACGGGGCCGCTGCCTCCAAGGGCTCCATCAGCCTGCTGGAGCTGCGTCTGCCCCTCAAGGCCGACTTCGTATGCGCCGCCGCCAACAAACCCGGTGAGGGGACGCCTCCGAGTCACGCTTACCTCAGCTCCTAACCGTATAGCACTGCCTCTCTGAGTCACATGTACATAAGCATCACAATGTATAGCACTGCCCCTCAGTGTTGCTAATGTTAATGTGACTCGAAGTATAGCATTTACATTTTGATTTTCATTCAGCTATCGACTTAACTCACTTAGGGCTGGGCGATATGGAAAAAAACATATATCACGATATGGATTATTTTATATCACGATAGCGATATATATCACGATATGCCCTCTTGCTTTACTGGATAGGGGTGTCCTTAAAAGTGTGATCCATCACGACCTGTACCACAATTACGCAGATGGTACTGAACGTTTCCATTGAATCTTTAAATAGTAAGATTAAAACAAAGTGCATGACATTTAGTCCAGTGCTTGTGACTTTTAGTGGTTCTTTAATGTAGGCCTACTTTCAGAAGATAAATCAAGTTTAATTTAATTAAAAAACTTTCTTTTCAATGTTTGTTCATATGCTATAGCAATAATGATGAGAAAAACATTTTCTTATATGGCCACGTATAAAAATAAGAAAATTAAGAAGTTGGCCATTACACATACGCCCCATTGACCGCTTCAGCCCGTTGGTGCAACAGTGAAGATGGTCCTGTAAACAAACGCAAGTAAACGATGGAGCTGCGTTTTATCTGGATAAAAAGCATATTAGCGTTTACATTTCCCAACCAATTTCATTTTTATCTTCAAGGGTTTATGATCTACGTGGAGTACCAAAAAAAACCTCCATGCTACTTAGAATCTAGATAGTTAAGCTATAAACGCCAAAGACATATACACATATGCTATGTCTATGATAATCGCTGCTAGATGCTCACTGTTCTTGTGCTCCCACAGCTCCTTCACTTTTGAAATACTGAAAAGAAATCTAAACTAACGAAATAGTGCATCTTAAACTACAACTATTTGACCATCATTGAGAAAAATGGAACAGAATCTGCTAATAAATGGCTACACTTGTATTATACTCGTATTATACGGCTCTCCAAAATGTTAAAAAAAGTTCCGTTGATTTGAATGGGCCACCCCAGCATTTGCACGTCTGTAATGTCTTGATTTTCACTGCTGCAATAAAGTAATGACGCTGTCATTAGCAATGGGTGTCGATGCCCAATTGTATAACAGCGGCTGTGGTAACAGTTACACCTTCCTGCAGCGCGTCCATTATTCATTTTTTTTTAAAACCAGAATTAAATTTCGCGGGCTCTCACCGTCAATCATGTCGCAAGCGTATGATGCAAAGCAGCGTAATGTAAAGCGGTGTCGTGTCGCAAAACCACGTTCTCTAAAATGTATCTTAATATTCTTTTTTTACAGTTGTATAAACTTAGAGTTTGCATAATAAGAAAAGCAAAATGTTATATTAGGATGTGAAATTATATTAAAATGTATATTAGCTGTAATAGTGAAAAAATAAGTTTATCACGATAGAAACGATAGAGGAGAAAGGTCACGATAGACACGTTTCTATCGTCCTCACGATATATATCGTCATATCGCCCAGCCCTAAACTCACTAGACTTTAGTCATTTAGGGTCGTTTATTGTGTACTCTACGGGGTTGTGATCTTGACTCCCGTGTGTGTGTGTGTGTGTGTGTATATAGAGTCGAGTAGCCATTACTTCTTTGTGATGATCCGCTCTGGGGCAGAGAACACAGTGGCCACGCCCTTGGCAAGCACTCGCAGCGCCATCAGTGGAGACGCCCTGACCTTCTCCACCAAGTTTACACTGTGCGTCTCTCTCTCACACACACACACACACACTGCAGACGCCTTGACCTTTTCCACCAAGTTCACATTGCGAGACCCCCTCTACACACACACACACACTGAAGACATCCTGACATTTTCCACCATGGAGACAAGCCAATACACCCATGCCTATCAATATGCCTTTGTTGAGATGCTCTTTCTTCTCCCTCTTCAGGCCTCATGTGTCAAATGACTTTGAGATTGACATTGAAGTGTACTACCTGGTGAGTACATACTGCTGTTTCTCCAGTGATTGTCTCCATACTGCCTCTGATCACTATGGTTACTGACCCAGCATATGACCACAGGTGCAGAAGAGGGAGCTCAACGCTGACAAGAAGAAGAAGCCCACCAAGTCAAAGGTATTATGACCGACGTTTCTGTTGGTGGCTTGGAATGGCACGACTGTGGAGAACATGTAGACGTGTAGTTTTTACAGAGGTCAGAGGTGAAGAGACAAGATTATGTTGAAAAGAGAAAAAAAAACATGTAGATAAATAATACATATTCTCCATAGAATGTTGCTGAATGTAGGCTGCCACTTGGTTCAGGCACTGTCTGTGTTCAGATTCTACTGCAGCATATTCATGATCGCCTTAGCCACACTGGTGCTTTGTCTTCACCAGCTTTAACACACTTCGGGGTGTGGTGGGGTGAGGTGTATATTGATGACAATACTGTGACCTAATGGATTAGAGCTGTGCAGATGCACTGAGAATCGTTACACGTACAGTATATAACTTAACTTGAGCTGTCGTTGCATGTATATTACTTAACCTGAGCTGTCGTTGCACATATATAACTTAATTTGAGCTGTCGTTGCATGTATATTACTTAACCTGAGCTGTCGTTGCACGTATATAACTTAACCTGAGCTGCTTGCGTGAGTCAGAAATGCAAATGACACTTCAGAATCTGACTCTGAACTTTCTCTGTTCCTCTCCAGGCCATCACTCCCAAACGCTTCCTATCAGTAAGTCCGCAGTCTTGTCAAGACTCTTCAATCTCATCTCAAACACTTTGATGTTAACTCGTTAGGAATCTGGCCTTATTATTTTCTGGAAACGCTTTCATGAATATCTTTCTCATTTGTGTTCTTCTCCCATTGCAGAAGAGTAATCTGCAGACTCCTGGTAAGGCTTTGAATCACATACAGCTGAACTGAGCTCTTCTTATTGGTGTGGCCATTCTTTAAACTAAGCTGGGGTCTGTTGGCAAGCAAGCATGTTTGCCACTGAAAAGAATAATGTCCACTATTACAATGTAGGCAAACCCAAGATGTGTATTCAAGCTATCTTAGCTAGCAGCCAGGGAGCTCCTTCTGTTCTAGAACACTCGACTAGTCTCATCTGTGTCTGCTGTCCTACCCTTCTGTTTTAGAACACTCGACTAGTCTCATCTGTGTGTCTGTTGTCCTACCATTCTGTTTTAAAACACTCGACTAGTCTCATCTCTGTCTGTTGTCCTACCCTTCTGTTGCTCTGTCTTAGCCTTACTCTGTGTGTGTGTGTCTGAGCCTAACTCTGGATGCGTCTGTGTGTCTGTAGTGGTAGCCAGCCCTGGAGGACCTAACGCTGTGCGCACCAGTCACTTTATCCTGGTGGGATCACACAAGTTGACGCTCGCTTCCATCGGGAAGAATAAGTTTCCTCTAGAAAAGGTACTCTTCAAAAAAAAAATGATTTAATTATTTGGTCATTAGTAGTGTTTTTGTGTGCTTAAAATGTGTTCATTTTTAACTTAATTTGGTTTTCTCACCTTTCTCAGTTTAAAATAACATTTGTAAAGACAAACAAACATTCACCTTCTCCACATCCAGCACTGCTAGACATGCACATCTCACTAACACACAGGCCACAGCGCTTTAAAGCGGAGCTCATTCTGTTTCTCTTTTTTTAGATCAAATATGAAGGGAATGAGAGAGACCTTCTCAGTGACATGTTTCAGAGAAAGGTTGCTACATGCTTGTTACCATAGTAACACATTTACTGTTTAGTATTGTTTACTTTTGCTTTTTTTTGTTGGTGTTTGCCATAAGGTGTTTTGGTTTGGTGTGTGTTTGTGTTACACTTATACAGTGGTTCCCCAAGGGTGGGGCGGGCCCCTCAAGGGGGGGTTGAGGGTGAGAAAACGTAACACGAACCCTAAACAGCCAATTTTAGTAGGGCAGTGCTCTAACCTGAGGTTATAGCCTACTATGTTCTTATATAATATGGTCAGGGCCTACTGTTTAGCCTATACGTTAGCAGGGAAAGCTAGCCTAATTATGGAAGTGTAACTCCATTGTCAAAGAGGAGCCTGTCGTGAAAGCTTGGGGACCACTGCGCTAATATTTAACCACTGGTTCACTAATCATGCCTTTTGTTCACAAAGTTGGGGTGTCTGTGTGTTGAATCTGTCTACTTTAAACATGGGTAACCTGCATCTCTAGTTAGTCTGTGTGATTTGTGTAATGTTTAACAGCTCAGAGAATGAATCAGGTTCGCCCTGGGAGATGGAATGTAAACCATGATCTGCTGTGATTTCAAAAGCTAACTTAATCTTGTCATTTCTATTGTAGGCAAGTTGTCAGTTAACACTGTGCTCTGAAATGCCCTTCTCCTGTGTGTGTGTGTGTGTGTGTGTGTGTGTGTGTGTGTGTGTAGGTGCCGTTCCTGTGTCCGCTGGAAGGGCACATCTACCTGAAGATGCAGTGTGAGGTGGGCTCCCGTGTGGAGGAGAGGGGCTTCCTGGTGAGACCACACATCCTCCGTCTCCTGAGTCTGGTGTCTGGGATTAAATAAATACATTTATTATGGCAAAACCTTTCTTAAAACTTCAATTCAGTATATTCAGTAAAAAATGGTCTTTATTGATGTAAATTTTTAGAACTTATGATTGTGGATGGAATTAAATGTATGTCTCGGTTGGCAATGGTTTGGTTCTTTGGTCGTTTGCTTGAAGTGCATCAAAGCATTTCCTATTTAGTTAGATTTCAAGGAATAGTTTGGTTTAGTTTCTATGTCTTGTGAGCTGTGTGAGGTGTGACATGGGTGTTTGGGTTTCTGCTGCAGACGATGTGTGTGTGTGTGTGTGTGAGAGAGGTGTGGCGTAGGAGTTTGGGTTTTGACGGCCTGTCTCTTCTGCAGACGATGTTTGAGGACGTGAGTGGTTTTGGCTCGTGGCACAGAAGATGGTGTGTGCTCTCCGGATACTGCATCTCCTACTGGACATACCCCGACGATGAGAAACGCAAGGTGAGACACACACACACACACACACACACCCGCCCTCTGAATAGAACAGTACCCACCAGTGTCACTTGACCTGAGGCGCATTTCACTGCCAGGGCCAGAGTCTATCAGAGTCTAGTGTAATATCAAACACGTGAGATGTAACTATCTCCAGTGTAATATCAAACATTTAAGATGTAACTCTCTCCAGTGTAATATCAAACACGTGAGATGTAACTCTCTCCAGTGTAATATCAAACATGTGAGATGTAACTCCAGTGTAATATCAAACATGTGAGATGTAACTCTCTCCAGTGTAATATCAAACATGTAAGATGTAACTGTAGTGTAATATCAAACATGTGAGATGTAACTCTCTCCAGTGTAATATCAAACACGTGAGATGTAACACTCTCCAGTGTAATATCAAACATGTAAGATGTAACTCCCTGTTGGACATGCGTTCCCTCACAGAACCCAATGGGGCGGATCAATCTTGCAAACTGCACCAGCCACAAGGTGGAGCCAGCGAACCGCGAGTTCTGTGCGCGACCCAACACATTTGAGCTGATCACGGTGCGGCCCCAGAGAGAAGACGACCGGGAGACACTGGTCAGCCAGTGCCACAACACCATGTGTGTCACCAAGTAAGTCAGCCATAACACCATGTGTGTCACCAAGTAGGTCGCAACACCATGTGTGCCACACAAGTTGCAATACCAAGCAGATCAGTTCCTTATAGGAACATGCTTCCGAATGGATCTGTGTCTGATTGTTGTCTGCCAGTTTGCATGTCAATTAGTAAATCTGACATTAAATCATGATAATGACTACAATCGGTTGATAAACTGTTGAGTGTATGTCTGATTTGTGAACAGTGTTGAGTTGTCTTTATGTGATAGGCCATTGACCTTCATGAACAGGAAGTGTGTGTTCTTTGTTGAAAGATGGCAGGGGTTGACGCAGACTGTGATTCCTCTGTGCAGGAATTGGCTGAGTGCTGACACTAAAGACGAGAGGAACCTGTGGATGCAGAAGCTGAACCAGATTCTGGTGGATCTGCGCACATGGCAGCCAGACTCCTGCTACAGGCCTATTTAAGCACGCCCCCTAGTGGCGGGGAGGTGGTCCGACGCCATCCCAGCCGTGACCAACTTCAGGGACAGTCAGGGGAGACGTGCAATACAAGCATGAACGAATAATAAGGAACTTGGTGGTATTTTTCAGAGAGGATTGGTGTTTCAATAAATGACAATGAGAAGAGATGTCAGTTAAGCCATACTTACTGCCCTGGATCTGTTCAGGCATTTCAATAGGACGGGGGGCTGGAGAGGGCCCTCCCATCGTTTTCCTAATCAGTCTAGAGAACAGAGCACTGCTCTCTAATCCCCTCACCTCTGAATTCATCACAGGGCAGTGTGCTCTCTGGGTTTGTTTTATGTGGATTTTATTTGGATTGATCAAATATTCATCCTGGCTTATTGATTGAGTCTGGCAATGTCATTTTAGGGCCCCCCCCCCCCTGTTTTGTGAAAATATCTAAATGTTAGACATTATTAGTTTTCTGTAGCGTGTGCTATTGAACACAGGGCTAATATACGATTGTTGAGCTTAATCCTCATAATTTACTTTTAACACACAACTTTTGTTTTTTACGTTTTATCAACTTTGGCAGAATACATATAAAACTACAATTTGTTGTATAATGTGACTGTATTTATCATGTAATGCACCATTAGAACATTCAGAGCGGATATTTTTACTACTTCTACCACCACCAGCAAGACACTTTATGTGTTTATTTTTTGTATGTACATGTTTGTTTGTGTGAATGTCTGCCCGTGTGTGTGTGTGTGTGTGTGCTAGGAATTCCTAGATCCAAATGGTTAATGCTTGTTACTATCAGTCTGAGCTTTGAATCTAAACTGAATATATATGCTACATGCTGTTTTAACCTCCATAGTTTGAGGAGCAAGGCTGGGTCTCTGGGGTTTGGTGGGGGTTTACCATTTAAGCGTTTACACTAATGCGTGCAAAGTGCACGTTGCCTTGCCGCCATGGCTTAACCTATATCAATAAGCATGTGTGTGTGTGAATATTTTTAAAGAATGTTTTACGCTGTCACGCATTTCTTCCGTCGCAGCGCAGTGGCTAGCTCAGAGCGGATCTGGCTTAAGACCAGATGCGTCCTGAATCTGTTTGGAGGTCTGCTTCGGTCGAGGAGTGATATGATTTCACAGTACAGCTCCGTGTTGCATATAAAACATGCTTTAAACTTTGATGTGGAAGCACTCCAAATCCAGGATGATGTTACTTGTCTGGAGAAATGGAAACAAATAAATACCAACTTTGCCCAAACTAGTCCTGACTCCTACCTCTTAACATGCAGTACACATGTGAATGTTTTTTGTATGTATGTTGTACTAAGAACATACACTTATGATTTATATCTTAATTGTTCTGGTCAAATGTTGTGTGTGTGCTCTTCAGTTATTATCATTGGTTAGTTGGAATGGAAATTATCCTTTTTTTTAGGTAAGTAAATACAATTGATGCCATAATGTTGTATAAACTTCACACGTTGATTTTATTGAGAACAACGATGACAATTGGTGCACCTGTCCGTGGAGCCCCTTCCCGTTCGGAGTGCCTTCAGCCGGACACCTGGCATGCTTGATCGATCAACTTTATTGGGGGGTAGGTATAAACCTAATCTACATAGAACGAAAGTACGTTACACTTCCTGCATGACGTCATATGACGCGGATATTGTACTTTTTGGGGAGCCGAATAATCCGCAACCGTGCAGTAGTTATTCTTGGAGACAGGTGACCTTGAATTGTAAAAGCTGTGTCAGACCATTGGTTAATTGTACTACATTACCCATGTGCCATTGCTACAGTGCCGCAGCCTTCATGTCAATGACGCAGCGCGTAACAGTTGATTGTGGCCGACTCAGGAAACTGACTGAAACAGCAGTGTTTGTTATTCTGACCGGTGTTATTTTGTCCTCAGGACGGGCGAGTTGGCCAATTCCTAACATTTGATCCTAACATCTTGATTTTTCGTGTCTTATTGGACTGAAAAAGCCGATATTCATGGTGGCCTGTTAACAGATCGTGTTTTAGGCAGCTGTTGGAAGTCGATCGCCTTGCTTGACAGCGGTTGGCATACATGTTTTGGCGAAGAGGAACGCATCCCAAACCTTCTGGAGATGAACGAGCATTACTTTATGACTTAAAAATTCTGGTAACTATACTTCATTTGAGTAATACTAAACTGAGTGTTTGTTTGTTGATCGAGTCGGCCATGTGTCGGCCCTTTACTGGCTCTTACTGTGGCCCAAGGAAACATTCCAACTGACTTTTAGGTAACGTTAGCCAGTTGTAGTGAGTTAACGTCTAGGATAGTCAGCTGTTTTGTGAGAGATAAGCAAAACATGAACGTTATTTCTCCGATTATAAGGTATAATTATTATAATCTTCTCCTTTGTACTTTTTTTATAACCCCGTAGCAGCAAGTCTGAGAGGCGTAAGTGTAGCCTCTGTGTTGCGATCAGGCAGAGATTGAACTCCCAAGTGTCTGTCGTTCCCATAGATGTCTATGGTCGTTCCCACCCAACCTTAGTATTGTGGCCCAGGTGTGGCATGTGAGAACAAATCAGCTGGGACCGGTGCTACTGTGTCTGTGTGTAACAGAAGGAGGGCACCCAGGTGATAGCCCTCTCCCTCGTTTCTAGCATTACACTAAAGACCGGGCGATGGGTTGGCTGCACTGGCACTCCTGATAGGCGTATCACAACCTAACTACTTATTTTTTGTCGGTTAGCAATGTTTTGGCGTGAAACGTGGTATTCAGTCTCCAACGAGCTTACTCAGACCACAAGATACTGTGTCAACGGCGCCGTTGTAACGGACTAGATGATAATGACAGATGTCATTGAACAAAGGGCCTTCTTCAGACTACTGTCTAGTTTGTACTGACAATAGGTTTAGAAATAATTGACAGATGGCTGCTCTTTGCTCGGAACTGCTTGACTTTGTCCCCCTCTAAATGTGCAACACAAGCGAGTGTAAGTTAGTAGCATATCTGTAGGCTGTTTGCTTGCATGGGTAAATGCACATGCATTTGTATTGCATGGGTAAATGCACATGCATTTGTATTGCATGTAGCACTTAACTTTGTGTGGCTTTTTTTAGTTGGTTCATGAAAGATCACTACATTGATATACTCAGCTCACTCTCAAACTCGCCTCAAGACTCCCACAATGCCACTCTGCCTATAGCACTAACCCTAAGAAAATAGCGATACACTTGAGTATCGCGATATTCTCCTTTGTAATGCTGTATCGATTCCCAAAAACATTGTATAGATTTTTTGTTAATTACATGCAGAGATTCGAGGCAGGCAGTGGTTCATTTTGTGTTGTGTTTAAACCACTGACCACCAGATAGCAGTGTTGTAATCAATCTTCAGCCTTTTGACTCTTCCACTCCAACGTTACAACTTAAACTGAGACATGAAGACTATGCATATGGCATTTGGCTTACTGTACGCAGTAACCTCTCTGGCTCACTCATCCCCCCCCCCCCCCCCCTTCCTCTCTGGATCTATCTTTCCCTCTCTCTGTACCTGTCTCTCTGTAGGTTAAGTGGAGGGCAGGATGTGATGGGGGAGATTAGGTTGCTCTGTTTGCATAATTTATCCCATCTCTTTGTGCTCCAGCATTGTGAGCTGTGATTGAGTGAATGAGTGATCTAGGAACAGGCCACGAGTTTAGATCTCACACACACACACACACTGGCAGTGTGAGTATGGCACAGGGGGTGCTGTAGGTGCAATAGCAGCAATTGGTTGCTGGGTTCACTAACGGGCGTGGAGCTTCATCCCATCTCTTTGTGCTCCAGCATTGTGAGCTGTGATTGAGTGAATGAGTGATCTAGGAACAGGCCACGAGTTTAGATCTCACACACACACACACACACACACACTGGCAGTGTGAGTATGGCACAGGGGGTGCTGTAGGTGCAATAGCAGCAATTGGTTGCTGGGTTCACTAACGGGCGTGGAGCTTCAGTAGGAAGAGATGCCATCTTTATATGTTAACCAATGACAGGAGCGTGACTGAAATGTGGTTTGCCTGTAAATGTTTGTGGCTTTTGATTTTGAGAGGAAATAACAGGCTTCTTCTTCATCTGTGTGGTTGCTGTGCTCTCTTGTAATCAGCCATCTCTGACTTCCTCTCTTTGTGTGTGTGTGTGTGTGTGTGTGTGTGTGTGTGTGTGTGTGTGTGTGTGTGTGTTTCAGAGAGTGTGTGTGTGCACATGGTTGGTCAACACTCCACAGGCCCCCCCCATGTCTCCCTGACCACTCCCAGTCCTTCCAAGCCTTCTCACCCCTCCTCAGACTTCCCACCAGGCCCTGGCCCCGTCATCTGTGTCCCCACAGCCACCCTTAACCCTTGACTCATCCTGACGTCACCACCCCTCGCTGGTTCACCTCCACAGCCCTAGCTCTCTTCATCTCCCCCAGCATACGTTCCCCTGTCCCCAGCATACATTCCCCTGTCCTCCTGCATACGTCCCCCTGTATACGTCCCCCTGTCCCCCAGCATACGTTCCCCTGCCCCCTCTCCCCCAGCATACCAGTCTCCTTGTCCTTAAGTTCCTGGTCACAACCACTTCACTCGCACTTCTTCCTGTGACTCGGTCAACACTCCAGTTTTATTCCTGGCACCTGCTCCCAGCGAGTGAGCGAGTGAGTGAGTGTGTGCGTGCGTGCGTGCGTGCCTGCGTGCCTGCGTGTGTGTGTGTGCGCACGTGTGTGAGTGTGTATGAGTGCCATGCTGTGTGTGGCGCGCAGGAACATGTCCCAGAAGCTGAGTGTGTTTCTGGTGCTGCTTGGCTTCTGTTGGGGACTGCTGCTGCTGCACTACACTCTCTCGCAACCGCACCACCAGAGCAGCGCCCAGCTACGCCAGCAGATCCTGGATCTCAGCCGACGCTACGTCAAAGCCCTCAGCGAGGAGAGCCAGGACCCGTCCGGACTGCAGGGAACCTCCATGGCCGGTTACGGTGAGGAGCAGACCTCGGCAGAATTTACAAGAGAGAGATATGCATGAAGGGGATGGATTGATAAAGTGATGTTTAGATGGAGGAGTTACTGATACTGTGTGTGTCTGTGTCTGTGTCTGTGTCTGTGTCTGTGTCTGTGTCTGTGTCTGTGTCTGTGTCTGTGTCTGTGTCTGTGTCTGTGTGGCCTGCAGCGGATCTGAAGCGAACCATCGCCGTGCTGCTGGATGACATCCTGGGCCGTCTGGTGAAGCTGGAGGGCCTGGTGGACACGGCTGTGAATGCCTCAGCCGTTAACACCTCCCACGCAGCAGGGGGCGCTCTCTTGTCCCCACCTGCAACTTTACAGAGGCTCCTCAAAAAGGACATTTCTCTTCACCAGCTTCAAGTTGCTGCCCAAACCAAAACAGAAGCAGCTGCAGCGAAGCACCAATCACACACTCCACACCGGCCACGCACGAGAAGTCGAGACTGAACTGAGATGTGTGTGTGTGTGGGCGGGCGGGTTGGTTGGCCGACAAGTTATAAATACTGCTTTTATAACTGATATAAAATATTATATATTTTTAGATTGACTCAGCAGCAGCATTCAAAGTTTACTTAGCTTGAAATTCAGCTTTTTGTATGATTTTGTCATGGGCCGTTACTGTGATTAGTCACAGTGCTGAAATTGAAAAGAAGAGGGCCTGTGTTTGTTTAAGAGGATACATGGGTTTTACAATGTCTTTGGAATTATATTTGCTAATATTTCTGTTATTACACATTTCACGGCACTTCAGAGTGCTCGTACAATTAACGTTATGTTTGTTCTCATGTTGTGCAATGGAGATGTAGTCCAATGCTTTTTTACTACTGCACGGTATGTCAGTAAAGATTGATTGAAGGATTTATGTAGGACAAGATTTAAAAAAAATCAAAAGATGGATGTTTTACACTGCATAGATTAGATCAAATAAATTAAATATGATTATAATATGATTGAAATGATACATGAAGAGAAGGGGTGGAGTGAAATGCAGGGTTAAATGAATGTAGCCTTAAGGAATGATTGAGTTCTGTTACTCACAACGACAGTCTGCTCACTGGATATGACATGTTGAACAAGTGAAAGAGTTGCCTTGGCTTTACCTTTCACCTTTCACCGCCCCTCTCAAAACGGATGCACACACCCTTGAAGAAGAAAAAAGAGAAGAACAACAGAAGTCTGTCTTTGCCATCTTGTTGAAGGACATTCTGGCAGGAATATGTGGCCTGTCTTAGCTACCACAAGATGGTCCACAACTGTTTTGTCCACAACTGTTTTGAGCATGTTTTTGCCTTTGTTGCAATTTCAAATCACCTCACGTGCTTAAAAATCCTGAAGAAAAAGTCACCCCATATGCTTTCAAAAATTAAAAAAGTGAAAGTACCTTAATGCCACAGGAAAATGATGCCTCTTGGGCTTATTGATGGATCACAATGTTTACTGGTTTCTTTGTAATCGCTAAATGAATGACTAGGGCAATAAATATTCTTGAGTTCATTATGAATGAGACACAGTTTTGTGCCACTGTCATTGCTTCAGCAGGTTACAGGCCTGTATCTGATACACATTTTTATTCTCATGCAAACTTAACTGTAAGGTTGTTTGGATTGGATATATTTATTTTCCTCTAATACGTTTGTTCCAAGTTGATCTGTTTGTTTCTGCATTGTGTATAACTTTACATGTCGACTATTGTTTCATATATTGATTTCTAAAAAGACAGTGACGTAATGTTTACATGACCCTCCCTGCACGCATTGCGCAGTATTAAATGCGTCGGCGTGAACCATCGCCATTTCCTCCGTTGACTTTCGATGCTGAAAGTAGCTAACTAATCAAGTAGTTAACGACTAGTCAGACGGGAAAGAAGCTTTAGTTGTGATTCTCTGAAAACGTTACTGTCTCATTACTCTAAGTTAGTCTAAAATGAGTGACACTGAAGATGGCAACTTCGAGGGTCGAGTAAGTGTGGTTATTTAACTCAAACAATTTGTATTTCTCTTTTCTTAAACCTCTTTCGCTTTCTTAGAGACATTATTTATTAGCTTGCTAAAGCTGATAGGCTACTGTTAGCATCCTGTACAGCGTTAGATAGCTAGCCTGTAACGTAACCATTAATGATTTCTACAAGAGTTTTAAATCAGTCAGGCTTGACGTCTGTGCCAGATGAAAGTTACTAGATAGTTTAATAATTTTACTTCTACGCTGACAAAAATAAACCAATTACCCATAAATAAAGCTACAATAAAACATTATTGAAGTAACGTTATCTTAAACATTAGCTAGCGAACGCTATGCAGCTACTACCTAATTTTATACATCGAATGAATCATAGGATACTTAGTGCATTTGACATGTTCAAACAAAATACTCAGAGTCTTCAATAGTATATATGCTTTCAATTTTACGAAGGTAAGATGGCCTGGTGTTGCAGCAAACTAGTTGGTTAGTGTAAACTAGCTTGCGAGCTAGCCTGTATGGCTTGGCCTCGTTTGATTTGTGGACAATGGCTGCAGTCTTTTGCTGCGTTATGCGCCAGTTTAACAGCATTTCAGGCCAAACATGAGATGAGAAATGAGACAGGCTTGTGAACCATGTGTCTATTGTGATAACTGACATGAGACTCAAGGTGGCAGAACTTGCTTCTAGATAGTAAATTAGCCATTAAGGGTGTTCTGCAGGAGAAGGGATCTCATATCATTACTGTTAGGTATCTAGGATATCTGTGTTGACAGTTGCTTCGTCCACTGCCTTTCCTCTGCCTTTCAACATTCTCTGACTTTTCTTGAAGTTAACCGCTCACCCTCCAAGATAATTTCAGCCTATGAAAATTTGTCATTAATCTAATTTATGTTTTATTTTGACCGATTGAATGCCCATTTTACGTTGCTCAGTATCAATCAAACACCATGATCTTAATTGTACTGAATGTTCTTTTTTCATTAAGGTTATTGGTCGTGAAGGATTTGAAGAGTTTAATCCAAGAATGTGGAAGAATATCCAAGAATATCAGAAGGCTTTTGAAAATGTGTGCAGAGCAGAACGTAAACAGGGCGGGGAAATAACAGGACGGAAGAATGTCAGATAGAAGGCACGCTCGCGTTATCGCTCGTAAAGCATAAAGAAGGAAAGAAAAAGGTTTCAAATTGGGGGAAGAAAATGGAACAGAAACAGAAAAAAGCAAGGCATGAAAAAATGAAAACTGAAAAAACGAAGACCGAAGAACAATAAAATGCCTGAAAGAGGGAGTAGGAGGAATGAATGTGTCCGTTGTAGGTTAAGTAAACATACCTGTACCTTTAACTTGCCCTACACAACTGCATGACTCCTGTTACCATGGTGATCCAGGTAAAGACCTGATTGCATCGTGGAAGGTCATTTTTTTGGTATTTTAAATGCACCTATGCATATATGTATTGTTTCTTTATTATTTATAGATAAAAGAGATACTAAATGATTGATCTAACATTTTTCTCCACAGCATTTGAAATGCACTGTAAGAGTGTGTGAGTGAGACTTGCTGTGTTTGTGTGCGTGTGTGTGTGTGTGTCTGTCAGTGCGCGGCCACTGTAAAGTTGCTTTAACATTCTTGTGTGACACCAGGACTCGCACTCCCCATCTAAATCGGATCGGGGGAGCCCGGCCCGCATCAAATCTGAAAGCCGCTCCGGCTCGGCGAGCCCCTCACGCGCCTCCAAGCGTTCAGGGTCCAGGTCACCTTCACGCTCCAAGTCCAGGTCAGTGCGTCGGCCGGTCCGGTCCAGATGTGACGGAATGACATTAATGACTTATGTACCTGAGAAGTGTTGAATGCATAAGGACTCTGTTGAGTTAACCTCGTATATGAGCTAGTCTCTTGGTCACAACCAGTGTATAGAATGCCTAATGCCACACAGTGATGTGAGGCGACAGTGGTTCAGGAGGTAGAGAAGTCATTTAGTAATCAGAAGATTGCTAGTTCGATTCCCACTGTTGAAGCGTCCTTGAGCAAGACACTGAACCTCTAATTGCTCTTGATGTGTAGGGTGCCATCAGTGTAGATGTAAAATGTATATACAAACTTGTAAGTCGCTTTGGATAAAAGTGTCTGCTAAATGACTTAATGTAAATGTGATGTCTGCTCTGCATCCTACCCATCGTCCCCTGTCCATCTTTCTGTACCTGACTGAGCTCAGTATGGGCACACTTGATTAGGTTTAAAAATGAAAGCAATGTTGGACAGCATGTTTTTCATTCCTCTACGCCATCTTATACAGTAGAAGGGTGAACATTTGAAAGGCCCAGGGGGCGCCAATGGTTCAGGAGGTAGAGGAGTCATTTGGCAATGGGAAGGTTTCTAATTCAATCCTGACTCCTCCTCACCAAGTGTCAAAGTGTCCTTGAGCAAGACACTAAATTCCCATCAGCTCCCAGTGCACAGGTTGGCACCTTAGATAGTAGCCTCTGCCATCGGTGTATGAATGTCTGAGGCATTCGTGTGTAAAGCGCTTTGAGTGCTCCATGAGTAGAAAAGCGCTATATAAATGCAGTCCACTTACCAGGTGCATCTATTGGGAAAGTCCCAAGTGGTATGGACTGGAAGATTAGGCTGCAAGTGTGTAAGTGCATTGATTAGAAAAGGCCCAACTGGAACCTCTGTTCACTGAAGTCTTTCTGAACAAATACAGCTTGGTGTTGATTCACTCCCTGTGTGGTAGCGAGACTCTTCCTTTTAAATATTGAGGTGTTTGTGTCTATGCCTGTGTTTTAGTGATCCCCTGTCTCTCCTCTCTTCTCTCAGGTCTCCCTCACGCAGGCATTCCAACCGCCGGTACAGCCGCTCGCGCTCCCACTCTCATTCCCACCGCAAGAAGTCCCGCTCCCGCTCCTACTCCCCGGAGTACCGCCGGCGTAAGAGCCAGAGCACCTCCCCCTTGTCCAGCCGCCGCAGACACGCCAGCAGCAGGGTACGGGCATTCTGAGCACACACACACACACACACACACACACACCCTGTAGACCACATACCCTTACACGCGCACACACACCCTGTAGACCACATACCCTTACATGCACACACACACCCTGTAGACCACGTACCCTTACAAACACACACACACCCTGTAGACCACACACACACACACACACACACACACACACACACACCCTGTAGACCACATACCCCTACACGTACGCACGCACACACACACACACACACACCCTGTAGACCACATACCCCTACACGCACCCACACACACACACACACACACACACACACCCTCACCCTATGAGCCTATGGCAGTACTCACTAACCCCTCCTAGAGAAACACACACCCATGCTTTCAGTGGGGTAGTGTTCAAGTCAATGAAGTCACTCCTACATTCACTCTATCTCTCTCTCTCACTCTCTTTCTATCTCTCACACTCCTACACTCTCTCCATCTCTCTCTCTCACTCCTACTCTCTCTCCCTCACTCCTACTCTCTCTCTCACACTCCTACTCTCTCTCTCTCTTACTAAACCCTCTTAGAGCAGCACACACCCATGTGTTACAGTGGGGCAGTGTTCAAGTCAACGAGTGTTAACAGTAGCCCCTTATACATGCGTCAATGTAAAGCTGTTAAATCGCGTCTGCACCGATAGAAACTCGCGAACGTGTTACAATTGCCTCATGTATAAGGGGTCTAGATGTGAACTGTTCGTTTTTCCGCCGATCGTCTGAGCCTTTCGAGAGAGGTGGTTTACCACGATCGTTCGGCTCAGAAAAGGGCGTGTCAAATCAGGCCGATGTGTCATGGGGGAGTCGGTGCGTGACTGGGGGGAGACGGTGACAGGAGGCTAGAAAGTTAGAGGCTAGAAAGTTCTTGCCTGTTCTTGAAAGGAGACTGATCCAATAGGCTAGTAGGCCTACAATTTTTTTATCAGTAATTAAACGCAATTTGGTACACCATTTTAATATGGTAATATAGCCTACTGTTTTTTTGCAAAATGAAAGAAAGCATATTTAGGAAACGCCACTGGAGCCTATTAATTCCGAAATTTCACCACATTGTAGGCTATATACTGTAACAACCCCAACACTTGCCTGCTTCCCTTGCAGATCAAAGTTTTCCGACTATTTTTCTTACCTTCTTTCTTAGCTGTTGATGCTGAGCTAGAAGTTTAACTTGTTCTGAACATCTCGCGCTGCCAATGGCCAATGTCACTTCTGAGTCAAATCACTCCATCATCTATTTGAAATTCCTTATTCCACGAGTGGTAGGCTACAATGACTGGCTGTTTTAAAATATAACTAATAGCCTAACGAAACAAAATAACCCAGGCAGTTTCATCTTCGAGACGTTAAGGCTTCTTCCAATACTGACAGCTGACTCATAGCTTGCAGGTTTGTCACCGTTGTCCCTCCCTGTATCTGCTCCAGCCGCACCATTTTACTTGCAATGTGAATAATTTAATTTAAATATGCTTATTGCCATTTGTTGCACCTTAATCATTTTCTACAAACATGATATGCTATGTATGGTGCAGTAGACTGAGACTCTATTCACTACTGCACAAAAACTAGACACGTTTGCAAAACTAGACGTTTGCAATGAAGTAGGTAAAACAACTTTCGCCAATATCTCCGTAAGGGAGATGGGTTCTGTGCTCAAATTTCCTGGGATCAAAGAAGACGTTAGTATTCATGTGCAAACTAAAAATCACGTCTCATGATTGCTGCGCATGCAAGTTATTTCGGGTGTCTCAACTGTAACTAATACCACTGTCAAATAATTATGAGTTCAGTAAAAGACGGAGCAAACACAGTTTTCTATCGTTGTTGAAACACATCCACGCGTAGACTCGCTTTCCTTCCATCTGGGAGTGGTTATTCAAAGAAAATATTAAGAACTATATGCTGATAGAAAGAAGGGAACTTTAAGCCACTACACTGCCTGTGCACGATGCGGATCGGTTGATGTTGTTAGTAAACAAACCAGATGGGAGCACATCTACGTGGTCTTTGGGCATGCCCGAGGCAATGTAAACGCTTCACATTTTGCACATGTAAACACGTAACGACAAGAGCCGTTTCCCTTGAAAATGTTCACACCTACACGCGAATACGATACGATAAACTGTTCTGATCACATTGGCACATGTATTAGGGCCTAGTGACATGTGTGGCACATGAAGGCTAAAGGTAGCAGCGGGCAGCATTGCACTGCTAGAGGGTCTGTGATGCCTGTCTCAGTGGTGGTGGTGGGGAGGGAGTATCTGGGAAGCGTTTGGTCTTTGATGTCTAAATCCATCTTCTGTCTTGCAGGGTTCCCAGGATCATGGAAAACCAGACAAAGTCAGTGAATTTTAAACTCTCAACTTCCAGCCTTGGGGATATCACTGTTTAGACATGTGAACAAGTACTGGGGAAATGTTTGTGTATTATAGCTCATTAGAGTGTTATTTTTTGCAAAATGTGTGTATTTTTAGGTGTACATTATTATTGTTGTATTTCTGAGTTATAAACATGTTTGCAGTTTAGAGACGGGATATGTTTAGTGCAAGTGTACCCTGTGTTTAGATATAATGGAATGGGTCTAGGATGTTTAGAGATGGGGCTTGGAAAGGTCTCTGAGTGTCTTTGTTATCGTGTGGGAACCCTTTCCTAGATGGAATAAAGGGAAGAGAGTGGTGAAGGTTTATCAGAATCTATTTACTGATGAAGGCTAGTGAGTGGAGTTTGAGGAGGAGCCATGATTCTACTCCTGAATGTCAGTTTAGAAAACAACAGTACATGATTTTAGTTTCCCAGCTATAGCAGCGAACAGAACAGAACAGAACAGAACAGAACAGAACAGAACAGAACAGAACAGAACAGAACAGAACAGAACAGAACAGAACAGAACAGAACAGAACAGAACAGAACAGAACAGGAGGATAAAGATGGGGACCGAAGCCTTGACAACTGGAGGAAAGGAAGTGGAGTGGGACTGGAAAGGAAGTGGAGTGGGACTGGAAAGGAAGTGGAGTGGGACTGAACAGGAAGTGGAGTGGGACTGAACAGGAAGTGGAGTGGGACTGAACAGGAAGTGGAGTGGGACTGAACAGGAAGTGGAGTGGGACTGAACAGGAAGTGGAGTGGGACTGAACAGGAAGTGGAGTTGGACTGAACCGGAAGTGGAGTGGGACTGAACAGGACGTGGAGTTGGACTGAACCGGAAGTGGGCAATCCTTCTAGAGAGGGGGGAGGGGGCTAGTTAGCCATGGTCAGTGCAGGTCACAGGTGTACTTTTGTACATCTGTGTAAGGGGGGGCGGGGGTTTGAAATAACCCTGTACTTACAGCTCTGGGTGTGGCCTACATGTTCCTCTGTAAGTGGTGCGCTAAGTTCATGCTAGTTTAGATCTGGTGTGAGGGTGTACTTCTATTAGGGTAGGGCTGGTGTGTATATAATATGTGTGTATTCGTGGGAGACGCTTTTGTTAGGCCAGTGTGTAAGGCGAACATGGGTGTGCCTGTGCCTGTGCCGTTGTGTGAGTGTGTCAGTATGGTAACTGTGTGCGAGTGTATCAGTATGGTATCTTTGTGTGCAAGTGTATCAGTATGGTATCTGTGTGTGTGAGTGTATCAGTATGGTATCTGTGATTGCAAGTGTGTCAGTATGGTATCTGTGTGTGCGTTCCCTTAGGCTAATCCCGACCCCAACCTGTGCCTGGGTGTGTTTGGTCTGAGCCTGTACACCACGGAGCGAGACCTAAGGGAGGTGTTCTCCCGCTACGGCCCCCTCGCCGGCGTCAACGTGGTCTACGACCAGCGCACCGGACGCTCCCGCGGCTTCTCCTTCGTCTACTTCGAGCGCATCGACGACGCCAAAGAGGTTAGCACACACACCTCACAGAGCCCTCTGTGCTACTGCAGGTGCAGTTAGTGGCTTTCAATGGGAAAACTAAATACATGAATTAATTAATTAATTAAAATTTGAAAATGTTTCTTCACCTTCAGCGATGACTCGTATCTGAAAGATAATAGGAGGAGAACTGATCCTGTGTTTTTATTTCCGCATGTTGATGCTTTGTTCTACATTTGTTGACGGTGTAGAGGGCCTGGACTATCAGATCTGTAAAGTTTAAACGGTCGAATGCCGAGTTTAAACGGTGCTAAAAAGAACCATTATGTTGCCATAGGCAATGGAACGAGCCAATGGGATGGAGTTGGATGGGCGGCGTATCCGAGTCGACTACTCCATCACCAAGCGCCCCCACACCCCCACGCCTGGCATCTACATGGGCCGCCCCACACAGTGAGTAAAACGGCCTATTCAGCTCCAGCACAGAGGCCATGACCCTTAACCCTAGCAGACCTGAACTCACCAAGGCTTCTGTTACGTGAAGTAATCGTATTAGTCATAATATGTCCCTCTTTCTAACTCAATCTCGGCATCACAGAAAACGAATGTAACCTGAAACAGTAAAATGCATACCGACGATTTTTGCTTGAAATGCCCATCCCTACTTCATACAAACTGTAAAGGGCTAGTAGCACTTGCACCAACACTTCATGGCATTTAGTTTGGCATGACAGGATGACATAACATACGCTACAGACCCTTTAAATAATTCTGACTCTTTTTGTATTTTTGGGCTTTTAGCCTTTAATCCGACAGCAATGTGTAGGTAGACAGGAAATGAGATGGGGAGTGGGATTGGAAAAGACCATGGGTCTGATTCAAACCCGAGTCCACGTGGCTGTTCGACCCATACATGGTCAGGGATGCTGCTTGCGCTACAGCTCCCCCTAATTCTGGCATGTTTGAGTTCTCTTCAAATCAGTGCATTACAGCGACCGTGAGTTTTTACACTCCGGAGTAGCAGAGTCACTAGAATGACAGTGAGTTTTTACACTCCGGCGTAGCAGAGTCACTAGAATGGCCGTGAGTTTTTACACTCCGGCGTAGCAGAGTCACTGAATGACGTGAGTTTTTACACTCCGGCGTAGCAGAGTCACTAGAATGGCCGTGATTTTTTACACTCCGGCGTAGCAGAGTCACTGAATGACCGTGAGTTTTTACACTCCGGCTTAGCAGAGTCACTGAATGACCGTGAGTTTTTACACTCCGGCTTAGCAGAGTCACTCCAGGCAGAAAAGGCCTGTTAGACACAACAGGAAACAGGAAGCACTACTTAACATTTTCCAAACAGGCACACATAAAGTATTTTCATTTCATTGCATCTACTTGAAGGATTTCGACCTGCAGCTTTAATCAGCTGTTTTCCAAGGCTATACTCACCTACACATATCGTACTGCTCAGTTACCGAAACTTGTTCTCAGGCCTGTGTGTGTGTGTGTGTGTGTGTGTGTGTGTGTGTGTGTGTGTGTTTCAGTAATGGAGGAAGCGGAGGAAGTGGAGGTGGAGGAGAAGGAAGAGGTGGAAGAGACGGTGGTGGTGGCGGTGGTAGTAGCAGCAGTAGTGGAGGCAGGAGGAGAGATTCCTACAATGACCGTGGCTACGACAGAGGCAACGACCGAGGCTACGACAGAGGCAACGACCGAGGCTACGATCGTTATGATGAGTACGACTACAGATACAGGTATCTCCTGTCACTCTGTCTCTATTTGTTGCACACAAACACACATACACACACACACACACACACACACACACACACAGACACACACATTTACGCTCTCTCTGTCTCTCAGTCGCAGGCGCTCTCCATCTCCCTACTACAGTCGGTACAGGTCTCGATCCCGCTCCCGCTCCTACAGTCCACGTAAGTTCCTTAACACACACACACACACACACACACAGTCACATTATTGACTTTTCCACTGTGAAATGATTCAATACTGAAAGGAACTCTATTCTGACATTGTGTGTGTGTGTGTGTGTGTGTGTGTGTGTGTGTGTGTGTGTGTGTGTGTGTGTGTGTTTGTGTTTGTGTTTGTGTTTGTGTTTGTGTTTGTGTTTGTGTTTGTGTGTGTTTCTGCAGGACGATACTAAAACTTAGTTTCCTGTAGCCTGGTCCTTCCAAAGGGCATCTGCTGGTGGGAGGGGTGTGATCCTGTCCATGGCCAGAAGATGGTGCTGTTTACTGATAAGAAGAGTTTTCTCTCCAAGATGTTTTGGTTAACATGTCTTACTTTTTTTTTTATTTAGTTTTTCTTCTGAAGGTTATCACAACCTTGAGATTGACCAGGGGGGAAGAAACACATTTTTTTTATGCTTTCTAGCCCCACGTGAAGGAGAGACCTGTAATTCCCGTGTTTATGTACATTTACAGTGTGTCCGTGTTTCTTTGTGTTGAATTGCATATTTGTTGGCTGAGAGGTGTGTGTGGGTGTGTGTGTGTTGGAGAGAGTGACTGAGTGAGTGAGTGAGGGCAAGCACACCAAAATGTCGAGTAAGCCTGGTCTGTTTTCTGTTATCTATTTCCTGTTGTTGGTTTAACGAAGAGTAGTAATGTTCCCGTAGTAACCAGGCCGTGAGCGCTCATTACGTGTCTAAAAAGAGGCTGAAAGTGGACATTCTGAGGTGAACCTAACACTGGTGTGGTTTCAGCACATCTCTGCTGAAACCCCCAAACCTGTGTGTGTGTGTGAGAAAGAGATTGTACCATCAACATGACATCTGTCCACATGCATTAACAACAGATGTGCTTTTCTCTTGAGATTATTTTGTGTGTATCGTGGATGTTCTCGTAGAGTTGTGTCTTTTTCAAGAAATAAAAAGGCCTTCCAGCTACTCTGTGTGCATTTTGTGGACGATGACACACACACACACACACGCTCTTGCTGTGTGTGCAAGTTGTGGTGGATGACACGCACTCACACTCACTCTCGCTACTGTGTGCATTCTGTGGATAATGTCGTTGATGTGTGTTACTGCGCAGAGGTACCTAGGATCAACTCCGAATCCATTTTGAATAAGACTGACTTTAAAAGAGCAGAAGGTTGAAATTTGCTCTTGCAGGACTGCTTCTGTCAGGCAGGTGGAGGAATGAAATTGCTCTCAGTATTAGTACTCTTAGGAAGATTCTCTTTGCAGAATGTTATACTGCAATTTGGTAAAACCAGTTTCCTCACACATAACTGCTGAATCATGCACTAGGCACTGATCCACCTATCCCTGCACTAAGCACAGCTGATTAAGTAATTATTCTAGTAATAAACATCCACGTTCATATTCAAGGGACTATATGGATAACTGTTGTGAGAATAAATTGAAAATGATGGCCAAGAGCTGAGACCAGCGAGGTACTCCCTGCCTCAGAGGTTGAGTGACATCTGTGTGTCCTCCTGTCCAAGTTATGTCAGGGAAGCAGCTGGCTGGAATGGAGCTGGCGTAGACCCTACAATGAGTGCTTTTCCCGAAGTGGCGTTGAACAACCAGCATAGTTGAATGATAGAGAGACTATCGCTTTGAACGCTCTCTCCGTTGTTACCGCCGTGGTTGCTCAGTGACGCTTTTGGGAAGCGCAGTCCTGTGCCGGTAGATGCATTTGGAATGTATTCTACTTACTTACATGCGATCCTTTCAGCTGTGACTTTGCAGAGTACGACGGTGTAGTCACTTGTCCATGAGTAAAAAAAAAAAAAAGTCTACCGCACACGTAGAATGGAGAGTGTGATGTGGACCGGTGAACAGCAGATGGCACTGCTACATTTCAAGATGAATAGACCTTGGCATAGTCTGCATGCTTAGAGGTTATATACCCGATCCGGGCCCTTCGGAACAAATATAGAAATTATATTCGGGCTCGGGTCGGGCTTGGACACATCAGCACGATAAGGCATTGAACTTTCCATATTTAAAATATGTTAATAAATAGTGAAGTCAACGTGTCTGCTTCACCTATTCTTTAAGTATTCTTTAAACTAAATCACATTTGGGATAACAGCCTTCTTCCTGTGGCGGGACCTTGTTTATGTCCTAGCTGTGACAACACGATTACAGGCATCATGGAGGAAGTTAAAAAGAAACTGTCATCTGGAGACACTAAATGAAGGAAAAACTACTGTATGGAGATATTTCTGCTAAGTAGTCGATGCGGGTTCTAATGAGGCTGTTGGAGGTGTCCAATGAAATATGATTGATGCCATCCTCTTTCTCCACAACAACATGGCTTAAACCTCGATGGTTAGACTATTAAGATAGTTTTATAACGAACGTTGCAGTGCACTTTTTCAAGGAAGAAAAAAAAAGATCTTCAATGGTACGACTTGTTTGTTGTGCCTCCTCTGGTGTAGCATATAACGTGAGTTTTATTTATGCCTATATGCCTGACGTGTATGATTTGTAGGCTATTTCATTCCGTTCTTGCAATGTGAATAATCTAATTTCAATATGCCTATTGGCCCTCTTGTGCATTTAACATATATTATTTATAAGCGAGTGTATTTATATGTTGAAGCCCGAATTTAATAAAGGCAGGCTATTCATAAAAAAAGTACATAAATGTGTCATTAGTGTAAACATTTGAGACATTGACTCTGTCGGGCTCAGGCACTTCTCTTTCTGACACAGGCCGGGTTTGGACAGAAATATTCAGCCCGATCCACACTTTAGTAGGCTATGTATGAGTCACAATGGATATTACTTTGGTTTATATTTTTACAAACCTTCCTCTTTCAAGACAGAATAAACAAAAGTTAAGTTTTATCAACGGAAGTGTAAATACACAAACATACACACACACACACACACACACACACACACATACATACATAAACATACACACCTACTATATCTGTGTATTCTTGCTTTTTGGTAGTATTCTGACCCCTACCAAGCGTTGGCCAGTGTCAACACTGACTGGCATGAAGTTGCTAAACAGCAAGTTGTCTGAGAGTGTTTCTTGAGACACATGTGGACACAACAGTCATACACCTGACAGTGTGTGGGTGTGTACAGTAAAAGTAATCTTAGATGTTTGTTTTCTCTCAACAGAGAGGAGGTTGTGAGTTTAACAAGGCAGTGTTACCCAATCAGGCTTTCACACAGTTTAAAGAGGGTTACCACAAGCAAGATATTTATTTCCTGCTGCAACATGATCTGAATGCTGTGTGTGATTTAACCACAGATCTCATCGCCAGAGTGTTTACTGTGTGAAGTGACACAACCTCACAGACCTGGAGTGACACAACATCACTGTCCCGGAGTGACACAGCCTCACGGTCCTGGAGTGACACAACCTCACGGTCCTGGAGTGACACAACCTCACGGTCCTGGAGTGACACAACCTCACGGTCCTGGAGTGACACAACCTCACGGTCCTGGAGTGACACAACCTCACGGTCCTGGAGTGACACAGCCACACGGTCCTGGAGTGACACAACCTCACGGTCCTGGAGTTCTGGGATGGTTGGCTGCAGTGGTGGCTTCCACTTGGGTTTCCTGATCATCTGTGTGTGGATGTGTCCTTCGAGACCTGATCATCTGTATGGATATGTCCTGCAAGACCTGATCACCTGTGTGTGGGTGTGTCCTGCAAGACCTGATCACCTGTGTGTGGGTGTGTCCTGTTAGACCTGTTCATCTGTGTGTGGATATGTCCTTCGAGACCTGATCATCTGTGTGTGGATGTGTCCTGCAAGACCTGATAATCTGTGTGTGGATGTGTCCTGCAAGACCTGATCATCTGTATGGATATGTCCTGCAAGACCTGATCATGTGTGTGTGGGTGTGTCCTGTTAGACCTGATCATATGTGTGTGGGTGTGTCCTGTTAGACCTGATCACCTGTGTGTGGGTGTGTCCTGTTAGACCTGATCATATGTGTGTGGGTGTGTCCTGTTAGACCTGATCACCTGTGTGTGGATGTGTCCTGCAAGACCTGATAATCTGTGTGTGGATGTGTCCTGCAAGACCTGATCATCTGTATGGATATGTCCTGCAAGACCTGATCACCTGTGTGTGGGTGTGTCCTGTTAGACCTGATCACCTGTGTGTGGGTGTGTCCTGCAAGACCTGATAATCTGTGTGTGGATGTGTCCTGCAAGACCTGATCATCTGTATGGATATGTCCTGCAAGACCTGATCATATGTGTGTGGATGTGTCCTGCAAGACCTGATCACCTGTGTGTGGATGTGTCCTGTTAGACCTGTTCATCTGTGTGTGGATGTGTCCTGTCAGACCTGATCACCTGTGTGTGGATATGTCCTGCAAGACCTGATCACCTGTGTGTGGATATGTCCTGCAAGACCTGAGCATCTGTGTGTGGATGTGTCCTGCAAGACCTCTGAACCA
Organism: Sprattus sprattus; assembly: GCF_963457725.1. Lineage (NCBI taxonomy): Eukaryota > Metazoa > Chordata > Actinopteri > Clupeiformes > Clupeidae > Sprattus > Sprattus sprattus. The sequence goes on from NC_137918.1 coordinate 7,263,423, forward strand.
GCTAACATACATTTCCTTTTCAATCATGACTTGTCTTCCTCTGTCAGAGAGAGGGGGATTCTCTGATCAAGCTAACATACATTTCCTTTTTAATCAAGACTGTTCTTCCGCTGTCAGAGAGGGGATCTGCTGAACCAGCTAACACACATTTACTGTTCAATTAAGACACTTCTTCCTCTGTCAGAGAGGGGGGGGGGGAATTCTCTCAACCAGCTAACATACATTTCCTTTTCAATCAAGACACTTCTTCATCTGTCAGAGAGTGGGGATTCCCCCCAGCTCTCGACAAACCTGTCAGTCGCCTCAAAGACACGCTAGGCTCCCCCCCGCCTGAAACGTACATGTGTCTTTAAGAGTGAGGGGACACAGACTATCTTTTAGAGGACACAGACTATCTGTTGGGGGACACTGAGTGTATTTTAGGGGAACCAGACTATCTGTTGGGGGACATTGAGTGTTTTTTAGGGGACACAGGGTGTCTGTTGGGGGACACTGAGTGTCTTTTAGGGGACACAGAGTGTCTGTTGGGGGACAGAGTGTCTTTTAAGGGATACAGAGTGTCTGTTAGGGGACACAGAGTGTATTTTAGGGGAGACTGAGTGTCTGTTGGGGGACAGAGTGTCTTTTAGGGGACACAGAGTAGAGCCTCCACCCAGCACAGGGAGCTGCTGCAGAACTTCCACAGCGCCATGCAGCTGAGGGACTGCCAAGACGTTGTTGCTGTTATGTCAACTGGTTTTAACTTCCTGTTGTTATGGAGACAGATCGGCTGAGGAAGAGGGCTCTCACGGGTAAGACTTGTTTTGAGAACTGTGTTTCATATCCTCATTGAGCGGACATGTGTGAGTGTGTGTGTGTAATTGATGTGTGTGTGTGCCTGAGGTTCCTGTGCAGCAGCAGAGGGCAGCACTGGGACCTATTCTGCAGGGGACACACACACACACACACACCCACACACCGCTAGATACATGAGACACACACCGCTAGGTACATGAGACACAAACACACACACACCGCTAGGTACATGAGACACACACACACACACACACACACCGCTAGGTACATGACACACACACACACACACACACACACACACACACACAGCTAAGTACATGAGACCTGGAGAGTGTTTCCACATATGTGGTTAAGTGAAAGCCCTGTGTAAGTTAACTCAGAGTAGATAGTTAACCTCCTAATACAAGAACCCCCATTGCTTCATTCTCTTAGCAAAACAAAACCATAGGGCCCTTCTTTTAAGAGGTTTACCACTTAGTCAGTTAACAAACATATTCCCGGTAGTCTGCATGGACTTTGGAACAGTTCACAAATAATTCTCAATAATTACAAGGTCAGTACTGACTGTTTTTTTTAATTATAAGAAAAGTAGCTTGATGAACTACCTTGATATCAACTGTGTCGTCTTTAATTTGGTCATAACAAAATCTATTTGTTTCTTTACAATATGTCTTAATAGTTTATAGTTAAAGATAGACATATGTCATCACAACACTTATTAAACTATTATAAAATAGTTATTTTATACATATATATATATATATACGTATATATTTTGTGTTTTTGTGCAAGTAGGGCATAACTTTATCAGAAGGTGTGGTGCCTCAGTCTAAGACTATAATGGCCCTTTGAGCTTGATATTGTTTGAGCCTTGAGGTGCAGGACTTGAAGACGTGAGGTGATGCTGATATGAATTCCACAATCACGTTAACTTTTTCCTCTTTCTGAGAGTTTGATGCTGTGTACTAAAGCAGTGGTATTCACACCAAATCCAGTTAACACCACAACAGAAAGTGCCATTGCACCACATTTAGATAATCAGTGCAGTGATCAAGTGAAACATTTGTTTTTTTAAAACATAGATCCAACCGTGACAGCAGTGCTAAAGCTAGACGAAGAGATCTAAACAGTAGTAGCAATGCTGAAAAAGAATGTGTAAATGTATTCATAAAGAGCAGAGACATTGTTTATTCACCATCAGCGAGGTTTGGGAAAAGGCTCATATCTCAGCTAGCACTGTTGGTGGTGGAGCAGGAGATATAGTAGCAGTCCCATAGGGGTGAAAGCTGATTGGTTAAAGGCTGGTCCACTTGTTTCAGAATTAACCCAAAGTCTACGCCCTTCAGGATGCAAGGACGGGTAGCAATCCCCAGTGGAGCGTGACCAGACCCTATCTGCTCACAAAGTCAATCTGGGTCTCCTAATATCAGGATATCCTTACACCACGTTAAGATTCAAACTCTTTTCACACTGGTCACTGCCCCTAACATCTTGAACCATGACCTTCTCGCTCACCTAAATCTACAAATGACCACTGAGGCTTCATAATTATAATTATAAAACAAGCTTTTAATTACAAATTGCATTTAGACAGTGATCTTCACAAACTGCCACAATCCCTGACTCATTAATGCTGCTGCTTTTGACTATCTAATGTCAACTTAATCCCAGTATTAAAATGGAGGTTTCCCTTTTTTGTGGGTGATAATTTAGAAAATGTTTGTAAATACAAAAAAAGTAAAGAATAAAGGGTTATGGAAAATGAAAGCACACCAATTCTGGAGTTTAGAAATCACGAATGTATCTAGTCCTTAAGGCATGGAAGCACTCAAAGCTAGTCAAAGTTTATAGAAGCAACATTTTAAAACCTTGGAACTTGTCTTACTAAATCAACTTCATTTGAATTTGAACTGCGGTCTCACTATTGAACCATGGTAAGGCTAGAGTGTCTATTCGCTCCCGAAAGCATACTTTGAACATATGAGGATTTCTATTAAACACAACTGTTTCCATGTGTTCATATGGGGTCTTTACAGACAGTCACTCCCCCACGGTCAGGGAACAACAGAGGGAAGACACAACAATTCTTCAGTGATTGTGGTTGAGGAAAACCTGCCCTCTTTCTTAATTTTTTTAACTGTTTTAAATGACGCCAAACGCCAGGCAGAACCCAAGCCTTCAAACCCAAATAGGAGCCCATTCGGGAATGGACGTGGTCTTGATCTGACCATGATTTATTCCCCCAATGGGTATTTCTGAGTAGCTTGTGTCATTTAAACTCTTTCATAGCAGAAGACTGAACTGCAGTATGGGAGGCAGAAGCAATTAACTGAGACAAATACATGATGTTGTTGAGTAGGGCAAGCTTTTATTCAGAAAGTGATTGGATTGACACGGCACACATGAACAACACTCACATCGGTGGGGAGACGTACCTGAACTGGACATGCTGCACCTGAATGACCCATGAGAAAGTGAGATCATAACACAATAGTTCAGAGCCTGCATATCCGAGAAAGAAAATCTATATGCAATATCAATCACAACACACTACGATACACTTCCCACTGCTCTTACGCCCCATTCCATCAACTGAAAGGCATCATAACAATGCTTTTTAAGAAACAAATCACACAACCAGACATAGTTTATACCACCCCTTCCTCATATATTTTCATTTTACTATGGCATTAAAAGTAATTAAATCTAAATGGAGAAGCATGACGGTCAGAGTAGAGTGTGGAGACAATGCTGTTGTGACAGACGGAAGAGGACTGCGCCGGGTCAGATACAGGAGGCGTTAAGACACTGTTTAGCCCTGATGTTCCAAGGTCGTGGCACCAGGACTTTTAACATTAGCAGAGACCTCTGGCGTGACCTTCACCATCATCAGAAACCTTTTTCTTGCATCACAGCAGCTCCGTTTGCAGTATCAAAAAAGAACCCAAAAATCTAGACAACATACAAAGACACGTACATTAAACCTGACATTTACAATCGCAAAATACATATTCAAGACCCTTTAACGTACATTTGATGTGGGCTTCAGGGCCAGATTTTATTTTAGGATTGACTGCTGCACGAAAGAGTGCTTCAGTCTCACCTTATTAAATTGTGGAAACCTGTATCTCGGATTTTATGGTAACAATTTCTATTCACTGTTCAGGACATGGTTGGGGTCAGACACAATGTTATTGGTCAGCCTTAACGTGTTACTAGGGTTAGCGATTCATATAATTTTTTCAAGGGGTAAGCTTCTGTCTTTGAGCAGATTCTTATGTGGTGGAACAGTTTTGACTAAAGGTTGTTTGTCCTGCTGAATGCACCATAAAATAACAATTAAAAATCACACCAACTACGTTTCACGTAAACCCAGAATCCAGAGAATAAGCCTTTTTGTGGCATTAATAAACTGATATGTTGTTAAGAGTTTGCGGTGCTGCAGATAACTTTCCCCCACAAAGATTAGTACATTACGGTAGTTGTTGTGTTTTTTGTTTTTTTTTACCAAACTCAAACTACTCCTAGCTTAGCTTATCTTATCCTATGGAAACGCACAAAAAAAAAATGTCTTTAATATGATGTGATTTTAACATAACTCTAAAAATGTGACTTAAACTTTTAAGTTTGAAATTTTGAAATGCAACCTTCTTATAGGGGGGGAAGGGCTAGAGAGGGGAGTTTCTCCTTTTTTTCAGTTGTATGTCACCAAAGCCTTTTTAAATCAATCACTCTCCCTCTGTTCTGTCACAATGGATGTATAGTCACCCTAGAAACAGAATGGCACTCCACTGTCTTGCCTTGTAATCACAGTGTTCTCAGTGTGTTCAGCCTTAGAATTCCCCAGGACTGGGCATCATTCCTTTGACCGCCATTTTGTGCCCTGAAATCTCTCCCATAGTGCAGCTGTGCCATTTGGACCAAATGCAGTTTCAGTGCAGCTCCTCAGCAGCAGCCCACCAATTAATACATATTAGACATGATTGTTTGTGTTAAAGATAATCAGAATTGCAGTGCTGATTGAAATATGGTGTCATAGTTTCAGGACACAGACATGTGTGTGGTTTTATCAACCCTTGAGGATACGCCCTCAAGACTTAGCCCCTAAACATCTCCCTAACTATAAAAAAATACATATATCCTAAAAGACAAATGTAAGAATGTTCTATTCCCATTCATTTGATGTATTTTCGTTCTCCTACGGGCTATTAGAGACTACATTGACCAATATTCCATATATCGGTCATGGCGTGGGCTACTATATCCAATTGCTCGTAACATTATTTTTGAACGTTTTAGGTAATGAAGCTTAAACATTCACTTCCAACAGCCAACGTGCTGAACAACTTCTGCCTACACATGGATTGCAACTTTACTAAACAAGATAAACTCATATCAAAGCAAACCTGTTCATACGAACAAACTTTTTCAACGATGGCCTTCCACGAGACAAAAGGCGAACACTTAGACATAAAGAAACAATAACAATAAGGCTATACAACAAATAGGCTTTATTGTTGGGATCACATTCATCAAATCTATAAGGAAGCCTTTTCTGTGTAGTCAAAATGCTACTTGGACTAGTAAACACTAGCCTATATTTAAAATAAAGTTTCATAAGATTTGCACATGAGCCTATCAGTATAAGAAAGTAATGAAAGATAAACTGTAACCAAAGTGATTTTTGACGTCAGTCAGTAACGGCCATTTTCTGTACAAGGTCCTCATGCTCGTCATTTTGATGAAGACTTAGGCTAAAATAAAGTAGACCTGCTTGTCCGAGAACTTGTTTTAAGATCCAAATAATAATCCTAATAATGAATCTTATTCTAGATTTCTGGTTCAACCCTGGTACCAGTAATTAGATCACTCAAAGGTTTAACTTGATTTTCTTTTTCCTTTCCTTTTTGTGTTTACAGAAGTCAGTCTCTCAATATGGCGATGAAGACAATAACACCACAACTACACCATACATTCAAAACGGTCACTGAGCACAGAGGCGGGCACAATTGTAAATACAAATCCACACAGCATAGAAATCTTTATCTCACCCTTTCAAATTTTCAAAAGTTCGTTGGTTGCCTCTCCATAACCAGCGGAAACGTATTATTCCCCACTCTTCCTAGCCCACATTGTTTACATTTAAACCAACTCTATAGGCTGGTCATCAGCGTTCAAACATTTTGAACGACGGTTCCTCTTGCGTTTACCGCACGACATTAATGGAAGCGCTTTGCTCACAGTGAAACGCAGCGTTCTCAGAAAACCATAGGTAACATAGAGTCGTTAGCCTATAGAATTATTCCATACCGAAGCTATGCAGTCGCTAGTGGGCGGAGACGCCTGCATTCCTTTGCGATACATTCGCCATAATTTACTTTCTTCACAACTGTAAATTAATTGAGCAGGAATGTGTTGGATGCAAATACTTTTCTCACATAATTTATTTGAGAGTCTTAGGTAATATAGATAACGCCAGACTAAACAAAACACGGAAATAATAGAAAAGTAGCCTAATTCACAGTAGTGGCTACTTTTGCCTGCAGTAGGACTGCTACTGAGAGAATGATCCGACTCCATATCAGCTAATCGGCGGCGTATAGCCTCTGCTTTGTAAGAGACAAAGTTGATAATTTAACACCTCCGGTTTTCTCAATAAGTTTAATTACCAACCTACTAAGCCGAGTAATGACACATAGCCTAGGATATAATTAAGTCAATCAAATAAAGATGCTTAATGCATGCCCTATACAAAGATGTCGACGTTTGTTTTGAAAAATAAATCCAATATTCCCGGAGTAATAAGTAGCCTATCTATGATTTTAAACTCCTCTCTGTTGAATAAATAAAACCAAATCGTATCGAAAACAAACGAAATTCGCCCGCAGAAGACAACAGATCAACTGTATCCCAGCCGTTTAGTAAACTGGTGTAGGTCCACTTCACCTCAACAATCAAATATGTATTTAAAAACGGGTGCGTAAAAGCGCACTTTGTGGTTGTAGAGTAACACTGTTTATTTCGCGCCTTAAATATCATAGTATAGGGGTTGTGAAAACCAATGAATGAACCGCTTCCGTTTGAGCCAGCGCTTGGTGTAAGGGACAGCGCGAAACGCTCTCTGATTGGTAGATTAGTCCCACCAATGGGAACGCGGCATGGGAATGCCAGAGGAGAGTTTTATTTGCGCTGTCAGTTTCAGTCAAGCTCGCCTCACTAGTAAGGGCGGCCAGACTGAATGAACACAATCTACACTTCATCCAAATTCTCACAATTTCACAGCAGCACATTAACCGGTCATCCTGCTACAAACGATAAGCAATTATGCCTGCAGTTATTAATTAACTTATTTCAAACCAAAACTTACGACAAGTATAGCCTAACTACATTCTAGGCTTACATTATTTTGATTTGTGTGAGACTTCCTATGTAATCATTGGCCTATACTAATTCGCTAATGTGTTGACTTAGGCCATACTTTTGTAGAATTAAGGGTAAATATATCAGTCTTTGTAACCTATGCCTATACCTACTAAATATGACCATTGGTTTTGGTCGATAGTCGTGCTCACTCAGAGGACGATAGTGGTGACTACGTAGGGAGGCAATATCCACAATAATGTCATTAGCATTATTAAAAACCAAATAGCAAATTCGACAGATCCCAGTGCTCGTTTTAAACAGAAAATGCTAATTTCTAGGGTCACTACATCTGATTTTGAATGAATTCTAAAAAATAACAAATGACGCTGTGAGCCTTTATATAATGGTGTTGGGCCTATCAATAATGACACACCGAATTAAAAACGCATCTAACTGTTGAATCTAATTCTTTGTTCTATAGGCCAACACGCTGTCTATCTAAGTCCGAAGAAATGTTCAGTTAGACCTATGGTTTCATCATGAACGCCGACCGCACGCGCCCCCATACCCTGCTGTAGGCCTACAGGGCACCCTCCTGCTGTTTCCTAGAGTGCACGTGTACACCGGAAATGTAAAGCGGGTAGCCATATCACCAACCCCCCACCCCCACCTCACACACAGAGAAACTGTCAGAATCGTATTATCCAACAGGCCCTGATGTAGGCCTACTTCAAATGGGTCAGAAGTGTGATTTATAATTCTACCTGCGTTGTGATAGTTCGAGTCAATTCTAACCTAGTTGGCATGCCAAAGAAAAACATGGAAGGGTTGCGTACACAAGTGGACATGATGCCTTTGTCAACGTGGACCACGCAGATGGCCACACACTCCCAAAAGCCATTCATGGAACACAGAGAAAGTGAGAGACGTGGTAGCCTCTGTGTAGTGGGCTACGGCTTGTCATGAGAGTGGCAGCCCCACCCCCAGTTCAATGCTACAGCCGCGACCACCGTGGAGAAACGAGGACTTTACAGAGACCCCGCACACTAGGCTTCCCGTACTACAAGGGGGCGTGCGTGAACCGCAGTTCTACTATTTCTCCGGCGACCAATGAGGTGCTGGAAAAGCAGATGGGTGAAAAAAAAGTCCACCGGGCAGCGAAGACAACCAAACGATACAGAAGGGTTCGCACGGAATCCCTCTGCTCACGTAGTCGGACTTGACCAGTCCAGCACCACTCCCATCTTTTCGACCCAGCCCATTTCAGATTGCCCCCACCTCAATCAACCCGTGCCATTAGGCTATAACGTTACTCAATACAGAGCCTAATTGAGTAACCGGGATTCCTCACGTGCGGGGGTTGATTTGTACTTTGAACACGTGGCTCATTCAGAGAAGCCGGAATATCCGAGTTTTTTTTTTTTCATGAATCTTTTTCCTCTCTTCTTCAGTTTTATTTAGAGGCGGTGCCGACATTTAACACATGTGACATTTAAGTCGTTCCGGCAAAGCAACATCGTCCCGCCATCCTCGGGAGAAACGGAATTAATAATTAAGTTTTTTTTTCCCGCACGGGAAAGGGCGAGCAAACGCTACCACGGTCAGCACGTCCATCAAATATCTCCGGTAGTGCTGTCTGATTGGGGAGTACGCGAGCGAGCCACTCCGTTCGGCTTCAGTACCATTCGTTCTAAAGACAGCCCTTCCGCGAGCACCGACAAAGGATTTCTCTCTCTCGTGCACTAAAGGTCGACTTTAAGGTGCAGCAACATGAACAAGCTTTATATCGGCAACGTAAGCGAAGAGGCCAGTGCGGTCGACTTGGAAAGTATCTTTGAGCAGTGGAAGATCCCTTATAGCGGACCGTTTCTCATTAAAACAGGGTACGCGTTTGTAGATTGCCCGGATGAAAAGGTAGCAATGAAGGCCATCGACACTCTCTCAGGTGAGTTTAAATTGTGTTCAATTTGTATTCCTTTTCATGGCGGGCAAGCGGCACTTGACCCTTTGAAATGTTGGCGTTGCAAAAAAAGTCGTCCATATGTACGGAAAAAGGTTGGTCCCTGCTCTTTGGGAGGCTGTGGTGTCACGGCGGTCCCTACCAGGTTGAAATCTCCTGCAGCTCTTCGTCCACTTCTTTCTTACCAAATTAAATCTGTTGTAGGCTACATGTTTGATTGAGACGCTACACGACCAAGAGAACAGCTTGGAGACGCATGTACAAGCATCGTCCTGTCCAAACTCAATGCTTATGGCAGGGTTTCTATTAAATAACTGTCGAGTATTGTTGCTTTCTGTATTGTCTTTCGAGTTTGGATTAAGTAGACCCGTTCCCAATGTTCTCCCAGTTTGGCTTTAAAGAGTCACAATGTAGGCCACATTATGATTCCTAAAGTGGTACAATTTAACTACAAGTCGTTACATTGTATCATATCCCATTCTGCAGGGCCATAGCAAGTCGAGCCAATGTAACGTTAGTCTATTATAGGCCACGAAGCACTCGTCTCAGTTATTTTAATAAATTGAGGTGCTTAATGGCTAATTTGGGGTACAACGCATATACTTCGGCTTGTTGTTTTTATGCCAGCCATAAAGCTCAGGAATTCCAAGCGTTTGGTGAATTTTCTTTTTCGGGCCTAGTGATCCTCTCTGGCGAAGGAGGTGGGGGCAAGTTTTGTCAACCATATTTAACCTTTGGGAATTCGTTGAACTCTTTTAAGCTGCCTGTTGAGATTTTAAAAACTTTGTTGAGAAAAAGTTGAAATTTCTGCAAAAACATGTATCCCTCTAATATTTAATGCGTCAATGTTACGTGACTGTGCATTTTGTCTTTACTAGGCTACGTTTTTATTTCAAGAAAATTGAAAAGAATCTCATTTCCTCTAGGTAAAGTAGAACTTCACGGAAAACTACTAGAAGTGGAACACTCTGTACCCAAAAGACAAAGGTAAATTAATTCACCACCAGGCTTATTGAAGTTGATTATGTGGCCATTTATATATAGGCTATATATATTTTTTTTATTATTATTTTGTATTGTTTTGATGACTGACTGTAAGAGTTGCTTAAAATGGCTATAATGCCGAGCATTTTCTTTTCTGAGTCTAGTTTAAAGTGGAGAATGGGGAACCTATGTCTTGCATGTGTATTTTAATTTAAGCATGAAGGCCATATGGGCTGGTCACATGCTTAGGCCACGGCTGTGCTTTGGGAGGTTAACAGGAAATAACTGCTGAGGATGTGTTTGTTCATTTAACCTGGGACATTAAAATGGGCCTATCCTACGTGTGTTCAGTCTTATGGGTGTGTTGTAGAATTGTGCAGAGTGATAATGTGCTGTGGCTTCAAATAACGTATCTGGGGTATTTTTTGTAAAAACATTTTTTAACTGAATAATTTTGACGATCTATGGCGAGCAATGAAGGTTATTGCAAAAACAAAATACGGTCTGAGGCTGTGGCTGTATGTAATCTGCAAGTCTGAAAGAGTGCTGTGTGTAGTCACAGGTCCCATGCTCGCGCCTGGCGTCCATTTGGAAGAAAGAAGATCTCGCGCTTCCGCCCCTTCTACACGTCCCCCTCCCCCTCACGCACTATGCAGTTCTTCCTATGCACGAGATGGATTCAGCAGCACGAGTAGAACTGGAAGGCTGAGGCCCCGTCACGGAAACCTGCATTGGGGTGGTCTGGGAGGGCCTTGCCCATGGGGGCACCATCTAGCACATGTGAAGAGATCCGCTTTTAGGCGTAGTAGTGTAATGGCGTCACCGGCCTTTGGTTCAACTCCGCTGTGATTAAAATGCTGGTATTCCGTAATTGATATATACGCAATCGTCCCCTATAGCCAGCATAATAGGACCTTATGTGATTTGGCGAAGATTGCTTCTTGTTCTTTCACTGCACAACACTTTTTCATTTTTAAAAATATAATAATGCCATTTAATGACATTAGTTGGCTTACACGAACGACCAGGCCTTGTTTGCGGTTTACGTATACACTTTTCTAATTAGACGTATGGCGCTTCCTCAGTAAACAGAAATTTAACAGAATGAAAAAAAAAAACCAACATGGCTATCATACTTTTGGACATAGATAGGCCTACATACATAATACATTTAAAAAAAATAATCAATTTTTTTCGCCAGATGGATAGAAAAGTGAGTGATTCAACTACGGTGTATTTTGTAAGTCAGGCACATAATGGCCTGTAGTCTGATGGCACACCATTTGTGGGTTTAAAAATCAACAAATGTGGCAGTAAAATGATATAGAATTGTGTTTTTTCAAGTAGCCTTCATACAGACATCTGACACCATTTATTAAATGTTGGTGAAATCCGGCTGCGCTCACACGGAAAGTCCCGTCCATAAAGCGAGTGTATGCCTCACGCAGGTCAGAGGGCATGGGTATTCACGTTGCCTGTAGTTGTTGAGAGCCAATGAGCGGCCGAGCGTCAAACCCACGCCCATTCACAGCAGTGCATTTTGGGAAGTCCATACATCCATGTGTGTTGCCCCAGCCCCCACCCACCCACTCCCTGCAGGCGATGGCTCTGTTACCACGCTTTAGGGGCGTGTGCATCTCCGTCGTTAACGATGGATTTTGGTGTCATATTCATATGTGGGGGAGGACACACTGGGTGTTTTTAACCGTAATTAATTTTGCGAAAAATAACCATTAATCGTAAAATTGCATGTGTAATTTGTGGCTATCGAGAGGTTTTCGTGTGTGTGTGTGTGTGTGTGTGTTTCTGTGTGACGGAGTGAGTGTGTACAATTTTGCAGACGTGTGTGTGTGTGTGTGTTTTAAAGGCGAGGTAGTAGCCCCACCTGAGAAGGGGGAAAAATACCCCACCTAAAGACGTTGGAAACACTCATACACAAGCATATAGGCTACGCTAGCCCGAGATGGAATAGTGCTAGTTATGTAGGTCACAGGTCGACTTGGCACATACGCTTCAGATCTCCACACATTACGTTTTCTTTGACTTGTATGTTTAAATAATTTAATTAATACTGTTTTGAAAGGAGAACTGAGATATTTGATGTATTGCTATTTTTAGTTTTTATGTGGTAGCCTATGCACCCATTTTATTTTTGACCACAGCATATGAATTAGATTGTTGGATTTACCCAAAAAAAATGGTTGTTCATGTGTCATACCTATATTCTCACAAACAGGGTGTTTTTTTTTTATTTATCTATTTTATTTTTTTTATAAATTACCTTCACTTCTAGGACATTTATAGTGAAACTATTTGGCCTTTTTGTATGTGTGTGTGTGCATGCGTGCGCCGCACCAGTTCTCCTACAGAATGAAGATGTGTTCTAGTGTACCCGATCACTATTTCCTGAGCCTGGGTTTTTCCCATGGGCTGCCGCTATAGGGGTCCCCCTGCCTATAGGGTCATCCTGCATTCCGAAGCACATTCCCACCACAGAGTAGGGCCCTGATGGGAACATTTGGGATGCTGTAGCTCGGATTGCTTGTAGTTTGGATTTTTCAATTTTATTGTATTTTCCCCCTCACCTTTTGTCATTGTTCCTTTTTTTTTATTGGGCCAAATTGATTGCATAGATATTTTTACCATTAATTTTAAGATGAAAGTTTAGTCTGAGCTTCACATCCACACAGTGTATCAAACTTTTGTCATGAGTGTGTGTGTATATATATGTGTATATATATATATATGTATATGTGACTTACAAGCGCGTGTGCACACACACACACACACACACACACACACACACCTAGAACTGAAATTTTGTAGTAGTTCAGCCACATGCACGTTGGTTGGTGTGTGTTGACTTGGCATGTTTGTGTGTACATTTAGAATGGTGAGAATAGATTAGAATGTGTTGGAATGTGAGAACATGTTCTTGGCTCAGGGCCAAAAGCATGTTCTGGCAGACTACTCATAAGACATGTTATGTGTGTGTGTGTGTGTGTGTGTGTGTGTGTGTGTGTGCACAGCTTCATCTTTTCTAGTTGTTCGTCTGGAGTGGCCCTTTTTTAGTTGTGTGATTTTAATAAATAAAACAATTAAAAAAGGGTGGTAAAATGCCTTTTGAATAAATCTTATAGAACATCCACCCCACACCTCTGTTGGCGGTAAACTGTTGAAGGTAGCCTAACATGCTAACTGGAAGCCCCCAGCTGCACTGAACCAGCATGTTTTAAAGCTAACTGGACATTAAATGCCTCTTTAAAGCCATGCTATGCATACCTTGTAATTCAGTACTGTTTTTTTTTTCCAACAGTTTTTTTTCAGTTATTTTTTTCAGCTTTTGTTAATATTTGAAAAAAAAAAAAAACTTTGCTTTATCTGCTCAAACGGTGCAGCATTGCTGTTTTTAGTGGCCCAGAATAAGTCAAATTTACAGAAATGCATTTAACAGGTGCATTCTATTCCCATGTTTTAAAAGTCTGAATAATATGTACTATCCAATACACAACTGGAAACCACCTTTCATTTACCTGCAATATGAAAACATCATCTTTCATGCCTTGTTTTTTTTTTTTTGTTAAAACAAATATAAAAGATAAGAGGTGTACTAATATGTTTAATGTATTTTGAACTGAAAGTCTTGCTGAATTTTTTTCTTAACTTCTGTTTAAACTAAACATAGGACCACGCTTCCTCCAGATGTTTTACTGTGGGAGCTAGCGGCAGCTCTTAAGTTTCCTTCATGGTGGGGAGCGGCTCACTTGCGAAGGGTTAAAGTAGAGCTCTGTCTGTGTGTCTCTCTGTACATTCTGTTCCTGTGGCCAGGTCAAGGTGTCAACACACATGCACGTATGTTAGACTTTGGACGTAGTTGCTGTTTACGTGGTGCAAAGTTATGACCAATAACGCACACTCCCTACTCTCCTAGAGTTCTTTGTGAAGTTAGACCAGTGAGTCCGCTCTCTCTCGGTGGGCTTATAAACTGATTTCTGGAAGTGAAGCAACATTGGATGTGAAGAGGTCATGTTATCCTGGTTATCTATCTGAAGTATGGTCTTTGAACAGATTTTAAACATTGGGTTGCCCTCTACAGCCAGACTAATGCAGGTTGGCAAATGGATTAGAAGCTGGAAGAAAGAAAAAATCCATGCCCATTCTAGTTTGATCTGTAAATGAGCAACACTCTCTGAGCGGTTCTGAAGCTGTGTTCACTGGGGCATGAGGATGCCCAGAACGGATGTATTGGTTAGTTACATTAGCGTGGCTAGTGTGCGTTGTCTCGCTAATATCCCAGGTGCACAGCAGCGCCGGTGGGTTGGGTAGTACGCTGTAGACGGGTCCCCTGAACGGCTCCTGTTTGAGCATCACCGCCCTTGGCCGCTCCATAATGCTGCCCCCCTGGGCCCTGGGCCGCTAAGAAGGTCAAGGTTGTTATTTCAGCTCATCATGGGACTTGCTTTGAAAAAAAATAAAAATTCTTGTGACCTCGGGATTTTGCTCCGATTGTAAAACCTAGCTTAATCCTGCTTGAAATAATGTCCTGTGTATCGGCCTTAAATCACCTACAGGGAACCAATAGCCTGGCACAGCATAAGGAAGGCCACCAACAGTTGTATAAAATGCACCTACTCTATGGGGGTTGGGGCGGAGAGGTCTCAAAACACTCCTCCACTATGGAGGATGACGAGGTCTCAAAGCACACCTCCACTATGGGGGATGACGAGGTCTCAAAGCACACCTCCACTATGGGGGATGACGAGGTCTCAAAGCACACCTCCGTTATGGGGGGTGACGAGGTCTCAACTCACCTCCGTTATGGGGGGTGACGAGATCTCAAAGCACACCTCCACTATGGGGGGGCGGGGTCTAATTTATGTTAAACTTTAATACTTGTGTTTAATATTTGAATAAACAGTAAGTGTCTGCATTCTTCATATGAATGAATAAATGTAACCATAAACATAGATTGGAGTAATAGTTCAAATGCTTAGCAATCGCTTAGGGGAGAGGGTCTGAAATGGCCATTTGTATTGAGGTGTGCTGCTTTGAGACCTGTGCACAGGTGGCTTTCAAGGCCAGCTCAATATGAACACCTGATGTAGAGCCAGTTTCCAGTCATCATGGGAATTTGGTTTGCTATCTTTTGTACTTTAACTTTGTGTTGGCTTTGAACCTTAACAGTTAAAGATGAATGTTGTTTGGGCTTCTGACTTGTAGTTAACCGCAACCATGCCCTAGGTCTGTGTGATGCAGTGTGCAGAAAGCTCATAGTTCAAAGCAAATTTAGCTTAAAACGAAACGAAACTCCACGTTTATCCCTAGGTCTCAGGTGTTCATAGTCAAATAACTCTCACTTATTATTATTATTATTAGTAGTAGTATTATTATTAGTAGTATTATTGTTATTAGGAGGTGCATTGACTGGACGGTGAGTCTTGGCGGTCCTCTGTTCTTGTTGGAGATGCTTCCTCCGTCGCTAGGAGACGCTTCCTACTATTAGAATGTGAACGTTCTAACCCCCCTGAGATGTTGTCACATCATTTTTAATGTCATGGCTTAGATGGCCCATGTGTCTGTGCTGTAGAACACACAATCACACGCACACACACACACACACGCTCACTTCTCACTACTTTCTCTTCCTCCTCCTCCTCCCCTCTGCTGTATGTGGCTTGAAGACACTGTTGTGGGCATTATATTAATTAAAGGATAAAACCTTCTGTAACACACACACAGGAGCACAAGCGTGTGCACACACACACACACACACACACACCATATTTATGACGTTGTTATGCATGTGTGTGTCCTGGCAGAGATGATTGCTCCATGCCTCACCAGGATGACTACAACTCCATATCCCATGCTGCCGATATTGATTTTATTTATTTATTTATTTTATTTACTAATTTTCTTCTCTTAACCAGTCTCTTTAATTTCCCTCTCAATTAGTTTTTATTTATTTTTATTCAAAATTTCAAATGTCAAATCAAACTTGGAGGGGGATCACTGTTCATGGTTGATATTGGTCTTGCAAAGCCAGACATAACAGTCCACAATACCTGGGGGCAAATATGGGGGAATGTGCTCTAAATTTGGTTGGGAACCGTGTGTGTGAATTGGAGGTTGAAAACCAATCCAGCACTACATGAGCGATGAGCTGAAAGTGGTTGTGCAGATTTAAAAAGAGGCTAGGTTGTTTGAAAAAAAATCAATTTTTTAATTTTTAAAATCCAGTTTGATGGTGGGGTTGGCAGGAAGCCCAGTCGTGGTTTTGACAGTCACCGTGATTGGTCAACCACAGTCTGGTTGTGATTGGTAGACCAGAGTCTGGTGTCCCGTGATTGGTAGACCAGAGTCTGGTGTCCCGTGATTGGTAGACCAGAGTCTGGTGTCCCGTGATTGGTAGACCAGAGTCTGGTGTCCCGTGATTGGTAGACCAGTGGCTGGTGTCCCCTGATTAGTAGGTCTGGTGTCCTGTGATTGTCCAATGGGGCCCCTGGCGGCTAGTGTGATTCCTGCTCTCAGGATGGGCAAAAACCTTTTGATTTAATTAGCCGTCAATTGTCTTGTTCATCTCGTCAGGTTTTTTGTTTTTGTTTATTTCTGTATGTATTTAACGTTAACAAAAGTGTGTTTCCTCTCTCCCCCGCTCAGGAGCTGTAAACTCCAGATCAGGAACATACCACCTCACATGCAGTGGGAGGTGAGTGAGAAATGCCTCTTGACTGGGCCATGATTCATCGGAGTGTTTGGTGTGTGTGTGTGTGTGTGGTGTGTGTGTGTGTGTGTGTCTGTCTGTGTACCTGATTTTCACTTTGTGGAGCATCTTAGGAATGTCACACACACACACATACAATGCACATGTAGGACTTCCACTCAATTGAAGCTTAAACCATAAATAAGACTTTCAAGTGTGTGTGTCTGTGTGCCTGTGTCTGTCTGTTTACCTGATTTTTCACTTTTTGGAGCATCTTAGGAATGTCTCACACACACACACACACACACACACACACACATACAATGCACATGTAGGACTTTCACTCAATTGAAGCTTAAACCATAAATAAGCCGTGCGTGCGTGCGTCCGTGCGTGCGTGCGTGTGTGTTAGATTGGCAGCCTCATCATGTATGTTTGCAAGCATGTGTCTGGGGTAGTCTTTATGGAGTGATTTCATGTCCAGGGGCTGAGCCCAGAGCATCCCGACACTGTGTGTGTGTGTGTGTGTGTGTGTGTGCGTTTCAGCATGGTCAGCCCACACAAAGATCCAGTATCTCTCTTGCTCATTCTCACTCTCCCCAATCTCTCTCTATCTCTCGCTCGCTCATTCTCACTCTCCCCCATCTCTCTCTCTCTCTCTCTCTCGCTCATTCTCACTCTCCCCCATCTCTCTCTCTCTCTCGCCCATCTTTCGCTTGCTCATTCTCACTTTCCCCCATCTCTCTCTCTCTCTCGCTCGCTCATTCTCACTCTCCCCCATCTCTCTCTTTCTCTCTCGCCCATCTTTCGCTTGCTCATTCTCACTCTCCCCCATCTCTCTCTCTCGCCTATCTTTCGCTTGCTCATTTTCACTCTCCCCCATCTCTCTCTCGCTCGCTCATTCTTAGTCTCCCCATCTCTCTCTCTTGCTCGCTCATTGATTCTCTCTCTCCCACATCTCTCTTTCTCACTCACTCATTCTCACTCTCCCCCATCTCTCTCTCTCTCTCGCTCGCTCATTCTTAGTCTCCCCCCATCTTTCTCTCTCTCTCTCTCTCTCTTGCTCGCTCATTGATTCTCTCGCTTGCTCGCTCATTCTCAGTCTCCCCCATCGCTCTCTCTTGCTCACTCTCATTCTTAGTCTCCCCCATCTCTCTCTTGCCCCTTCAACTAGGGGCCTCTGGAATGTAAGCCCCTCCCCCTCCTGCATTGTCCTTTGATCAGCTGAACAGGGGCCTCCCTGATTGATAACTGCTTTGACCAATAAGATTGGCTGCCTAGGGCGGGAGGGACCCTCCCAAGTCTGAGTAGTCAGTTGGGGGCAAGCGAGGGGGGTCGGGAGGGTGTGATGTGCACATATGTATGTGTGTGGTATGGATATATGTCTGTGTGTGTGTGTGTGTGTGTGTGATGTATGTATGTGTGTGTGTGTGTGATGTGTGCATGTATGTGTGTGTGTGTGTGATGTGTGAGGTGTGAGATGTGCGCATATATATGAGTGTGTGTGTGTGTGTGTGTGTGTGTGTGTGCGCGCTATGCATATATACGAGTGTGTGGCCTGCTCGTTGACCCTTGTGGGAACCGAGGGAGGGAGGGAGGGAGGCAGGCAGTTCTGGGTGAAGGAGCACGTAGCTTAAGCCAGACTTTATCAGTCACCACCACTGGCCTCCCAGTTCGGCGTAACCACTGGTTGCGTCCACACCGTTGGCTAGATTAGAGGGCGGAAGGGGATTGGATGAGACAAGGCGGTGTTGAACAGCGTCTTCAGCCTGATTGGTAGATTAGACGGCAGAAGGGGATTGGATGGGACGTGGCGGTGTTGAACAACGTTTTCAGCCTGATGGGCAGTTTTAAACTGGCTAGTCCCACTTGCCTTTATGATAACTCTATAGGTGGCTTCGCACAGCTGTCTGGTTGACCGCACACATTTTTTCTAGCAACACTTAAAACCATTATAATAATAAGTGATTAGAACTGAACGTCATTTTTGTTAGACAAAAGGAGTGTAAGCAAACTGTTTTACTAATTTCATTTTCAAGGAGTTTGCCTGGTTTAACCACGGGCCTTTTTTTTCCTAGAGATAGCACAAGCCAGCTTTAGGTGTGATTCTTTCCCTGCCAATTTGTTGTCTCTCCAGTATCTCCAACACTGGCCAAACCTGTGTGTGATCTCTTGCCGCCAAGTTAGTAGTTTCCTTCCAAGTGTGAATGGTGTGATCCCACTATCTGAGATTGCAGCGGCCGTTATCCTCACTATGTTGCAAAGACCTCCGACTGTTATTACTCAAAATCATACCGTCACTAGCTTTGAAATGCCTGAAAGCACGTCCATCAAATCAAACTATATTCACATGCAAATGGTCAACTTGCGCCACATTATTTTGCACTTGGCTATTTTGAAAAATTTAGTGTGCCTAGCGCTGCTGTTGTAATGGTGGGAAATGGTCTACTGACTAGAAATGGTCTGCTGCCCTGTTTGGAAGGGTCCCATTAAAGCAGGTTCCAAACTAATTTCACATCCTTGTGTTGTATAGTGTGACCCAAATCATTCTTTATTGATGAATACAAGGGCAATGTTCTACGTGTGGACTGCTGTCCAGAGGCTTGACACTATGGTGGCACATGACACCTGGAGGCTCTGAATGAGCTTCAGAAGCAACCAGGACTCTTAGAATAGACTTGAGTGAAAGGGCATGCAGAACAATCCTCCTACCCCCAGATTGTGTAATATAGCACACAAATCAGATCATAGAGTGTGAAAACATGGGAGCTATATCAATCATCACCCCAGATCAATGATTAAGGAGAACTTTCTCTTCCCTACTTCGGTGTCATTTGGACATGACGGGGAATTCTGGGAAGCACCGTTGGAAAATTCTGTATTTTTTTTTTTTTTTTTTTAAGCTTTTAGGGAAAAAAAATAAGTTTGCTCGACAGGCTGGGCTAGATGCTGAAGCTGACAGCTAAGGAACCTGTAAATTGATCAGAAGCTTAATTTTTTTCAGAAGCAGTCATGGTTGTGACTGATCCTGGGCTCTCCTTCAGCATCTTCATGTCTCTTGCTCCGTTTCAGCAAGCATTTCTGTAGCCATGGTGATTAATACAAATCAGAACTTTTCCCATCATTTCAGTAGCCATGGTGATTTAAAACAAATCAGAACATTCCCCATCATTTCAGTAGCCATGGAGATTTATACAAATCAGAACATTTCCCCTATTGTACATGTATCAAGCAAGTTAATAACTATGGTTACTGCTTGGTGCGTTAGGCCAAGGAAGTGATGTCAAGATGAGCACATGTGCCTTCATCTCTCCGCTCAAGCTCCTGTTGTCCACTTGTTAACAGAGACCACTTTCATTTTAGATGCCTCTTCTCCGTGGCCATATTAACACGGGGCTGCTAAACACCAACCAAAACAAAGCAAGTGTGTGTGTGTGTCTGAATAAATAATCCTGTGTTTCACTGTGCAGATACAAATCAGATTAGTTTGTGGGGCTTGTCAGCCACCCAATCACAAGCGGCTGTTGCTTTGACTGATTCCCTAAAGAGATCACCTTACAGCTATACCATGGGACCACCTTACAGCTATACCCCGGGATCATGCAAAGCTACCAGAGACCGTTAGTTATGAGGAGGAGAATCATGGGGAGAAGTTGTGTAGTGTGAGCTGAACAGAGGCCCCAACTCCACTCCTGTGTTTGTGTGTGTGTGTGTGTTATGCGGGGCGAGTTTGTGTTGTGAAGCCTGTAGAGCTTCGATGCTATAGATTCTACACACACACACAAATTTGTTTGTTTGTTTTGAGCATTGAGTTGTTGTGCTTGACTCTTCTCTCTCTCTCTCTCTTTGCTTCACTCATAGGTTCTGGATGGGTTGTTGGCACAGTACGGCACAGTTGAAAGCTGTGAACAAGGTAAAATGTCTAAACACGTCACGCACACACCCTCCTGTTCCTTTAAGCTCACTTCTGTCTTGTTTTAGTGTCTCACATTAAACACACACACACACACACACACACACCCTCCTGTTCCCTTTAAACTCACTTCTCTCTTGTTGGTGTCTTACAGTGAACACAGAGACGGAGACAGCTGTAGTAAACGTACGCTATGGAGCCAAGGACCAAGCCAGACAGTAAGTGACTCATCCACACACACACACACACACACACTCTTTCTCTCTCTCTCGCTCTCTCTCTCTCTTGCGCTCTCTTGCTCTGCTCTGCTCCCCCAACACCATATCAGCTCCTCTCCATCCTTCTGTATTTTACAAAGTCAAAGTGTGTTTTGTGTGTGTGTGTGTGTATAAGAAACTTGGTGTAGTCACAGCATTTTCACCAACTAGATGCTTTGGTTGCATGTTTGGGTCCAGGCCAAGCGGTGTTTGCTAGGTGTTAGAGTTGCTTCATGTGGTAACTGCTGTGGCTGATGGTCAGTTTCGTGTCTTTGAATAGAGCTGTGGGCTGTGTTTGGTACTGCCTCCCAAGACCTAGAAACCTCAATCTCTCTTGCTGTACAACGGATGTCTGCCACATTAGGGCCATATCAGAGCCACCCACTAATTGGAAAATGGCTAATTGGGTCTGCCCTTGCAAATGGACATGTACAACATTCGTCTTCGTAGTTGTGATATGAGTGTCCACGGTAATCTAGATCAGTTCAAACTTAAGGTGCCCATGCCCCAATAGGGTGATTTTTACTTCTGAGTCTGGGATTGACATGGAACACGGGTGTTGGGGAAGAGACTTTCCATTCCACCGTTGGGAATTGTATGGGTCTACCACATGCCTCCCTGAGCCAAACAGCTCTCTGCAGCCCACTGCTGGTTGAACGCCCCCCCCCTCCTCTATCCTTGGTTGTAGCTGACACTGGGGCTCAGAGTTGGTTGTCATCTAAGGGTCCCTTCTCTGCTAACGTGTGTGTGTGTGTGTGTGTGCGCGCTTCAGGGCAATGGAGAAGCTGAACGGCTTCATGATGGAGAGCTATGCGCTGAAGGTCTCGTTCATCCCAGACGAGTTGGCCACTGGCCCCGAGGGGCCTGGCTTGGGGGGCCGCAGAGGTATGGGCTCCCGTGGAACCCCTCGCTCCGGCTCCCCCTCCCTGGGCGCTCGGCCCAGGATGCAGTCGGACGTGCCACTGAGGATTCTGGTGCCAACGCAGTTTGTGGGAGCCATCATCGGCAAGGAGGGCTCCACCATCCGCAACATCACCAAACAGACCCACTCAAAGTAAGACTGGACCAGAAATTATACCCAGCGCTCACACACACACAGAGACACACACACAGAGACACACACACAGAGACACACACACAGAGACACACACACAGAGACACACACACAGAGACACACACACACACACACACACAGACACGGTAAGCCGAAGGTACCAATACAGTCTAAAAGAAGCAAACATTTCAGTGTGGTAAAGGCACTTTGAAATGACAGGCTCTTCAGGGGCCGTATTCACAAAGCCTTTTATCTTACCACTAGGAGTGCTCCTAACTCGCGCTAAAACCTTTTACGTAGGAGTAATTTCTTAAAAGTGATTCACAACGGCTCTGAGACCTACTCATACTAAGGATAATACCAACTCCTAAGCTTAAGATAAAAACTCTGTTGCTATGGATGATGTCCAATCTCATCCACGAGTTTAGAAGCGGTGCGTACGGTGATTGGTTGCTGACAGGCGCTCTCATTCAAAACTCAGTCCTAACATCCCCCTAACGATCCCACTAAATCAACAGAAAATAAGAGAATAACCTAGGCTTAAAATGAAGTCATATTAAATAGTTATGGATAGTGCACTTAGCAGAATGCACACGCATGATGACAAGTTTGTGCATCCAACGAGAATGACACTTTGCACGTTAAAGAAAGAGAAATTGCCGAAAAAAACACGGAAATTGCATGAAATCAAGGAAGTAATAATTAAAGCTCCCTGCAAACTATTAGGTAATCTGCATATTTCCAGCCCTTAAACACTTCAAATATCAGTCTATACGGCTCTTTAAGTCCTCCTGTCATAATGGACGAAACGAGGGCGAGACGTAAGAGAAAGTCGAACTGGTCCCAGGACCAACTGTCCATGTTGGCCCAGAGTGTGCTGGAGAGGAAGGGAGTTATAAAAGCTAAATTTGGCTGTGGGGTGACCACAAAAAATAAGCGTGAGGCATGGGAGGACATATGTGTTAACATAAATGCTTCATTCCCTGCCGTGTGTCGCTCTGTCTGACTGCGAGAAGCGGTGGTATGCGCTCCAGTCACAATGTAGGATGGAGATTGCGGAGTGGACTTTAAAAGAGCCGTCGCGGCTACAGGTATTGTGTCACCAAAATAGGCCTCATGCGTATACTTGCATGTTGTAGTTCAACTGTGCTCCCGGTTGTGGATTGAGGAAGGGTGTCAAAAGCCATGTCTTGCATGGATGGCCACTGTCACCCAACAAGTGGCATCCAGCAGGTACATGGTGCCGCTCAAAAAGCTGGCGCAAACCGCGCTCTCCATTAAAATGCGCGAATCGTGAGTAGATCCAGGCCACTTCGCAACAATATCCATGATTGTGAAATTTGGATCAAACACTATCTGTGTATTAATTCAATGTACCTTTTTGCGGATTACAAAGACGTCCTCATCTCTGGATGGAGCAATTATTTTAATGTGTGTTCCATCGATGGCACCCACGACACCGGGCATTCCTGCAAACGCCATGAAATTGACCTTGATCCTTTGAAGTAGGCGATTGTCCAAAGGGAACCGGATAAACTGTTGTACAATGTGTGGTCTACAGAGTGCGGTGATTGTTTGATGAATGAATCGGCTTACTGATGATTGCGATATTCTGAAGTCGTCTGCGTTGCAAAGTTGCATTTTCCCCGTAGCCAAAAATCTTAATGTTATCAAACATTTAACTTCCGGACTGATTGGGTTGTTTCGGATAGTTGGAGACGTGATTGCATCCCGCACTAATTCTAGTAAAATGTTGATGCCTTCACGGTTTAAACGATATCTTCTCAACAATTCAGAGTCGTTCATTGTCTCCAACACGTTGCGTCTGGCTTCAGCCATTTTAAGACTTTTTGTGAATAGGTCTTAGTGACTTAGGAGTCCTCATGAGGAGTTTTAAGCTGTCCTAGACTTAGGTGCTACTTTTAGGGATAAAATATTTTGTGAATTGCTCTTAGTAAAAAAAAATAGGAGTCCTAAATTTAAGACTGACACGCCCATTATTTTTAGGAGTTTCTCCTAAATTCGCCACTTATGAGCTACTTTTAGCCCCAAGATTCTTTGTGAATACGCCCCCAGATGAGTAGCATGTTGATTAGGTCATTGTCATGACCTCATTGCCTAGGGTTAACTTAGTAAAGGACGGTTCTCAATGTTGTGGTCTGCACGATGCAGAACTTCCTGTTACCCTTAAAGATGACTTGTCTTTGGGTGGAACATCAGAGGAACCGTGTCACTTAACCCCTACTGCAGCACTTTGGCGTATTAAGCTTTAAAGAATTTTGTGTGTGTGTGTCTGTGCCTGCGCTTATGCCTGTGTGTGTGTTCATGCTCCTCTGTACATGGGTGTGTGGTATTGTTTAGTCTCTGTGTATGTGTGCAAGAATGCTCACACGTGTGTGTGTGTGTGTGTGTGTGTGTGTGTGTGTGTGTGTGTGTGTGTAGGATCGACATCCACCGTAAGGAGAATGCGGGCGCTGCGGAGAAGCCCATCACAGTGCACTCCACCCCCGAGGGCTGCAGCGCCGCATGCCGCAGCATCATGGAGATCATGCAGAAGGAAGCCATGGACACCAAGTTGTGAGTCTGACTGCTCGCTCGCTCTCGCTGTTTGTTTCTATGGAGCTGACTCTCTCTCTTTCCCGCTCGCTCGCACTCTCGCTGTTTCTATGAGTCTCTCTCCTCTCCTCTCTCTCTCTCTCTCTCTCTCTCTGTTTCAATGAGGCTGGCTCGCCCTCTTTCTGTTTCTATGAAGCTGACTCTCGCTGTTTCTATTAGGCAGGCTGGTTGCTCTCTCTCTCTGTTTCCATGAAGCTGACTCTCTCTCCTATCTATCTATCTATTTATCTATGACTATCTATCTCTCTTTCTCTCTGCTGTTTCTATCATTTGTTCTCCATCATACGTTCTCACTCCCTCCCTTCTCCTTGATCATCCTTCCCCTTGTCATAGTTGCTCTGTCAGTCTGTCCCTTTCTCAGTCACACGTGTTTAAATCTCTCTAGTGCCCTCTCACTCTTCCCTCTCGTTTACGCTCTCGTTCTGTGTGCCCCTCCCAATCTAAGAGGGAGCTCTGTGACCAAGCGAGTGGCAGACGGAGACTCGACCTCACTCTCTAGTCTCAACCACACTTGTGTCTCAAGTTCACTCTCATATCGTCCCCCTCTGTCTCACACTTGTGTCTCTCTCTGGTGTCCTCCCTCATTCACACTGGTGTTTGTCTCTGAGACAGAAGGGACAACACTGTCATCCCCTCTCTGCCTTACTCTTGTTTCTTGCTCTTTATCACTCTTTCTCGTCCGAAGGCCGTGTTCTTATAGACTGTGGTCTTTGTGTTTGTGGTCTAATGATCTGTAACTTGATCAGTTAAAGTACTGCTGTGACAACATATGGATGTGTCTTATTGACTTCAGACGAGCAAATTAGTCAATAATAATAGTCTGATACGGTTCATTCGGTATGAAATACGCTAGTTTTAGGATGTGGCTTCACAAAAATCAGTCATGGACAGCTTGTTCCTAACCTCACTGTCTATCCCATGAGACTTCAGTCTTTACAGGCAAGATCAGTAGGACTGAATGGATGTTAACTTTATTAACACAGCAAATCTCTCTCTCTCTCCCCCACCCCAGTACTGAGGAGATCCCTTTGAAGATCCTGGCTCATAATAACTTTGTGGGCCGTTTGATCGGCAAAGAAGGACGAAACCTGAAGAAAATCGAAACGGACACAGAGACCAAGATCACCATCTCTCCGTAATTCCAATTTTCTATATCTCTGCCTTCATCTACAGATACATTGTTTGAAGAAAGCTATAGGTAGATGATGGGAAACGTAACTGTTAATTCATTTCCACCTGTGCTGGCACTTTTGCCTGGATCAAAGATTGTCTTTTGCGCCCTCTAGTGGTTTTAAATCATGTTTGCTCTTTCACTCACATATTCATTCAGATTGTCTGTCTGTCTCTGTCTGTCTGTCTCTCGCGCTCTCAGTTTGCAGGATCTGACCCTGTACAACCCTGAGAGGACCATCACTGTGAAAGGATCTATCGAGGCCTGTTTCCAGGCTGAGCAGGAAGTCATGAAGAAGATCCGAGAGGCCTACGACAATGACATCGCTGCTATGAATGTAAGCCATGTTCAACACTGCCCTCTAGTGGGCTGGTCCCACCCCTGCGTCAGCCCTGTAGGGTCATGACCTGACATTGGCTTGAGCTGCAACCTGTGCATTAAACAATCAAAGCATCTTAGTCTGCGTAGTTAGTCTAGTGTCTCTCGCGCTCTTCTTCTTCTTCTTCTTCTTCTTCTTCTTCTTCTTCTTCTTCTTCTTCTTCTTCTTCTTCTTCTTCTTCTTCTTCTTCTTCTTCTTCTTCTTCTTCTTCTTCTTCTTCTTCTTCTTCTTCTTCTTCTTCTTCTTCTTCTTCTTCTTCTTCTTCTTCTTCTTCTTCTTCTTCTTCTTCTTCTTCTTCTTCTTCTTCTTCTTCTTCTTCTTCTTCTTCTTCTTCTTCTTCTTCTTCTTCTTCTTCTTCTTCTTCTTCTTCTTCTTCTTCTTCTTCTTCTTCTTCTTCTTCTTCTTCTTCTTCTTCTTCTTCTTCTTCTTCTTCTTCTTCTTCTTCTTCTTCTTCTTCTTCTTCTTCTTCTTCTTCTTCTTCTTCTTCTTCTTCTTCTTCTTCTTCTTCTTCTTCTTCTTCTTCTTCTTCTTCTTCTCTCTAATCCTAGACCTGGTCTTGGTGTGTCGCTGTTTAATGACTATAGTAAAGAATCAATGTCTGTGTAGACAGGCTAACATGATCCCAATCTCTCTCTGTCTGTAGTTACAGTCCAACCTGATCCCTGGCCTGAACTTGAATGCACTTGGGCTGTTCCCTGGTGGGGCGTCTGGGGGACTGAGCCCCTCCATGATGTCAGCGCCTCCTGCTGGTCCTGGACACCCCCCTTTTGGTGTGAGTATCCACAAGGGGAAGGGGCTGTAAAATGCTGTGTGTGTGTTGGTGCTTTGTGTGTGTGTGTTAGTATGTCTGCTTGTATGTCACACTGGGCATGTCCTGTGCAGTATGTGGGGCTTAGCTGGAGCTCCCTGAAGTGTCTGATCATCTCCCTCATGTGTAAACGGGAGCAGGGAGCGTCTCCCTCATGTGTGAACGGGAGCAGGGAGCGTCTCCCTCATGTGTGAACGGGAGCAGGGAGCGTCTCCCTCGTGTGAAAGGGAGCGTCTCTCTCATGGCCTCATGTGTGAACGGTAGCAGGGATCGATACTCAGGAATGTCTGCACCCTCAGTCTCCCTCCTGATGACCTAGTAACACAGAGGGGGACACGCCTGTATGGCTGTGTGTGAATGAAATCAGTAACATTGCGGGTAAGCACATTAATCCATCTACCGCCATCTGCTGGACTGTCCCTCACCCTGTCTATTGTGGGGGGTGTGTGTGTGTGTGTGTGTGTGTGTGTGTGTGTGTGTGAGAAAAGGCGTAGGAGGGAGATGTTCCTGAATGTAGCTGCATGTTTGAATAGTGACTCATCACTAGCAATGCCTGATGGGTTATCCCTGTCTTTTCCCCAGGAGCTCCGTGTGAAGGAGGCCTATGCGTCTGCTTAAGAGCACCTATGAGCTAGCCTGTAGCCATAGCCTTATCTGCCCAGTAAAGAAGGGCCACACAGTAGTTAATTAGTCTAACAACCCTGGGGCCGGTACTAATGGCTTACAAGCCTTACTGAAATGATCAGCCAGTCAGTTCCCTAATTGAACTCCTAAACTGTCCCCATTTTAACCAGCATGCTAATAGCATGAACATACACCTACGTACCAGACTGTCTCACTGAGGGTTTGAACGTTGTGTGTGTGTCCTCTCCAAATCTTGAATGTTTGTGTGTGTTCTCTCCAACTCTTGTGTGTGTGTGTTCTCTCCAACTCTCGTGTGTGTGTGCGCGTGCATGTCCTCTCCAAATCTTTAATGTGTGTGTGTGTTCTCTCCAACTCTCGTGTGTGTGTGCGCGTGCATGTCCTCTCCAAATCTTTAATGTGTGTGTGTGTTCTCTCCAACTCTCGTGTGTGTGTGCGCGTGCATGTCCTCTCCAAATCTTTAATGTGTGTGTGTGTTCTCTCCAACTCTCGTGTGTGTGTGTGTGTGCGCGCGCGCAAGTGCATGTCCTCTCCAACTCTTAAATGTGTGTGTGTGTGTGTGTGTGTGTGTGTGGTTGTGTGTTTGTGTGTGTGTCTCTCTGTGTGTGTGTGTGTTCTTTCTCTAGTACGGTGCGTGTGGGAGTGAGGATGCCCCTTGGCCCTCTGTCCCTCCTGCAGCCAGCCCCTTCCTGTCTGTAAGTCCCGCCCCCGTGACTAAAGCGCTGCACGATTGGCTGCTGCTCACGTGTCCATTGGGCTTAAGGCTGCTTGCATTTCATTGGCTGGGGGCCAGAGCTCTGAAGGCTGCTCCCCTTGTGTAGGCTCCGCCCACACAGCTAACATGGCTGTCCTTGCAAAGGTGCTACCGCAGTAATGAAGTATCCTCCTAGACGTGCACTGCAAACCTCAGCGTTTGTGTTTCCGAAGTCTTGTGTTGTGGACACGCCTCTGAGCACACAAGCTCAAAACACTCTGCCCCTTCGGAACCCTCTACTCCTCTATCTACATGGCGCTAGCCACCTACTTTAAAATATTGTTGCTGGTAATCTAATCAGCTGTGATTTTGATAGAATGAGTTTAATTTATTTCATGCTTCCAAGACTCCACTAGTTTATTCCGAGGGAGCTAATATGCTAAAAGAAATGTGTTTGCTTGACCCTGAGCCAGCGCTTTAAAACCTGCATGCACAATCTTAGAAAACATGCAAACACACCAGTCCACGCAGGCAATGCACACACACATACACACACACACATACATACACACACACACACACCAGGTCAAGCAGGCAATACACACACACACACACACACACACACACACACACACACACACACACACCTGTCCACACTGGCAGCACGTACAGGTCTGAGTAGATGGCACACTGGAGAAGGGACAGTTTTGGATGAACAGACCACCACTGGAATCTGTCACTAGTCCACCCTGCCCAGTCCCTGCCTCTGCCTGCCCAGTCCCTCTCATCCAACCCTGCAGTCTCGGTGAACTCTGTGGTCAAGTGTCTGCCTGTTTTTTTCCGGAGGAATGCCATCAACAATAATTTTGATCATAGGGTGTAGGGTATTTAGGCTTCTGTGATGCTGATCTGATACTGACAGCCACAGGATAGGTCAGAGGTCAGGAAAGGGTCAGATGTCAGCTGTTCCAGGGTGTAGCTGCTTCTGTCCCCCCCCCCCCCCTTCAGGTTGATCTCCGTGAGCCCTGTAGGAATCAGTCTGTTGCACCCCTGCCAAGGAGGTTCTGTTCCCTGTGGTTTGTTTGTCAGTAAGATTAGCAGGAAAAACTAGCGGCCCAGTTTTCATGCCACTTGGCGGAAGAGTGCATCATGGGCCCAGGGAGACTCCATTCTACTCTGGAGTGGATCTGAATCACGGGGGCAGGCACACATTATTTATCACTTTTGGCCAGGCAGTCCAGCTCGATCTCCACTGGCGAAGGCTTGAACAGGGTGATTTTAACAGGACAGGTGTCTGTCTGATGCTGCTTGCCCAAAGTGACTGTGTGTGTGTGTGTGTGGTTGTGTGTGTGTGCGCGCATAGATGCTGACCTGCTTAGAAGCGCATGCAGCTGCAGGTTTTCAGGACGAAAAGATGTGTACATATAGTAGCTGATCATATCCGTGTGTGTGTATATGCCCCCTCCTCCAGGGTCCGCAGGAGACGGAGACTGTGCACCTGTTCATCCCTGCACTGGCAGTGGGGGCCATCATCGGCAAACAGGGGCAGCACATCAAACAGCTCAGCCGCTTCGCCGGTGCGTCAATCAAGGTGAGTGACAGGTGCCAACAGACTACCATGGTAACGCCGCTCCAAAGGCACTGGAAGAGTGATTTCCATGCTAACACGGCTGCTATTTTGTCAGAGATGTAGAAAAGAAGAGGAGGCCCTAAAAGATTTAGGGGTCCAGCTCTGAATAGGGGGCCCAGCTTTGAATAGGGCCCCTGGAATATGCCATAGATGTATGTTA
This sequence comes from Sprattus sprattus, assembly GCF_963457725.1. NCBI lineage: Eukaryota > Metazoa > Chordata > Actinopteri > Clupeiformes > Clupeidae > Sprattus > Sprattus sprattus. The sequence goes on from NC_137918.1 coordinate 7,293,552, forward strand.
TTTTGAGACTATTGTTGGGTAGGGATTTTTATTGGGTCTCCTTGCCTCCGCTGGTGTGATGACCATATAGGAGTGACTATAACGTGATGGATTGCCATGGTAACACGGCTGCTGCTTCTCCCTCAGATTGCCCCAGCGGACGGTGCTGATGCCAAGCAGAGAATGGTCATCATCTCTGGCCCTCCGGAGGCCCAGTTCAAGGTAGGCTTTAAGCCTTAAAAGACCTTAAACCTTAAAAGACTTTAAACTCATTTTGTTTTGTGCACGCTGCTAGTTTAAACATGTGTTTAGCGATGATTCTGCTCCGTGAGACGTATAAAGTGGAAGGGGTAACATCTAACAAAGATGTTGCTACGGTAACCTCCTGCAGCACCTTATAGCCAAAAAAGCACAGTGGACCTTTAATCAGCATTTATCCAAACAGCGTGTGTGCGCTTCTACCCCAGCCTTTAATTGTGTGTGTGTGTGTGTGTGTGTTGCAGGCTCAGGGCCGTATCTTTGGAAAGCTCAAGGAGGAGAACTTCTTTGGACCCAAAGAGGAGGTGAAGCTGGAGGCGCACATCAAAGTCCCATCCTCTGCTGCTGGCAGAGTCATCGGGAAAGGAGGCAAAACTGTACGGAACATCCGCGCATGCACACACACTTATTGACACACACACACACACAGCAACTGGCATTTCATTTATTTATTTATTGGTTGGAGGCATGGCCTTCACACCTGCACTGCAAACAGCTTTCCATGGCTAAGTGAATTTTTATTAATTTAAAGGTGTTTAAGCCTAAGAGTTAAGAGTGTTCCCTCCTCCCCCAGGTAATTTAATTGTGTTTATAAACACAATGTAAATCACTTTCTATTTAAATCACATCTAAAATCACTTTCTAAAACTTATTTGAGAGCGTTCCCTCCTCCCTAGGTGATTTAAATGGTGTTTATGAAGTGATTTTAGATGTGATTTAAATGGTGTTTATGAAGTGATTTGAGAGTGCTTCCTCCTCCCCAGGTTAACGAGCTGCAGAACCTGTCCAGTGCTGAGGTGGTGGTGCCCAGGGACCAGACGCCAGACGAGGAGGAACAGGTGGTGGTCAAGATCACAGGCCACTTCTACGCCAGCCAGGTGAGGCTAGCAGTCAGGCCTACACACTCACACACACACACACACACACACACACACACACACACAACATATATACACACACACAGACACCATCAACCTTTACACACACACACACACAATCGACCTACACACACACCATCAACATATATATACAGCCGCGGAAAAAATTAAGAGACCACTTCAAAATTATCAGTTTCTCTGGTTTTACTATTTATTGGTATGTGTTAAAGTAAAATGTACATTTTAGTTTTATTCTATAACCATCTGGCAACATTCCTACCAAATTTCAAATAAAAATATTGTCATTTAGATCATTTATTTGCAGAAAAATGACAATTGGTCAAAATAGCAAAAAAGATGCAGTGTCTTCAGATCTCGAATAATGCAAAGAAAACAAGCTCATATTCATTTTTAAACTACACAATACTAATGCTTTAACTTAGGAAGAGTTCAGAAATCAATATTTGGTGGAATAACCTTGATTTAAAATCACAACTTTCATGTCTTGGCATGCTCTCCACCAGTCTTTCACATTGCCGTTGGGTGACTTTATGCTACTCCTGGCGCAAGAATTCAAGCAGCTCGGCTTCTTTTCATGGCTTGTGACCATCCATCTTCCTCTTGATCACATTTCAGAGTTTTTTTTTATGGGATTCAGGTCTCGAAATTGGGCTGGCCATGACAGGGTCCTGATCTGGTGATACTCCATCCACACCTTTACTGGCCTGGCTGTGTGGCATAGTGCATTGCCCTGCTGGAAAAAACACTTCTCAGAGTTGGGGAACATTGTCAGAGCAAAAGGAAGCAAGTTTTTCTTCCGGGACAACGTTGTACTTTGCCTGGCTGGGGTTTGTAAAAGACCATAAGGATTGAACCAAAGCGGACTGGAGGGTCTCCTAGTTCGTCTTCTCTGATGAGTCCAATTTTCAGCTTTGCCCAACACATGGTCGTCTGATGGTTAGACGGAGACCTGGAGATGCCTACAAGCCACAGAGTCTTGCACCTACTGTGAAATTGGACTCATCAGAGAAGACGAACTAGGAGACCCTCCAGTCGGCTTTGGTTCAATCCTTATGGTCTTTTACAAACCTCAGCCAGGCAAAGTACAACGTTGTCCCGGAAGAAAAACTTGCTTCCTTTTGCTCTGACAATGTTCCCCAACTCTGAGAAGTGTTTTTTTCCAGCAGGGCAATGCTCCATGCCACACAGCCAGGCCAGTAAAGGTGTGGATGGAGTATCACCAGATCAGGACCCTGTCATGGCCAGCCCAATTTCGAGACCTGAATCCCATAAAAAAAACTCTGAAATGTGATCAAGAGGAAGATGGATGGTCACAAGCCATGAAAAGAAGCCGAGCTGCTTGAATTCTTGCGCCAGGAGTAGCATAAAGTCACCCAACGGCAATGTGAAAGACTGGTGGAGAGCATGCCAAGACACATGAAAGTTGTGATTTTAAATCAAGGTTATTCCACCAAATATTGATTTCTGAACTCTTCCTAAGTTAAAGCATTAGTATTGTGTAGTTTAAAAATGAATATGAGCTTGTTTTCTTTGCATTATTCGAGATCTGAAGACACTGCATCTTTTTTGCTATTTTGACCAATTGTCATTTTTCTGCAAATAAATTATCTAAATGACAATATTTTTATTTGAAATTTGGTAGGAATGTTGCCAGTAGGTTATAGAATAAAACTAAAATGTACATTTTACTTTAACACATACCAATAAATAGTAAAACCAGAGAAACTGATAATTTTGAAGTGGTCTCTTAATTTTTTCCGCGGCTGTATATACAAAAGTCTGAATATATATACAAAAGTCTGAATATATATACAAAACTCTGAATATATATATACAAAACTCTGAATATATATACAAAAGTCTGAATATATATACAAAACGAAGTCTGAATATATATACAAAACGAAGTCTGAATATATATATACAAAACGAAGTCTGAATATATATACAAAACTCTGAACTCTGAAGCGCTCAATCCGTCTTTGTCCGCCATTTTGGATTGAGCGTTTCCTATTAAATCAATGGTACCAAAATGTTTATAATTACGTATTTTCTGCTTCATGAAAAACTGTTTTTCTGTTATATTGTTCACTTTTGACATTGATGTCTCACTAGAAATGCAATAATAACACGTTTATTTTACACCGTTTGACTTCACCAAGGATATTTTTAGAGGCAATTTCTCCATTCACTTGACTGGGGTCTTGTCAAAACCTTCGTACTTCCTTGTTTTCTGCTTCATGAAATACTGTTTTTCTGTTATATGGCTAAGTTTGATTAAACATTGATTTCTCGCTAAAAATGCAATAATAATAACACGTTCATTTTGCATCGTTTGACTTAACGAAGGACATTTTTACGTTTAAATGGGATAGCCTACATCGTATCCTCTCGTCACATGATCAAATAGGGACTTGACATTGGACAAAAAATGATTACCCAGAAATCCTCATTGCATATACCAATGAAAATAAGACATAATTAATTGAATTGAATAGTTTTTTTTTTAATAGTTTCCATAGTTTATGTAGGATAAGCATATAATTGTGTTATAGATTGCTACTGACCATTTCCCTTCTACAAAATAATACCCACCATGACTTAGATAGGTTGGCCATTCCAAGGGTATAAATACCATAAGGTACTTCATCATACAACAGTTAGCCATTTGTCGCGGGTGTGTTTACAGAAAATGTTCTACCCTTACATACTCGCAGACATGACATTTTGTGAAGCACCCGACGAGGCAAAATCCCGGACGATTTGGGAATACCTGCCGGACGCATTTTTTAGGTCTCAAAAAGAGGACATGTCCGAAAAAGAGCACGTCTGGTCACCCTACCATATGAACAGAAAAACAGTATTTCATGAAGCAGAAAACAAGGAATTACGAAGGTTTTGACAAGACCCCAGTCAAATCAATGGGGAACCTGCCTCTAAAAATATCCTTCGTGAAGTCAAACGGTGTAAAATAAACGTGTTATTATTGCATTTCTAGTGAGAAATCAATGTCAAAATTGAACAATATAACAGAAAAACAGAGTTTCATGAAGCAGAAAATACGTAATCACAAACATTTTGGTACCATTGATTTAATAGGAAGCGCTCAATCCAATATGGCGGACAAAGACGGATTGAGCGCTTCAGAGTTCAGAGTTTTGTATATATATTCAGACTTCGTTTTGTATATATATTCAGACTTTGTTTTGTATATATATATTCAGACTTCGTTTTGTATATATATTCAGACTTTTGTATATATATTCAGACTTCGTTTTGTATATATATTCAGACTTTGTTTTGTATATATATATTCAGACTTCGTTTTGTATATATATTCAGACTTTTGTATATATATTCAGACTTTTGTATATATATATTCCGACTTTTGTATATATTCAGACTTTTGTATATATATTCAGACTTTTGTATATATATATTCAAATGTTAATTTTCCTGAACGGCATGCCATAATATATATATATATATATATATATATATACACACACACCAGCAACACACACACACACACACACCATCAACCTTTACACACACACACACACACACACACTCACCATCAACCTTTACACACACACACACACACACAATCAGCCTATACATACACACGCACACATACATAATTATAAACAGGACTTGCTTCCATGAATTTTGACTTTATATTTGTGTGTGTGAATGATTCATAGACATTCATAGACTAGTCTATGACCATTACGCCTGTTCATTTCATACGAGAAGGGACAGATTAAGGTGTCTAACTGATTAAGGTGTGTGTGTGTGTGTGTGTGTGGCAGGTGGCCCAGCGCCGTATCCAGGAGATCCTCTCTCAGGTGAGGCGGCAGCAGCAGCCTAAGCCCAGCCCCTCTGGCCCCTCATTGGCCAGGAGGAAATGAAGCTGCTTGGTCGCCCGGGAGATGCAGAGCTGATTGGACAGGACATGACACGCCCTTCCCTGTAGCCCGGCCCTGCCTGCCTTCAGTCCCGCCCACGCTGTGAGAGTGTCAACCTCAACACAACCATGTAGACTTTTCTTTTTTTACGATCTCGAGAAAAACACAAGGACACAAGGAAGTATCTTTCTCTGCGCCGGTGTGGCTGTTGCACACCCTCCCCACAAATGTTTCAGTTTCATTTGTCAAGGACATTTAAGGAAACTAAATTTTGCGAACTGTAATTGGTTAATGAAGTGATCCTCGAGTTGAGGGTGAAGACGTCACTCACATGCTGTTGGGCGGAGACTGGGTGTGGCCTAAAGGGACTCTGGGTGGGGGTTTGCCTAATGGGCGGGGCTTAATGTATGGATAGTGGCATTTTATAAATTTGGATGCATTTTTATATATATATATATATATCTAACTGGAGGGCGGAGACATGGCCACTGCCAACTGAGGGAGTGTTGACATAGGTTGGCCAGGAAACCAAGTTAATATGCATTTTACTTATCTACCTCAGGCTCTAGAACCTCAGAGAAAAAAAAAAATTATCTATATAAATATATATATATATGAAAAATGATCCGTTCTTATTTTTATTTTGCTTTGTGGTATTTTGTATACTTTATAAAGCTAATAGTTCTTGAACATTTTTTATTTTTTTAAGAAAAAAAAAACGAAATGAAAATGGTCAGCCGCCAACTTGCTGGTCCTCGATATTGCCGCGGGTTCTCCAAATGCGCACATCATCAAATGACCTTGACATGACCTTGTAAATAGAATTGTGTGTGTGTGTGCGCATCTGGTGTTGACCGAACCGTTGGCCTCTGCTGTTGGTGGTCGAATCGATGGGAGTATTAAAAGAATCACCTCAACAGCTGAAGAATCACCATCTGAAAATGTCACCTATCTACCAGAAGTGCAGTAGAGAGAACTGCCCCTTCACACGGCAGTCATACTGTTTCATTTAGTTTTTTTCCATCGCTTTTCATTTTCTTTTTTTGTTCTTCTGATGAATTGAATCTTCTCTGCTGCTTCACTAACTTCACACTGCGTATTTGAGACGGGGGTGGGGTGGGGGGGGGTGTGAGTTTCCTCTCGCTCCGAGGAGAGCCTCCGAAGGCCGTCGCATTGGGGGTGGAGGGGTACTCTCCTCCTTCTGGTCTTTCGTTGGCGGGTCGGAGGGGGGAGGGGACGGGACTCTCCTCCTTCTGGTCTTTCGTTGGCAGGGTGGGGGTACCCCCCTCCTTCCTCTGGTCTTGCGTTGGCGGGGCGGGGGCTTGCGCAGTGGGCTGGTATGGCACAAGGTTTCAGAGTTTTGTGACGTCACGGTCACTGCATGGTTAAGGGTTAGGGAGTCACAGTGCAGATATGTAGTGATTTTTGCTGTTAATAATGATTGGATGCATCAGTACAAGCAGCATCTGTAGGGCAACTGGAAATTAAATGAAACGAGGCAAATGTTTTCACCCATTTTCTATCCTTTTCTGAAAAAAATAAAAAAAACGCCAAATAGCTGGAATATTCTAATTGATAAATGCTTAATAAAAGTGAAATCAACCTTTCTTCTTTTTTTTTTCATGTGGAATGTAAGTATGATTTGATTGTGGTAAAGAGCTTGCGTGTAATGCTTCCTCTCAAGGAAGAGCACCTTCTACCTCAGCCGGACAGGAGCGGGAGGTTGCGCTCGACTCCGCTCGACTGTCCCGCCGCACGCATGCCTCTATACCTCGCGTCCCTCGCCAAGTTTTTACACTTTCAGAAAGGTCTCACGCCACGCAACGCAACGCCAGGGAGGGCACAAGTGTCTTTTCTTTTTTTTTTTTCTGTTGCCATTTTGATCTACCTCTTCATAGACACGTGTTTTGAATTGGAGGCATTTCTGTTTGTTAGATTCTAGGGGATCACCGACCCATTCCTTGAGGCAAATCCAGTGAATCATGTTGTAATGCTTAGAGTTTCAAGACTGTATTTTTTTTTTGCCTACACTGTTCTATACCAATTGATTGAAAAATTACAAAAAAAAAAAAATTACAAAAAAAATAACTTACTTTCTGCTTTTTCTTCCATTGTGGTGCTGTGGCTTCTGTGTAGGTTTACAGTGGGGGTTTTATTTGGTTGTTTTTTCCTATTTCTAGGGTAGGTCAGATTTTTGGATGCAGTAAATGAAAAAAATATATATACTGCTTTATGAAAGGACCTGTATTTGTGTTCTGATTTTGAGTTTTCTTTACCCTTTTGTCAAACAGACGCTCTAGTGCTCAAACGCTATTTGTCTTGAGCTGTGTTGTGAGGTATGACTCGTACTAGAAAGATGTCACGTGGGTTCAGAATCTGGAATGGTTTGGAGTTGATTTGGATTTAGTGTTTTTGTTTAGTTTTTTTTTTTGTTTTGTTTTTTGAAGGAGAAAAAAAAGCAACCTGATTTCAGCATGACGTACCTTCGTTCAGTGCTTGTGCCACCTCTCACCTACTCCACCCATCAAAATGCCTCTCAGATAATTAAATAAATAAATAAAAAGTCAAGTTGGCTCCTAAAGATGTCTGGCCTCATTTTTTTCCCCTCCACCCTTTCTAGTTGGGCACCACAAACACACACACTCTCAATCACTGTAGCCAACTCTACTGTTACCTCAACACGCACTTGGTTGGGTCTGGTGAAGCCAGGTGAGTGACTTTGGATTCATTCACTAGAAGCATGTCAAAGATAACAGTCATGTAATTTGATTGCTGCCTATATGGTCTTTGAGAGGGCCAGTGAAGCTGATGGGGATTTTAATTATACCTTTTACACTGGGACCAAAGGAGTACCAGACAGTCAGATACTGGAAGGAATGTATTTCTTCCCTACACCACGTCTCAACAGATGATTCTTTTAGTGGGTTGGTTTAGAATCTTTATTAGAATAAGAAAGAACTTTCCAGAATTGTTCCAGCATTACACATAGAAAAACACTTAAAAATAATATATATTTATTAGTATATGTGTCTTTATTTTATTATTGGTTTTAAACTTTTTGTAAAGATCATTGAAGGCAAATGTAATAAAAACAGTTGTACATGCGCAGGTAATTTTGCCAATAGAGGAGGATAAAGTCTCTCGTGCCGGCAATGTAACAGATCAGACTAGCCTTTAGTATTATTAGCATCAGTTGACTTGCTTGCACTCATGCCGGTTAGATTTGTTTAATTCTAAGCTAATTCTGTTCAATTTAAGCAAAGCTTGACATGATTTCTAATACACCTTAATATACACCGTTCCCATCTCGTATGCCATCACATTAAAGCAGTGTTGTTGTTAATGTAACAGTTACACTATCAGTTAGACTACGTCTACCTATTCGAATACTCCACTTCAGTACGATTCAAGCAAGTAGTATGTTCACAAGGTAAAGGTGACATGCAGATATGGTATGCTCAGTGGAATGTGTAGTGTGATATGTCTGACACTAACTTAAGTTGCCAAACTATATTATACCCACAGTGCATCACTGACAGGAAGGAGCTTTTGCTCGTTGACCAATGAAAAGTTGGGCAACATAAGAGGAAGTAGGCCTACCTGGTACAAATAGTGCAACAGTCAGCCAGAGCAATTATTTGTTACCCCTTTTAATATATTATTCACCCAAGTGAAAGAAACTTAAGTGAGAAACAGCAAGTGTACTTTATTAATCCAGCTATGTATCCTAACTCACTGCTGCTGGTTCATCTATAATAGCCTCCCATGTTTTGCACAGTAGGTGAACTCAAGTCATGCACTCTATTCCCGCATGTGCTGTTCCTTTGTGTTGACTACAGGGGGCGCCTGTCTGTCAGCAGGCGACTCCGCTCCTCATTGGCTGGGAAGAGGGCTGTCCTAAGCCTCTCCAGGTGGCCTCCGGCCCTTTCGGGTTCTCCTGCGTCTTCCACAAGGGAACGTCGCACAGGCCGGTACACTTTGTAGCGCCTGAGACAGAAGGACAGCAAGAGAAGAGGGTCAGTTTGTGAGGCAAAGCCACTATTAAGACTGCAGCACCAGATACTTCCTAGAAGCCTATTTGATGTTCACTTTTTTTGCCAAAGGATCAATTTGAAACTACAAGGACCAAAAGAATAAGGGGAGACATGTCATCCAACAGCCAACAGGACATAATTGAGCTTCTACCAATATCTCTGTCAGTCCTAAAGCGTCTTTGAGAACTGTGAAAAGCGCTATATAAATGTGATGTATTATTATTATAATTATTATTATTATTATGAGTGGTACTATTACCATACGGCAGTCTGCACTGAAGGGGACTCAGCTCATATATAGACAGACATACAGCCGCGGAAAAAATTAAGAGACCACTTCAAAATTATCAGTTTCTCTGGTTTTACTATTTATTGGTATGTGTTAAAGTAAAATGTACATTTTTGTTTTATTCTATAACCTACTGGCAACATTCCTACCAAATTTCAAATAAAAATATTGTCATTTAGATCATTTATTTGCAGAAAAATGACAATTGGTCAAAATAGCAAAATTGATGCAGTGTCTTCAGATCTCGAATAATGCAAAGAAAACAAGCTCATATTCATTTTTAAACTACACAATACTAATGCTTACACTTAGGAAGAGTTCAGAAATCAATATTTGGTGGAATAACCTTGATTTAAAATCACAACTTTCATGTGTCTTGGCATGCTCTCCACCAGTCTTTCACATTGCCGTTGGGTGACTTTATGCTACTCCTGGCGCAAGAATTCAAGCAGCTCGGCTTCTTTTCATGGCTTGTGACCATCCATCTTCCTCTTGATCACATTTCAGAGGTTTTTGATGGGATTCAGGTCTCGAAATTGGGCTGGCCATGACAGGGTCCTGATCTGGTGATACTCCATCCACACCTTTACTGGCCTGGCTGTGTGGCATAGTGCATTGCCCTGCTGGAAAAAACACTTCTCAGAGTTGGGGAACATTGTCAGAGCAAAAGGAAGCAAGTTTTTCTTCCGGGACAACGTTGTACTTTGCCTGGCTGGGGTTTGTAAAAGACCATAAGGATTGAACCAAAGCGGACTGGAGGGTCTCCTAGTTCGTCTTCTCTGATGAGTCCAATTTTCAGCTTTGCCCAACACATGGTCGTCTGATGGTTAGACGGAGACCTGGAGATGCCTACAAGCCACAGAGTCTTGCACCTACTGTGAAATTGTCAGAGCAAAAGGAAGCAAGTTTTTCTTCCGGGACAACGTTGTACTTTGCCTGGCTGAGGTTTGTAAAAGACCATAAGGATTGAAAAAGCGGACTGGAGGTTCTTCTAAGTTCGTCTTCTCTGATGAGTCCGATTTCACAGTAGGTGCAAGACTCTCTGGCTTGTAGGCCTCTCCAGGTCTCCGTCTAACCATCAGACGACCATGTGTTGGGCAAAGCTGAAAATTGGACTCATCAGAGAAGACGAACTAGAAGACCCTCCAGCCCGCTTTTTTCAATCCTTATGGTCTTTTACAAACCTCAGCCAGGCAAAGTACAACGTTGTCCCGGAAGAAAAACTTGCTTCCTTTTGCTCTGACAATGTTCCCCAACTCTGAGAAGTGTTTTTTCCAGCAGGGCAATGCTCCATGCCACACAGCCAGGCCAGTAAAGGTGTGGATGGAGTACCACCAGATCAGGACCCTGTCATGGCCAGCCCAATTTCGAGACCTGAATCCCATCAAAAACCTCTGAAATGTGATCAAGAGGAAGATGGATGGTCACAAGCCATGAAAAGAAGCCGAGCTGCTTGAATTCTTGCGCCAGGAGTAGCATAAAGTCACCCAACGGCAATGTGAAAGACTGGTGGAGAGCATGCCAAGACACATGAAAGTTGTGATTTTAAATCAAGGTTTTTCCACCAAATATTGATTTCTGAACTCTTCCTAAGTGTAAGCATTAGTATTGTGTAGTTTAAAAATGAATATGAGCTTGTTTTCTTTGCATTATTCGAGATCTGAAGACACTGCATCTTTTTTGCTATTTTGACCAATTGTCATTTTTCTGCAAATAAATGATCTAAATGACAATATTTTTATTTGAAATTTGGTAGGAATGTTGCCAGTAGGTTATAGAATAAAACAAAAATGTACATTTTACTTTAACACATACCAATAAATAGTACAACCAGAGAAACTGATAATTTTGAAGTGGTCTCTTAATTTTTTCCGCGGCTGTATATCATTATCATATCATGCTGGCCTGGCCCCTGCCTCTGAGCCGACTAGGTTTTGTGTCACGCTGTGCTGAATGAACTCACTTGTACACCATGAAGGCGATGAAGGCAAAGATGGCCACCAACACCGCACTGGAGGACAGAACCACCTCAGCGGCACGTGAGGACTTGGACACTACAGGACCTGAGAAAGATAAACACATGAAGAATGAGTCCAGTACAGGACGAGAAAGATAAGCACATGAAGAAAGATAAACATATGAAAAAGAAGTCCACTACAGGAAGAGAAAGATAAGCACATGAAGAAAGATAAACATATGAAAAAGAAGTCCACTACAGGACGAGAAAGATAAACATATGAAAAAGAAGTCCACTACAGGACGAGAAAGATAAACACATGAAGAAAGATAAACACATGAAGAGGAAGTCCACGGGGAAATATCAGACCATGAAAACAAACACAGTCGAGACAAACAGCACAAAATGAACTGGACTCTTAAACACGAGAGAAAGGCATGGATGTGTGAAGGAGTCAGAGGAATGGGAGGAAAAGGGAGAAGACACGAAAAACAATAATCTCTGTTTTACAAGACAACTTGCTGAAAGACAGAGAAACAATCACCTGCTGGAGGCCAATACAACACCATAGTTAGTGGAGACAGACCAGACCTCATTCCGCAGAGCTGTCAGTCAAAATAGTGTATGTATTCTTTGTAAAAATCGACCAATGGGATAGCTGTCTGAGCTCACATGACCCACCCTTGTCGGCGCTCTTGTCGATGGTCACGGTGGTGGTTGCCAGGGATCTGCTCTTGGCATCCTCCAGGATGATGTTGACGCAGTAGGTGCCAGGCTCGTGGAAGGTGCGTCTCAGGATCACCTGGCAACCCAGGGGCACCATGGGAACGTCATCACATTTGATGCTCTTCACCTGGTGGCAGGTGGCGTCCGACACCACTGTGCAGGCCGAGGTGGGGTTGCTGGACAACACAAAGAATTATGGGAATTTAACGGAACATGGAACAAAATCGAGTGTGCGTGTTTTTGAGTGAGCTAGTTTAAAGGGGTTTGTTTGTGTACTGGTGAGTGCGTGTGTTTTGTTTGCATGTGTGTATGTGTGTGCACAGGTGTTGTTTTGTGAGTGTGTGTGTGCATGTGTAGTATTGTAAGTGTGTGTCATGTGTGCGTGTGTGCATGTGTAGTATTGTACCTTCCAAGGAATGTGACGAGGAAGTTGACTGTGCTGTTGGTCATCTTGGCAGCGGACACCTCTAAAATCCTGCTGGGAGGCTCTCTCTGCATCATGTTGGGCAGAGGTTCTAAACACACACACACACACACACACACACACACACACACACACACACACACACACACACACAGTGAAACGTGTGCATGAGACTACTGAGACTAAACGCACACACACAAACATGCAACACTCACACACACACACACACACACACACACACACACACATACATACACACACACACACACACACACACATACATATATATATATACACACACACACACACACACACACACACATACATATATATATACACACACACACACACACACACACACACACACACACACACACACACACACACACACGCACACACACCTTCTTTCCTCATCACGTCTACTCCTGCTGTGTGTGCCTTACCGATGATGTTCAGCTCGTCCTCAAACGTTCCGTACATGTAGCGGAAGCACTCGGAGTTGGCTCCCTGACGGAGCATGGGTGGCAGCGTGGGCCATCCCGGCGTGGGGCGGCTGAGCATCGGAGGCAGGGATCCCGTGACGGCGGCCGTCGCAAACGGGTCGGTCGGCAGCGCGTCAGTCACGTAGACCGTCGTCGCAGGAACAGCAGTGGTGGGTGGGGCAGGGGGAGGGGTTGATGGAGCTGAGAGAGGATGAATCATACACACACACACACACACACACGCACATAGACACACACACATGAGGAATTAATTATTTTTGAAAATATATACATGTCTTTATGTTGTGTTTCTCATGTACAGAGGTTGTTCTGGGGTAAAACATTAAGCACCATCAGTGCAGGAACATGTTTTTACGGTAGTTTTTTTAATTGATCTCGCAAGTGAAGTACTGGATATTTTCTAGTGCATGTTCATTTGAAGGTGTTTGTTTGAAGATGTAAGATGACATGATTTTGAGTGGAGAGTTTGGTTTTGACATGGAAGTTGGATGTTACTGAAGTTGAGCGTGCAGTTATGCATTTTGTGTTAAGAGTTTTGGAAAATCAAGCATAATTTCACACACAGTCTCACTAGTTTAGACACACACACACACACACACACACACACACACACACACAGTCTCACTAGTTTAGACACACACACACACACACACAGACTCACTAGTTTAGACACACACACACACAGACTCTTTGCTATGACACGTAACTCACACTGAACTCAATCAATCTAGTGTCGATCAGGTGCACTTGTAAGGGCCTGCATCTCCACTGTGGATCAGGTGCACCGGTTAAGGGCTTAATCTCCAGTGTTCTCATTTTAATGAATAACAGAGTCTCTCTTTGTGCACTGTGATGTTAACTTTGATTTATACACACACAAACACACACACACACACACACACACACACACACACACACACACACACACACACACACACACACACACACACACACACACACACACACACACACAGACTCACACACACTCTTACCTCGAGGGGTGGTCTGCACTTTGCTAGTGGCAGCATGAGTTGCAGGAGGAGCCGTAGCGGCACCTGTCAATCAAACCCAAAACAGATGATTAATGATAGACACAACAGCTGGTCAAACTGATTTTTCAGCATGTGTGTGTTTGTGTTTGTGAGTGTGTGTATGTGGTTTACCTGTAGTGGGAGGGATGGGGATGTGCATAGGTCTGTGTATGTGTGTGTGTGTGTGTGTGTTTGTGTGTGTGTGTTTGTGTGTCTGAGTATGTGTATGTGTGTGTGTGTGGTTTACCTTTGGTGGGAGGAATGGTGATGTGCATAGGTGTGTGTCTGTGTATGTGTGTGTATGTGTGTGTGCGGTGTGTGTGTGTGTGTGTGTGTATGTGTGCGGGGTTTACCTTTGGTGCGAGGAATGGTGACGTGCATAAGTGTGTGTGTGTGTGTGTGTGTGTGTGTGTGTGTGTGTGTGTGTGTGTGTGTGTGTGTGTGTGTGCCGTGTGTGTGTGCCGTGTGTGTGTGTGTGTGTGTGTGTGTGTGTGTGTGTGTGTGGTTTACCTTTAGTGGGAAGAATGGTGACATGCATAGGTGTGTGTCTGTGTATGTGTGTGTGTGTGCGTGTGTGTGTGTGTGTGTGTCTGTGTATGTGTGTGTGTGTGCATGTGCGTGTGTGTGTGTGTGTGTGTGTGTGTGTGTGTGTGTGTGTGTGTGGTTTACCTTTGGTAGGAGGAATGGTGACATGGTGCATAGGTGTGGGAGTGGGTGGAGGGCAGGCTGTGCGGAATGCCGCCTCCACGGTCAGCTTGACGGAGACGTTGCCAAGGCCACGGTAGGCATGGGTGGCCACATTGCTATGGGTGACCAGCTGGTTGCCATCACGGAAGTCCCAGATGTAGTCCACAGCATCTGCCGTCTTCAGGTAGTTACTAGGGTCGTGGACGTTCACCTGGAAGACCACGTCTGAGCCGCGCACAAACACATTCTTCTCTGTGATATTAACAGCCAGCTTCTGGGTCAAGTTCACTGCGATTGGAATCTTATCTACACACACACACACACACACACACAGAGGAGAGCAGGAGGGGACAGCCATTTTATAACTGTAGTCAATAACATTTATTAAGTAGGGTATGTTTTCTAATAGATATAAATCGAAAAACGGTTATACATTTTATTAAGTAGTCCTCTGAGGGATGAATGTCTTAATTTGCATAAGGACTACGTGTGGAGAGGTGCATTGTGGGAGAGACAGTGGGCCCTTATTTCATTGACGGGCAACAAGCAAAGTCCGTCGCTCAACTGAAGATCTCGTGAGACATGTGGGAGCATTGCACTGACGCACACATGTTTTTGCTTTAGATACTGTTCACGGTATTAAATTAGCTAACCGGTTTTGCCAAGTTATTAAATTAGCTTTAGTTCATGCATGGCGGTCGTTGCCCGTTGCCTCAGTGGTGTGTGTCGTTACCAGTGACGAAGAACACGTGGCTGTCGGTGGCCATGGGCGTGTACTTTCTGAGCTCGCGTTTCCTGTACACCAGAACCTCCATGACGCCGGCGCCAAAGTTCCATCCAGTCGTGTTCAGGGTCAGGTGGGAGGAGGAGCCGTCACATGTCTCAAAGTACTGACCTGGAGACGGAGGGGGGAGGGAGGGAGAGAAGAGAGAGGGAGGGAGGAAGAGAAGGAGAGAACAGAGAGGGAGAGGGATGAAGAGAATGAAAGCAGAAAGAATCAGGGAGACAGGAAAGGGAAGCCAAAAAATGTAATTAGGGAAAAAAAGGTATTGTGTGTGTGTGTGTGTGTGTGTGTGTGTAATAGTAAACCTGTAGAGAGGTGTGTGTGTGATAGTGAACCTGTAGAGAGGTGTGTGTGTGTGTGTGTGTGATAGTGAACCTTCACTCTCCTGCTCATTCTCTCACCCATGGTGTGCCAAACGTAAACGTAGCCCTTGCGTCGGTAGTCGTTGCTCTGTGGGAAGGGTTTGCCGTCTGGGAACACGTTACAGAGCTTCTTGTCTGTGCACTTCCCAAAGCCGTAGTCGTCCATCCATGCCGTCCAGTTGTACACGTACCCCGAGCGCACCTGACCATTGGCTGAGTGCAGCAAACAAGGGTAGGAAGGGGCAGAAAGTCACTAAAGCCTAAACTAAAAACACTGTTGTCTCAGTCTCATGATCTAAAGTCACTAAAGCCTAAACTAAAAACACTGTTGTCTCAGTCTCATGATCTAAAGTCACTAAAGCCTAAACTAAAAACACTGTTGTCTCAGTCTCATGATCTAAAGTCACTAAAGCCTAAACTAAAAACACTGTTGTCTCATGATCTAAAGTCACTAAAGCCTAAACTAAAAACACTGTTGTCTCATGATCTAAAGTCAGTTAAGCCTAAACTAAAACACTGTTGTCTCAGTCTCATGATCTAAAGTCACTAAAGCCTAAACTAAAACACTGTTGTCTCAGTCTCATGATCAGCCGTGGCCTACTGGTTAGGGTTTCAGGCTGATAACCGTAGGGTGGCCGGTTCAATCCCCGACCAGTAGGAAAAATGTGGGCGTGGGAAGTGATAAACCACTGCTCTCCCATGCAAGGCACCTAACCCTGATCACTGCTCTCCGGGCGCCGCCAATGGCAGCCCACTGCTCCGGGTTAGTGTTACTTCACTTCACTGTGTGTGTGTGTGTGTCACTTCCCTGGATGGGTTAAATACAGAGGTTGATTTCAGAGTGTGTGTGTCTACACCACCTCTGCCATAGAGAGGACTTTCACTTTTTCATGATCTAAAGTCACTAAAGCCTAAACTAAAAACACTGTTGTCTCAGTCTCATGATCTAAAGTCACTTAAGCCTAAACTAAAACACTGTTGTCTAATGATCTAAAGTCACTTAAGCCTAAACTAAAACACTGTTGTCTCAGTCTCATGATCTGCATCTCAAAGAAAACTGACAATAAAGTCTTAACTTATATAAATGGTCATCATTAGTATTATGGATTAGTGGACATTTTTATTTTAAACCTTAAACATAAACTTTTGCTGTATGAAAATCGGTTATTATGTTGTGTAGTCCGAATAACCCATTTTCTTTTAATATTAATTTATGATAAAGATAAATAAATAAGTTGCCTAATTTACACCCATGGGAATTAAATCATATCCATTAGTTCTATCCTGTTCTGAGAAACCTCAAAGCCTAAATTGAAATATTTAAAGGCTGTGAAACAGAAAAGGTCAGAAGGTCAAAGGTCAACGTGTTAGAGAAGCACCTGAGGCCTCCATACCGTCTTCACAGTGCTGGTCGTACACCAGGTCCCCGTTGGCGTCCTCCTTCGTGCACGGGGCATGTTCGATCGCCGCCGTAAAGGTCATGCTCGAGCCGTTCATGGCGGGACTGTCACTCGTCAGGCGAATCGTCGGTGGCGGCGTTCCTGAGTGAGAAATGTACAGATTCGTATTTAAGGTCTGAACAAGTGGGTGCCGAAGAGGTCAACGGTCGTTTTTAGTGTTGTACTCACCATGTTTGTGGAAAAGTTCTGGTTTTGGAGGCGGGTAGAGTTTGTCGAGCCAGGGGATCGAGTCCGGGTCCCATCCTGGGATGGGGAACGGGATGGGAAACTTGCCTACATGTTTATGAGCAAACATGTCCTTGAATGCTGTGTGTATGTGTGTGTGGGTGGGGGTGGGGAGAGAGAGAGAGAGAGAGTTCTGTTAAACTGATCCACCATTAATTAAAAGTCGACTTCAACCAAATTCAAACAACGTGCCACTGTTCATCTTTTAAAAAATCAAACTATGTGCCACTGTTGTTGTGTTTTTGCTGAAGACTTTCCTGGTTATCTACAGTTCAAAGACATGTGTGTCTACAACAGAGCACCTCAACTCCACTTTGTCCAATGCATCCAGAGGGTGCAGTTCTTTTATATCTCCACTAGGTGGTGCTATACAGCAGGCCCAGATGTGACGTGCATTGAAGGAATAAGGTGAAGCTTGCCGTTTTGGTTGTCAAAAATAACAAAATCTGGCAGACCTCTAATGAAAATAGCCTACAGTACTGAAGTCATTACTGAAAGATTCCACATGTATTACTCACAACGACATATTACATTAATTAACATTATGCATAATGATGTAAATAACTACTTTAAAAACACATGAAAGAGAAATAATATGGCAAGTATTTCATTGTTGTATTTTTATTATTTGTATTATTTATTCTTTATTTCAGACACCAAGTTCCATGTATGTCGACAAAATCCTTAGTTATATTAGTTCTAAACCACTGACAACAGAAACCTTGCAGAAACCTCGTTGACTAAACACACTATGGAAGCTACTCAGGCATAGGTGACCTAGTCTACAATGACTTAATGTTTAAACACGTGAAACCCATTTACCATATTATTTTGTTGAAGCGGGAGTTTAAGAGGGACGAATTAGAGATAATGGATACGAGTTAATCCATCCTCGCTTGACTCATTTCTGCATTTCTGATACATGTATTTAACATATGTATTTGAAATAAAAAATGATTATGTAATTTATTCAAAATACTAGTGTTCACCAGTTTTGCATTTTAAGAATACAAAATCAATTAAATGTGATGTATGCTTTTTTGCCTAATTCTTTGCCTACTTTTGACATGGCTACGATCAACCAGCTGGTTTGAATTCCTAACAGAGTGCTTCTCAAAACAGATTTATAACGTGCCTTGTTCAGCAGTGAAAAGCTGTCAAATATTATCAAATGGTCACATGTGGCTATGAATGGAGGATTGTGATGTCATGTTGCCTTGAAAATATTATTTTGTACTTTTACAACTTGAGTATTTTGTATCTTAGCCTATATCAAAATACATTAAGCTGTATTTTTGCCTATCCCCAGTAATACGTACCTGCAATTATAAACTTAATTATCCCGTTTGAATAGTATCCATGTTCTTTTAAAACGGTTATTTTCAAATCCGGAACCCGTGGCCAATTAAGTTATCTGCCCAACAGGCTTAATTAAATATGCCGGAAATCACTTTCATGTTGCCTATACATTCCTGACATCTGTAGCCCACAGATTTTTGCAGCTCACATGAAAAATAATGGAAATATATGTGTGCATTTCGCAGTTTGGGGGATTATAAACAAACAACCAGGGACTAAAGTGCATGCGCTTCCACGAAACTCAATTCACAAGACCTGGTGCGCCTTCCCGTAACGGCATAATTGGGTGCATGAGACACGGACGACAAGCGCGCGGTTTTCACTGCCCCAAATAAACAAGGAAGTGGAGTTCTAGATTGACTTTAAAACGGAGAGATTACAAAAAAAAAATGAAAAGAGAGATGTCACGATTTAAACCAGTTTGAACGAATACCTGACCAAGAGAACTTAATTACCTTCCATATCGTAATTAATTTGTATCTGTCTTCCTATGAAGTTAAACAGAAAAGTAAAGAAACAATAGACCAGGGCGACTTTTGCACTCCATTAACTTCAAGAAAGACAAATATGTTTGTCCTATATATAACAGCTTGTATTTATTTCATAGGCTTTTTGCTCAAAAAGAAAAGTGCACTTACTCTTCCCCTCGACTTGAGCGACGATAAATGCACAGACCAGTAAGCAAACATATCTTAAACCTTCCATGGTTCCTCGGGAAGCAGGGAATTCACCGTCCTCTGTCTTATTCCGTGATCTCCGCGAAAGAACTTCAGCATCCACACCCGGATCCCTCTTGTGCCGTCTGATCACACAGGCTCTCGTGCACCTTTCCATCCTCTCCTCCGTGCGCCCGAGCCATAATTGAATAGTGGGCATGGCACGCGCAATCATGTGACGACTTCATAACGAGATGCATCTCATCTCTTATTAGTGCGCTCGCTCGCGGGGCTCACGCCACTCATCTAGGATAGACCAGTTGCTGAGTTACTGTACCCACTCTCCTCCCCAACACACACAGATTTAGGATAGTTTATAGGTATTGTTTGAGTCCTTTCGTTTTCATGTGAAGAATCCATTCGGACTTACTCATTCCTCTCAATACTTGTGACCTTGAAGAGTGTTTTCGTGTTTACGTGTTTACGTAACTTCCCAATTTCACAATGACCCGAGAAACTGATTTGCGAAGTCATTCTCATGACAAAATGTGATGGAATTTAATCCCGCGCCCATGAGTAAACCAGACAGGATCATGAGTAAACCAGGCGCAACCCAAACTGTCCCCTTTCCTGTCACAGGACCCAGACAGATACTGCACACTTGCCAAAGAACATCAGATCATATTTACTCGACGACATTGGCATTGACCATTTAGCAGATGTCAAAGCTTAGCTAGAGGTCAGCGCACAAAGCATGCTAGAGGTGAAATGCCTGCTTACTGATTAAAAACCCTTGGTGTATCCAGTTGAGATTATTACCAGCAACGGAAGCACTATGTACTGCACTTTGTTTTTTCTTCAGAAAAATGTATAATGGTCATACAATGTTGTTTTTATTAGGGGATCTCTACCAGGATATTTTATAAGTAGCAGTGCAGTATCCCGCGTTCTTCGGGGGGTAATTTTGGAGGAAAGACTCACGAGGACACTGGCTGCATTATACACGTACTCTCTTGGGCCTCCCAGGTCACATAGTCCTGGCTGATTTACTCAAATCAGACGTCTGCACAAGGCTCAACTTCATGGGAGATAGCTTCTTTTTAGTTCAGTTGTAGTTTGTGTCGTTCTATAGTTTATCTAGTTAGCACAGTTTATTCTTTACGTTTCTTTTCTTTACGTCAGTCTAACATCTGTTCTGAAGTGTACAAGGGGAGTTGTGTTCTTCCTTGTTAGTTTATATGGGAAACGCAGCTTCGCAAAGTAGGGGAGAGAATGTAATGACTACCGGCTATATATCCTGTCTGAGAATTCTCTGAAACCAACTGTTATTTCTTCAGCATCTCTCTGAAGATCCTCAGATTATGAAAAACTCCAGCAGGAGTTTGTGTCTGTGACTATACTTTCTCTGCAACACGGGTCTTACTTTACTCTTTGACTGGGGAACTACATAATGTGTTTATCTGTCCTTCACATAACCATGCCTCTAATAAAAATGATACCAGAACTAAGCTTTCTCAAAAACTGGCAAATAAATGAAAGATCTAGGAAAATCTAGCTTGCCGGTTTAACAGCAGCCAAGAAGATTATTGTACAAGTCTGGCTGCCACCCCACAATTTATCATTCGAACATTGGTTGAATACCCTTTTGGACATTATTTTGACATGTTTGGGATATGTTATTGTATATATGCTTAATAAGAATGTTTGGAATATTGTAATCCCAATTTAAACCAATAAAAAATAAATACTAAAAAAAAAATAAAAAATGTGAATGCACCATAAATGAAAATGTGCTGGGAGTTTTCTACTATTTTAGGTATTTGCTATATGTACACATGCAAGTGTGTGACAGCCGGACCATTGTCATTTGTTTGTGTTGAGAATGTATGAGGCATGTCTTACACAGCTCTAGTCTCATTGAGAGGTGTGCTGTCCACCCAAATCCACTGTCCCTCTGTCTCCAGGTCACCTACAGGCCCTGTGCTTTGTTCTTCTTGATCTTGATTCCTTATCATGTCTGAGAGGGGACAGATTTCACAGATGCCAATAGGTCCAAACATTTTATCCCCACTGGTTTCTTTGTGTGCTCATAAAGGAGAAAATAAAAAGACTCCTGCACATTTAGGTAGAATAGTAGGGCTCTCTCCTTAGTGTGGTGCAGCCTCTTCATCTTCATCTTCCTCTCTCCTTAGTGTGGTGCAGCCTCTTCATGCGTCCCATACCGGCACCATCTTCCTCTCTTCTTAGTGTGGTGCAGCCTCTTCATCTTCCTCTCTCTTAAGTGTGGTGCAGCGTCTTCCTCTTCCTCTCTCCTTAGTGTGGTGCAGCCTCTTCATCTTCATCTTCCTCTCTCCTTAGTGTGGTGCAGCTTCTTCATCTTCCTCTCTCCTTAGTGTGGTGCAGCTTCTTCATGCACCATCTTCCTCTCTTCTTAGTGTGGTGCAGCTTCTTCATGCACCATCTTCCTCTCTTCTTAGTGTGGTGCAGCCTCTTCATCTTCCTCTCTCTTTAGTGTGGTGCAGCCTCTTCATCTTCCTCTTCCTCTCTCCTTAGTGTGCTGCAGCCTCTTCCTCTCTTCTTAGTGTGGTGCAGCTTCTTCATCTTCCTCTCTTCTTAGTGTGGTGCAGCTTCTTCATCTTCCTCTCTTCTTTGTGTGGTGCATCCTCTTCATCTTCATCTTCCTCTCTCCTTAGTGTGGTGCAGCTTGTTAACAGCGTTCCACACCGGCACCATCTCTTCCTTTTAAATGTTGCGCCCCATGACAGAACAGATAGATAGGGGGTGCAGTGAGGGCGGAACAAGTGACGAGTGAAAGGTGAGCCACTCCTATTCTTAGTTGTATTCCTTGGCGTATCTATTTCTGGGAATTAATCTGAGTACCTGGCCAGGATTATTCAATTCAAATTTTTATTTTTACCAAAATGCATAATCTGTATGTGCAACTAGTTACAAGATGAATCTGTGCTGTAGAAAAGTATTCAATGTAGATTAAAGATTGTTTATTTAGGTTTATCTTTCACCCATAACGACATTGAAATTGAAATTGCCAAAGGTGATTTGGCACCTTTGACCGAAGCCCACGCACATGAGGCTGCACTGGGTGAAGATCATTTCATTTAGAAATAAACTGGACTGCATGAGATTCCCAGGAAAGATGCTTAGTCTATGCAACATGAGATCATGTTTCTGTTCTAAGTAGCGAGGTCATTCGCCTCATTGTTGGTTTGGGCATTTTTGGAACATTTGACCCCCATAGACTCCAGTGAATTCATAATCATTACACATCAATAGTTACATTATTCACTAATTTCTAGCTTGTCCATCCAGAACAAACACCTTGCATGGTTTCAATTTCTGCAAGATGCAGCATTTCATGAAGTTGGTACTTCGTACTAAGATGATGCCTTTGAGAAAGGCTCTGTGAAGTAGGTAGACTTATACTTTGACACATTTTTGCTGTAAGAGACCAATGTAGTTTAAGAACTCACTTTGACTTCGCGACCTATGGAATGGCCCGGTCTCTTGCCTGTGCTGCTAAGACATACTTATACCATACGAGGGCCTATGTTTGCGGAGCATGTGTCAACATATCCCATGTTTTCCCAAAATATCTAGGGACATGGATACATCCTGCCCTCTAGTGT
The DNA here is from genome assembly GCF_963457725.1 of Sprattus sprattus. Lineage (NCBI taxonomy): Eukaryota > Metazoa > Chordata > Actinopteri > Clupeiformes > Clupeidae > Sprattus > Sprattus sprattus. The sequence goes on from NC_137918.1 coordinate 7,316,737, forward strand.
TAGCAAAAATAATTGCCTTTCTACATCTACATTTCCCAGGTTGAACTACCCATAGCCTCAATTATGAAATATATCATATAACAACCTCAGTCAATAATGACGAAGGTGGTCAATCAATTTACTTCAAATGTCCATTTACATTTTTAACTTAAACATCTTTGTGATCATGGAAATTATACATTTCTGTTGAAGAGGCTGAGCTCTCAAAGTCACTAAGGTTTTATCTCCAGGTCCCATTCCAAAGCTTTGTGAACTGACTGAGTAAAGATCCTATAGACATACTTTATGTGCAAAAGCTGCATCATTTCCCGAGCATCATTAAACTATTGACCAATAATGTTCAGAAGACATTTACAAAGAGATGTATCGATACGTGGAATATCTGTGACCCGTGAGGTTGTGGCTGTGAATGTTGAGCGCTGATAAGGTGACAGTGCTTTGTTTCGGTCCCTTCTTAACTTCCTCATGATACTAAGAGTCTGCGAGGGTGAAGGTGAGGTCTTACTCAGTGTGTGATCGCTAAACTGACACGTCTCTCATTAGCGCACATTAATCATTATTATACTACTGTAGTGTCAGAATGGACCATGTCTATGGGAATATGAATGCGCCTGCAGTCAGGAAGGACAGTAAGTAACATCAGATTTGACTCTTGCAACCGACTATTAAAGAATGATCATGTTACAAATACTGTTCATTGGCTATCGTGTATAACTTGTCATATTTGTAACTGTCTTTCAGCTGTAGGAAGCAGAAATGATTCATTAGATGAGGTAAAGATGTAGTTATTAATTTAATAATTGAGGAGTTTTATTTCACACAGTGTCTGGCTCCAGGTTCCCTGAGGCCACAGATCCTCCGTGTGCCAGTGGCGGAGGAGAAGTTTCCAAGTCCAGAAGGGTTGCTCTGCTTCCTCTGGCTCTTGGCCTCGGCCTCGGCCTGCTTTTCACCCTTCCAGCTCTTGCTGCAGTGGTCCACATCTGTGAGTTTCCTTTCAAATTCAAAAGTGCCTTATTCACATGACAAATAGACATTTGCATTGCCAACGCAGTCATTAGATACAAAGAACAACAAATCAAAACATAAACAAAGATACACAGGTAGGTTGGGCACAGGTGATACGTTTAATATACATATAATCATTTTCTGCTCACACTTTATTACATGGTACATTATGGTAATTATCTCATACTTACATCTCAGTTCCTCTTTGTGCTTGAGCTTGTACACATTTTGGTCACACTGTTTTTAGATGGTTTCCTACAGGCAGTCTACAAATGCTCGGATTTTAAAACAAAGTATCTGTTGAAACTCTTTTAACTACAGTTTATGATTAAGGTGTTGGGTTCGGTTAAGGATATGTTCAGTGAACAATTAGAAAGATTGAACTTGAATTTCAACAAACTACTGTGAAATATCTGGAGGCGGACTGTCCAAACCCAGGGGTGTGAATATCTCTGCCTGTTCACCTCAGAGCTGTTTACTTTCACTCTGGCCAGTCTTATCTCGCCCCTGTGTCTGGCATACTTCCTACAGGAAGTGTTTAAATAAATGTCAAAAGAGATATTAAATACAACTCCATATGTAATGTAATGATCCGTAATAAATACAACATTTCTGAATGAAATGAATTCTGAATTCTGAATATGCCAATGCCTTTATGATGTATAATGCATGGATTTCCTCTATGGTATAGTGTAATACATGCATGATTCTGACCCCTAAATGATTGCATTGTATGCATACTTTGGTAGATACCAATGAACAAGCAAAGCTTCATCAGATAGAAAAACTGCACAGGAATCTGTCAGCAGCCTTGAATACCACCGGTGAGTTTGCTGGACAGTACTGCTTTTCCTGTCTTTTTTGTATTATTATTTGGATGACAGTGACTTTGTATAACATGCCATAAAGATAGAAGTTGAACTGAACTAAAAGTTCAATGTAACGTTTCTGGAGGCGGACTGTCCAAACCCAGTGGTGTGAGTTTCTCTGCCTGTTTATCACAGAGCTGTTTATTATCGCTCTGGCCAGTCTTATCTTGCCCCTGTGTCTGGCATACTTCCTCACCTCAGTTATTTTTCACATTACAGGAAGCGTTTAAATAAATGTCCAAAGAGATATTAAATACATCTCCATATGTAATGTTATGATCCGTAATTAATACAACATTTCTGAATGAAATGAATTCTGAATTCTGAATATGCCAGTGCCTTTATGACGTATAATGCATGGATTTCCTCTATGGTTTAGTGTAACACATGCATGATTCTGACCCCTAAATGATTGCATTGTATGCATACTTTGGTAGATACCAATGAACAAGCAAAGCTTCATCAGATAGAAAAACTGCACAGGAATCTGTCAGCAACCTTGAATACCACCGGTGAGTTTGCTGGACAGTACTGCTTTTCCTGTATTTTTTGTATTATTATTTGGATGACAGTGACTTGCTATAACATGCCATAAAGATAGAAGTTGAACTGAACTGAAAGTTCAATGTAACATTTCTGGAGGCGGACTGTCCAAACCCAGTGGTGTGAGTTTCTCTGCCTGTTCACCTCAGAGCTGTTTATTTTAGCTCTTATCACTCTTATCTTGCCCCTGTGACTGGCATACTTCCTCCCCTCCCCTTCCCCCTTATTTTTCACATTACAGGAGGCGTTTAAATAAATGGCAAAAGAGATGTGAAATAAATCTTTGTATGTAATGTTACGATCCGTGAATATCAGCAGAGTGGTAATATACCCGTGAAAGTGGACTGAAAGTTTTGTCCACTTCTGCAATGTCATACTCTCCAAGAGCCATGGTCTTTTTTATAGACTTAATTGCAGGGGTAGAGGACCTGCTTGTCAAGCAAGAACATTTGTTGACCCTCCAAAAGTCTTTTGATGGTAAGTTTCAAATAAAGATTATTCATTTAGTCAAATGTGAAACAAGCTTAGAAAGAACTTTCCACCTCCCCCAGAGAGTTTAAGAAGGGAACATTTAGCGACAATTGCTGACTTGTACTTTCATTGAATGCAAACAGCATGGTGTTTGACATGATGTTACACAGTACTCTAAAGGCTGCATTGGTGAAACATAGTGACAGCACTACCCACTGATCAGTGTTGTCATGTGTGTGTATAGCCACCTCTGGTTGTAGGGTCTGTCCTGATGGGTGGGCTCACAACAGTGGGAAGTGCTATCTCTTCTCCTCCACTAGAAAGACCTGGAGTCAGAGTCGAGATCACTGCATCACATTAGGGGGGCATCTGGCCATTGTGAACAATCAAGAAGAACAGGTGAAGTAAAAGGGTGTTTTATTCGTTATTGCACCCTATGCTTTTTTCCAGAACATTTTTGAAAATGTTCTTTTAAGTTGGTACATGTTATTATTTTTTGTTTTGTAAAAAAGCCTATAGATGGTTTGGGCTTTTTCATGTAGTTAGACCATTTAGGAATAAATATCTCTGATCTCTCCCATTAGAATTTTCTGTCCCGAAGGGCCATTGAGGATTTCTACTGGATGGGACTAACTGACCTGGAGACAGAGGGACAGTGGATTTGGGTGGACAGCACACCTCTCAGTGAGACTGGAGCCGTGTAAGACATGCCTCATACGTTCAACACAACCACATTACACTTACTTGTATGTGTCAATATTCTACATATTGTTTCATGTACAATGATGTAAACATGCAGTGATACACTCAAATGTATCAATCTGGCTGTGCTGTTCAGCAGTGAATAGAGGCGCTGCTACTGTCCTGCTCTTCTCATGGTAACACTTGAAAGCACAGCAAACTTGTGCTTGTCAGTCAGACGCAGCACAAAGACTATGGAGGCAGTAGGTTTGACACAGCACAGCCTCACTGCCATTGCAGATGCAGAATTGTGTTTGTGCTGCCGCCCCTTCTTCAGTGAATTTAGAGACGGACAGATACGTAGTATAACTGTTCATCATCTTCCAAACAGAGCATGTCTACATCATGGTCCATTGTGTTGACTCAATCCACCCTGTTTGTTTACAGATTCTGGAAGAAAGGTTTTGATGGACGGGATGAACCAGATAACTGGAAGGAGGAAGACCCAGCTGGGGAGAACTGTGCACTTGTCTCCAAAGTTGGAGATTGGCAAGACAACTCGTGCAAGAATCTGTGGAGATTTGTGTGTGAGACGATAGCCACTGATTAGACCCGATTAGATTGAATATTCAGCTGCTATATATGGAGGCTTTAAAAAAAAATCTTTTCATTAAATTTACACAGTTATTGCTACAATATGGTTGCAAGGAACCACTTTTCTTTTTCACAAAACAGGGCTCTCAATGCAATCTCTATGACCTCCGTGAGGGCTTGCCCCACCATGCTTTCGTCATACGTAACTGTGTATAAGGACGTCATACGGCTTTGATCAAGTCACATTTCCTCAAGATGGCTAACGTTCAGTGCAACAACTTGATTCGCTCTTTGAAAGAAACTCCTTTTTGTTGGCGTACTAATGCAGATAAATTGACAGCAAAACAATTAGGACCTCCTAGACCAAATGTATCCATTCAACAGGTTCATCCAATAATTGGTATGAAAGGAAATCGTGGCTAGAAGGCTGTGAAGTGGCTTAAGCAGTTTGCAGTCTGTATTTCTATTTACCACTGTCACTTTTCATAGGTCTCACAGTGTGAAGGTTCGCTACTTGCACTAACACTGAGTTATTTTCTATGTTATGACTTATTTTGCTTTTGTAAGCCAATACTTTCAAGATCAGTCAATAAATATTGTTGGTTTTGACTTATATGTTGCCTCCTTCATTTTGTTACTGGACATATAATGTGTCCTGTTAAGCTATTTTATATGATATAACATTTGAGTAATGTGAATAATTAATAAGTGGGATAACTTATTGTGGAGCCACATCATTTTTGCTTAAGAAGGCTCCTGGATGCAACTTTCTTCCATAGCTTTCCACCAGTAACTCTAGCTACCCTATGAATTCAGGAGCTGCCACTGGTTACGGAGCAACACTCAGCCTCATCCTACTCAACTAGAGTCTTGGCCAAGTCTTGGTCCTGACCGTGGATGCATCGACAAAACTAAAGAAAACTGAAATATCAGCATTCATTTTTTGTGTTGTTTCGGTTGTCTTTTCATTTCATCCATTGAAGTCCTTATGAATTCAATTTAACATCTTTGCTTGACACCATGATTTTCTATCTGACTGCACTCCCCCCCCCCCCCCCCCCCCCACACACACACACTCACACACAAGGACAGGCAACCCATGAGCAAGAAATAAAACCTCTTGTCTACAGTGCCCCTAGTGGCCATGTTATTTAAGGGATGGTACTGGTCCCCTAATTCCTCTTTCATCCTCAATCCAATTTAAGTACATGGCATGATTGACATATTAGGCTTCAGTGTTACCCTCAAACATACGGGAGATGCTTTGGAGGTCAGGATCCTGGTGGTGCTGACTGAATGAGAATGTTCTAAGTGACAAGGTAATTTGCCTCATGTTGGTTTGACATTATTCACTCATATCTAGCTTGTCCATCCAGAACAAACACCTTGCATGGTTTCATTTTCTGCTAGATGCAGCATTTCATGAAGTTGGTACTTCATATGTACTAAGATGATGATTTTGAGAAGGCTCTGTGAAGTAGGTAGACTTACACTTTGACATGTTTTTGCTGTAAGAGACCAATGTAGTTTTAGAACTCACTTTGACTTCACAAGCTATAGAATGGCCCAGTCTCTTACCTGGGCTGCTAAGACATACTTACACCATATGATGAAATATGAATGACTACAACTACTTTTAAAGTTCTGTAGATGGCTCTTTTCCCAAAGTATCTCAGACCCGATTATTTATATTTTAAATTCAAATATCTTAAGATTTAGCTCTATATAGAATGATGGTGTGTAGAACAAATGTCTTTGCTATGGCAGGAGGTGACCTTGAAGTTCCATTTTTTTCTCAATATGGATACATGCCGCTTTCTAGTGCCACTAACCAAATGTCTTCAGTTATTATGGACTCATGTAAACAGCACAAATGGTTTCTACATCCACATTTGCCGGGTTCATCTCCATTTCTGTTGAAGAGGCTGAGCTCTCAAAGTCACTAAGGTGATATCTCCAGCTCCCATTCCAAAGCTTTGAGAACTGACTGAGTAAAAATCCTATAGACATACTGTATGTGCAAAAGCTGCATCATTTCCCGAGCATCACTAAACTATTGACCAATAATGTTCAGAAGACATTTACAAAGAGATGTATCGATACGTGGAATATCTTTGACCCATGAGGTTGTGGCTGTGAATGTTTAACGCTGATAAGGTGACCGTGCTTTGTTTCGGTCCCTTCTTAACTTCCTCATGATACTAAGAGTCTATGAGGGTGAAGGTGAAGTCGCACTCAGTGTGTGATCGCTAAGCTGACACGTCTCTCATTAGCGCACATTAATCATTATTATACTACTGTAGTGTCAGAATGGACCATGTCTATGGGAATATGAATGCGCCTGCAGTCAGGAAGGACAGTAAGTAACATCAGATTTGCAACCGGCTATTAAAGAATTATCATGGTACAAATACTGTTCATTGGCTATGTATAACTTGTATAACTTGTCATATTTGTAATTTCAGCTGTAGGAAGCAGAATGATTCATTAGATGAGGTAAAGATGTAGTTATTAATTCATTATTGATGAGTTTTATTTCACACAGTGTCTGGCTCCAGGTTCCCTGAGGCCACAGATCCTCCGTGTGCCAGTGGCGGAGGAGAAGTTTCCAAGTCCAGAAGGGTTACTCTGCTTCCTCTAGCTCTTGGCCTCTGCCTCGGCCTGCTATTCACCCTTCCAGCTCTTGCTGCAGTGGTCCACCTCTGTGAGTTTCACATTCAATTTCAAAAGAGCCTTATTCACATGACAAATAGAACACTTGCATTGCCAACACAGTCATTAGATACAAAGAACAACAAATCAAAACATAAACATAGATACAGAGGCAGGGTAGGCACAGATGATTCGTTTAATATTTAATATTTAATTTAATAATCACTTTCTGCTAACACTTTATTTCACGGTAAATTATGGTAATTATCTAGTACTGACAGTTCCTCTTGTGCTTGAGCTTGTACACATTTTAGTAGATGGTTTCCTACAGGCAGTCTACAAATGCTCAGGGCCTCGTTTCCCGATAACGACGTATCTTAACGGCCTACGTGGATTTTGGCGACATCGTAGACTCAATAACACTTTCTGCTTACAAGCGTTTCCCGAACATGATTTTAAAGTCAGGTGCATGAGCGCAACATGCACGAGTTCTTAAGTATCTCTTAGGAGCTGTTTACGTTAATTGCTGTGAAATTAGCTAGCCTATGCGTGCATCGAACGTGCACTGTGCACTGAATTCGGGCGGGGATAGTAACGCCATCTCCAGCAGAGTATTTAAACTGTGTTCCCATTGTAAGGACATTTATTACGATCTGTCTGAGAGTGGGCTGTCAAAGCTAGCATCATCGAAGTCATACAGTACAGTAGGCTACATACATTCAATAAAATTAACCTACATTTGAGTCCAACTGCATGACCATTCTTACCACACTTACCCTTACAATAAAGAAGTGATCCTATTTCAACCATAACTTAATTTTAAATAATTTCTTTCTTTATGACATTTAGTTTATAGTTTAGACAGCAACGTTGACATCTATATTCAACTGCATCCACTACATAATCTCAAACTTTATTTGTTGGTAACTCTCCAAAAAGGCTACCATTAACACATTTCTTAATGAAAAGGAAACATGCATCACAATAATACTTCAGTGTAACCTGTACCTATGTGGAGTGCAAATATGTCTTGCCATTACACTACCCAGTGGCGGTTTTAGGCACGGGCCACCCGGGCGGTGGCCCGGGGCGGCACTTTTTCAAGTCACGTGGAGGGCGGCACGACCAAGTAAATAAATAAACTAGAAAATGCATTTCCTGAAGAAAATACCAGTGCATGAAATGCAAAAGTTAAGAAAGGAAGAAGAAAAGAAAGAAGAGTGAAAGAAGGAAAGAAGAAAGGAAAGAAGAGTGAAAGAAGGAAAGAAGAGTGGAAGATGGAAAGAAGAGTGGAAGAAGGAAAGAAGAAAAGAAAGAAGAGTGAAGAAAGGGAAGAAGAGTGAAAGAAGAGTGAAGAAAGGAAAGAAGAGTGAAAGAAGGAAAGAATAGTTGAAGGAAAGAAGAAAAGAAAGAAGCGTGAAAGAAGGAAATAAGAGTGAAAGAAGGAAAGAAGAAAGGAGAGTGAAGAAAGGAAAGAAAAGTGAAAGAAGGAAAGAAGAGTGGAAGAAGAAAGGAAAGAAGAGTGGAAGAAGGAAAGAAGAGTGAACAAGAGTGGCTCTGGATAAAGAGAAAAAGAGAGTGAAAATATTGAAAAAAGGTGAAGTGAAGAGTGAAGAAGAGAGATTGAGTGTGAGAGAAAGTAGACTGAGAGGGATAGAGAGAAACATGGAGAGATGGAGAGAAAAAAAAGTAGAGAATGGATGGTGTCTTAATGTTCCTAGTTACAGTTAAATTGAGAGGGACAGAGAAGGTTCCTTGGATTTGGCGCAGGTGTCAGTGAAGCACAGGTGCAAGCCAGTTTAAAGACCCTATTATGATGTCATAATGGCCCAATGTAAGTCAATGGGAAAATTTAGATTCGTTTTTATTTAATATCTTAAAAAGTATAAAGTTTAGAAAAGTGAAAAATACATAGCATAAGTGTCCTTTACAAGACCTACGCGACAAAATATGAATGAAGTTTCTACGTTAAGCGGTTCGGGCTGAATTAATCGCAGAAAAAGGTAACAAGAATAACTAGAAAATGCATTTCCTGAAGGAAATACCAGTGCATGAAATGCAAAGGTTAAGAAAGGAAGAAGAAAAGAAAGAAGAGTGAAAGAAGAAAGGAAAGAAGAGTGGAAGAAGGAAAGACAAAAGGAAAGAAGAGTGAAGAAAGGAGAGAAGAGCGGAAGAAGGAAAGAAGAGTGAAAGAAGGAAAGAAGAAAAGAAAGAAGAGTGAAGAAAGGAAAGAAGAGTGGAAGAAGGAAAGAAGAAAAGAAAGAAGAGTGAAATAATGAAAGAAGAAAGGAAAGAAGAGTGAAGGAAGGAAAGAAGAGTGGAAGAAGGAAATAAGAAAAGAAAGAAGAGTGAAAGAAGGAAAGAACAAAGGAAAGAAGAGTGAAAGAAGAAAATAAGAAAGGAAAGAAGAGTGGAAGAAGGAAAGAAGAGTGAACAAGAGTGGCTCTGGATGAAGAGATAAAGAGAGAGTGAAAATATTGAAAAAAGGAGATAAAAATGGAGTGAAGAAGAGAGATTGAGTGTGAGAGAAAGTTGACTGAGAGAGAAAGATGGAGAGATGGAGAGAAAAAAAAGTAGAGAATGGATGGTGTCTTAATGTTCCTAGTTACAGTTAAATTGAGAGGGACAGAGAGAGTAGAGGTTCCTTTGATTTGGTGCAGCTGTCAGTGAAGCACAGGTGCAAGCCAGTTTAAAGACCCTATTATGATGTCATAATGGCCCAATGTAAGTCAATGGGAGAAATTTATATTTGTTTTTCTTTAATATCTTAAAAAGTATAAAGTTTAGAAAAGTGAAAAATACATAGCATAAGTGTCGTTTACAAGACCTACGCGTCAAAGTTTGAATGAAGTTTCTACGTTAAGCGGTTCGGGCTGAATTAATCGCAGAAAAAGGTAACAAGAATAAGAAGAAGAAGAAGAAGAAGAAGAAGAAGAAGAAGAAGAAGCCTAGGAATAACAATACAGGGCATTTCATGCACTGTAATAAGAAGAAGAAGCCTAGGAATAACAATACAGGGCATTTCATGCACTGTAATAATAATCTGGGCCGCGAAGTGGTTTTCTACTATCTATTTTATCACTGTGTGGGGAATTGGCGAATTGGCGCCCCCTGGGGAAAAGTTAACCTCTGGGACTCCCAAGTGGAACAGACAAGTCGGGGGACGGGGGGATCCACTGTAGGCTATAGAGCAGTGGTCCCCAATTATTTTTCCCCAAGGGCCAAATTATGTAAAGCAAGTGAGGCTGAGGGCCAACAACCCCCCCCCCCCCCCCCCAAAAAAAAATGACAGCGGTTTAAAAAAATAACAGTTTTTATTAGTGCTGTCAAACGATTAAAATATTTAATCACGATTAATCACAAATTAATCGCAAATTTTATTTTAATGCTCTTATCATGGAAAAGTGGATTGGCTTGCTTTATGCAATGTTTTATTTTATTGAAAAACAACATTGCCAAACAGGGGTGTACAAAATAAAATTATAAAGTGCACATTTCAGACTCTGAAAAGCTGCCCGTTGACAGTGAAGCTCGCTTCTTTTGCACAACTTTTAAAAGGTAAACTTTCTATTCAGAAGCTTTTTATCAAACATTTCGCCGTATCGCGCTCACCATCACTCAAACCGTAACGTTAGCCTACTACACAGTTTGCGAGGCCAAAAAGAGCGTTAATCTTTAAAAAAAAAAAAAAAAAAAAATTTTTTTTTTTTTTTTTTTTTTACGACGTCGCGGGCCAAAAATGTGCCGTACCCGGGCCGGATCTGGCCCACGGGCCGCCATTTGGGGACCACTGCTATAGAGCAATACTATAATACAATTAGTGGGCGCAAGTCAGTCACACCTCGACTTTCTTGCAAAAAACGCAATAGTTTAATTACAGGCCTATAATTCCTGCACGTTTTTTGTTTTTCTGAATTGTGTGAAATGGCTTATACAAATAGGTAATACTGAACGATTATGTGTCACCAAGGTCGAGGTGAATTGGTTTAGTCTTAACTTCTGTACTGACGGTCTTGGGGGATGGAGAATGTGTTGATTGTCGCGTGCAAAATAAGCACAGAGATGGATAGGAAAATGCAAAAATCCGTCAGGTGCCAAATTTCGAAAAAAAAAAGAAAAGAAGAAGAGGAGAAACAAGCAAAACATAAAGGTATGCCACTATGCTCTCTCTGTTTGATGACGGTATCCATGAAGTGATGAAAGGCTAATGTTAATTGGTGGTAGGCTATAACTCTTACATTTGTTAGCCTGCCATTCTGCTCCCTATGATTATACAACAATAAATCGGTTTTAACTCAACAAACACGAGATCTAATTTCGCGATAAGACTGTGCTTTGCAACAAAACTGTTACACGTGCAGTTTAAGGTTCATCATTGACGTTGGACCATGTAATTAGCCAACGGAATGTTCATATCTTTTGTAGGCAGTTTCAAAGACGGAACATTTATGGAATCAGATCAATGCCATAAATATTTTGTAATCTGTAATATAGATTTTGTATCTGTAATATAGATTTAGTATCTGTGAAACCATCTACACTTTCAAAACCTATCTACAGATACGGATTTCAAATACGAAATGTATATACACTTTCAAAAACTATCTTCACTTTCAAAATCTATTTACAGATACATATTTCAAATACGAAATGTATCTACACTTTCAAAAACTATCTACACTTTCAAAAACTATCTTCACTTTCAAAATATATCTGCAGATACGGATTTCAGTTACGCATTACGGAGTTCTGTTACGAATTACAAAATCTTTTTGGCACTGTTTTTACAGCCTTTCTAAAGAGCCAATCAGCGCTTTTGGCAGATTTTCTAAAGCGCAAATCAACACATTGTATCCTGTACTGACTAGCCAATCAGCGCTAGCTTGCTGGCAACTGCTGGCCCGCTCATTATTATTCAATACTTATAACCTAAATCTGCCACTGCTCTGCCTAGGGAGAGATCTGGGGTCTACCCCGCATGGTTTGAATACAATTCGGTGTCCGAACGCCTTGGGGGAAGTTTAACAAGCATGCCTTATGTCTGGCCCAAAGGGCTGATGAACACCTGTTCTATTTAGTTAATCTTAGGCTCTGGCGATTCAGAGATCGCTTGGGTTCAGAACGCATTGTAACTAAGAAATTGGTCTCGCTTGCTGCCTCATATATCTCTTCCACTGAGACGCTAGAAAACTCGCTTCCACAAAAAATACACAATAAAGAAGACTTCAGAAAATGGTTACAAATAGGCTACCCCAAAGTGCCATGAAAAGAAACGAAAATTACATTGCAAGGTGGTTTTGAAATCAGGCTGGTCATTATCCAGTTGTTGAGGATGCATATGCACTTAACGGTATACCCCCACCATCACTTTGCATGTGTCTGGAGAACAAGACAATAGCAGTCTGTCTGCTAAATGTTCTCATCGTGATAATGGGTCATATGAATACTGTTCATGGTTAACTTAATTAAATGTGAATTGGAGATCGGTCACGAAAATGCTAACGTTAGCTTTCGTTAGCTACCAAAGCAGATCCTAATATCTTCCATACAACGACAAGGATCTTTGAAACAGGTGGAACGAAGTGTGGAGTGAAAACCACTGACTGATTGTGCGTTTTACAATGACTTTATGAACAACTCCAAATATAGGACTTCTTACTTGTGCCATTTCTCGGTCTCTGATCCATGACAGCTGCATACACCGTTTCACTCAACTTTCCCAGTTCCCAGCAAGCTAGCACTGATTGGCTAGTCAGTACAGGATACAATGTGTTGATTGGCGCTTTAGAAGATCTGCAAAAAGCGCTGATTGGCTCTTTAGAAAGGAAGTTAAGACAGTGCCAAAAAGATTTTGTAATTCGTAACAGAAATCCGTAACTCGTACTTGAAATCCGTAATGCGTAACTGAAATCCGTAACTGAAATCCATATGCAGATAGATTTTGAAAGTGAAGATAGTTTTTGAAAGTGTAGATAGTTTTTGCGAGTGTAGATACATTTCGTATTTGAAATCCGTATCTGTAAATAGATTGTGAAAGTGAAGATAGTTTTTGAAAGTGTAGATACATTTCGTATTTGAAATCCATATCTGTAGATAGGTTTTGAAAGTGTAGATGGTTTCACTATACAAAATCAATATTACAGATACAAAATCTATATTACAGATTACAAAATATTTATGGCATTGATCTGATTCCATAAACATTTGCCATTTGCCTTCGTGACAAAGTATAGTTTTCCAGGAATAAGTTGAAGTGTGGCATGCATAGAATTCTAGGCAGTAACCAAGCAGCTAATTGTTCCTCCCTGAAATAAGTTAATATAGCGTTTAATGACAGATATTTAGCATGTAGGCAGTAAGGGCATGTTTATTCCCATTGATTATTTAAACTTCTCTGTAAAGGATTTGTGCAATTGTGCAAATTTTATCTTTCATTTATTTAGTTATAAATATAGCCTATATATAAATATAGCCTATATATAGCTCGGAGGGGGCCTCGCCCGGGGCGTATTAACCTGTAGAACCGCCACTGGGTGGCAGCGCTCTGCCTTCTGATCTGTGAGCAGACCAGCACACACAGCAGTGGGTCAGTCAACACCCTCAAACACATAGCAATGGTGATCAGCAGCCAGGCAAACTCTAGCACAGAGTATGGGAGGTTTGATGGGTAAAACTCTGGGACACGGTAAAGGGGTGATCATCTGCGAGGTGTGATGGGTAGCGTGCCAGGCACATGACTACCAAGACAGGCAGGTAAATAAACTAAAACATCCAAATTGATGCCGTGGTAACTAGTATGAATGCCCTTCTTCCCTGCCCAGTTGAGGAGGCCTGAGAGTTGATTGGACGGTCAGTGAGGGCTAGCACACATGTGACAATAGCCATGACCAGAGGGACCAAACACAAGACTACAATAATGCTGAAACTGAAATATGCAGGTGCTTTGGTGTTGTGCCTTTCATATTGAGGCCTTATGTTGTTACATGTGAGACTAAGAAATACCACACTAACCCACACAGATAGACAGATTAACATCGAGTTGGGAGGAGAGGCAATGCGAGCTGAATACTGGGGGTGTCTGAGATGGAAAATGCTCTCTAGGGCCACCAGCTGGTGGAGGTAAACAGCAAGGAGCCGTGTCACAAAAAACAGAGTGGAAATGCCCCAGTCAAGGATGTGACACCCAGATCAAGGAGGTCACTGAGGAGGAGCAAGCGGATGAAGGTGGAGACTATGCCAACACCACGCCAGTAAAGTAGAGGTAAGACATTGCCCACAGCCAAATAAACAGTCCCAAGAACACACTGGCACGGAGGATGATAGACATGGTGCTGTCATCCATTACTTGTCAGTCAGGAGCTCAGAGTCACTGGTGCCTCTGCAGGTTGCAGGAAGAACACAGCTGGTCCTGAAGATGCTTTACCAATGGGGATTCAGAGTTTGGATATCCTCCTGACAAAATGAAATCAGTAACTTAAATTAATATTTAGTGTGTGTGTGTGTGTGTGTGTGTGTGTGTGTGTGTGTGTGTGTGTGTGTGTGTGTGCTGTGTGAGTGTGTGTGTGTGTGTTTGTGTGTGTGTGTGTGTGTGTGTGTGTGTGTGTGTGTGTGTGTGTGTGTGTGTGTGTGTGTGTTTGTGGCGTGTGTGTGTGTGTTTGTGGTCGTGTGTGTGTGTGTGTGTTTTTTTCTCTCTACATGCTGTGAAGGAACACTCAGAACTTGTACTAAAAGGCTGCTAGGGCATTTGGCCTACTTAACCAGCCACAGATCTAACGTCTAACGGTTAAGTCTAAAGGCGGCTGCTTGGTTCTGCGTTGGGGTTAATTGTTGTACAAAATTTACTCATAGCAGTTCATGCTCCCAAAGGTTGCGCGTGTTGTCATGAGCCTGCCATTTGCTTGGCAGATAGAAAGCTGTTTCCCTAACAGAAAGTCTGAAGCTTGAAGTTCTTTTCAAACCTTTGCTTGGGTAGCACTGTTAAACTGAGCAGACATGCAGACTACATTTTAGTAATCTCATCACGTAACATTCGTTTTCTTTTAGGGTAGTTTTATGTATAATTGCACTTTTAATAATTCTAACTAAAACTCATATGACATATCATTAAGAATTTAGGTTGTTAATAATAGACCTAACCCTATATTTTAGTATTAGTTGTACCTCAATCAGTTTGTTACAAAACATTAACTGATTGAAAATACACACAGTTTTCTTCCCTTTGTAACCTCTCTGCAACCTTAATCAGGAGCTTACCTTTAACTCTCTTGCTCCTCGTCAGACTGTGTCACCCTCTAACCATCCGTGTGTGTGAGAGTGGAGTAGACAAGTGATAAGTTATTACGCCATCAGGAAGGTTGAAGAGGGAGATATGATCTACTCAACAGTGCCCCCACTGGTAGGGCAGAAGACTACCGAGCACCAAGCAAATACATTGGCCCAAAGTGTATTCATAAATTCATATTGATCCATCTATATATTAATATTACATTTATGAATTTGCACTGACATTCAGAGATATAGTAAGAATTCACCTTATTTAATCCAAAGCGATGTGTCAGGTGTGGATTTAACTCTTTTTTGACCACTTCATCATCTTTTTGTGGCCACAGTTTTGAGAGAGTTTTGTACTCATTCATCACTGGTTCAAACAGAAACAAGAGAACAGACTTCAGTGATATTGATGTTGCTTTTTTACATTCCCAGCTGGAGGAGCCCGTGAGAGAGAAGAAGCATAACTTCACTCAATCCTCCTTACTACGCCATCTAGTGGCTAGAAGAAGGTATTACTTTTGCAGGCCATAGCAAGACTTCCCAGTCAGAGATGGGCTCCATTATGGGCCTTGCGTATAACACAAGGTGGATTATAACACCCGGCACGTAAAAGATTTTAATGATTACTGAAAAATTGCCAGCAGTTGTCACATATACAAATACATATCAAAGAAACCACTCCCCTGGACTAAAGCAATTACATCTGGAGTCCTGCTAAGCCCAATCCCCCTATTCTCCAAAAAATAGTATCATGTCTCTATAGTCATGGAAATGTTTTTGTTTGTAGAATGCAAATAGTGCCATTAGAATGCATGGGTAATTCTATAGAACTGTGCAGTACATGTTTGTCGGGGATCACAGACACAGACACAGACACAGACACAGACACAGACACAGACACAGACACAAACACAGACACAGACACAGACACACACACACACACACACACACACACACACACACACCCACTCACCCACTCACACGCGGTCACACGTTTACAGGCGTTTCCTCCTCCATCCCCCTGCCACAGCAGCGTTCTCAATCAGAGGTACTGCAGTTCAGCAACAGGATAATAGAGGGCACAAGAGTATCGCCAGAGTTTCAGTCGGCACATCCAGACCTCCAGTCCCAGGGCCCAGCAGGCCACTCCCAAGGCTGGGAACAGGCGCGGCAGAGGAGAGAGAGGGGCTGAGCTGAGGCGGAGGCCCAGCAGCAGAGGAGTGCGGAGGAGACGTCCAGGATGAGGGAGAGCCTGAGCCAGGTGTTCCCGGGGCAGGTGAGTGCAGTGACGCTGGCCCTACAGACACACCCAGCCCTCACGGACGTGAACCTGCTATCCCACTTCTGTGTGTGTGTGATGTAAAGTATTTCTGAACATATATGGGTTGGGTTGTCCTGTCATGTCATAATTCTGTTTACATTCAAGTATACCACTTCCTGTAGGTTTTAATGTCGCCATAACTATTATTTAAGATAAATATCACCATGTTGCAATAATGTTATCACATGAAATAAAGTTTAAATATAGTCACACATTTGTAATCATTGTGATGAAAAACCAACCAACTAGCAGGAACCTGCAAACAGTAGATGTACAACGACAGTAAGGACGTTAGCAGACACAGTCTCCTCCTCCTCCTCTTCCTCCACCTGTCCCACTTGCTTCAGTGACAAGCTAGCCTATTCTTCCAAGCTAAGTGATGTGTGCTAGTTTCTAGTTCTGATTTGTGTGGACTTAGTAAGAATGATTATTACACAGACTTACTGTATCATGTCTGAAGTGCAGTTGAAGGGTCAGTTACTGTTAAATAAGTCACAGAATACATTCACTTAATGCTGTGATAGACTTTTATTTAGAACAAAGTTTAAGCAATGCACCAGATGAAATACATCATAACCACTATAAAGAGCCCAGAGAGGAAATAGCTTATGATCTAATCTAAAAGCTGACATTTAACAAAAGAACCAAAACATATAATTTCTATGTATTAGTGCACAGTTCACTTAACAATAGCGAGGAATAACTCAAATATATTGTGTTTCAGAACCCTATCCATACCCTACTTGGTCAATCCTCCTTAATAGTTTAGCTGTCAGGACCAGAGATAGGAATCGAACCCTGGCAGCTGGATTTCCGGTCGGTGAGGAACTCACTGAGCAAGTACGACCCAATTGCAAGACGTGCGAAAACATAGTCTTTAATACCTTCCAAACAATGAGTAATCCAAAAGACAAAAAAAATGTCCAACGCTCAGAAGATTTGATCAAAAACAGTGAAGTAAACTTTAACCAAACAAGAGGCTAGGAATTCACAAAAGACTTACAAAAACACACAGACTGGCGATGCAGCGAAGCCCTATTGTATCTGTATGGTTTCTTCTTCTAATTATTTTTATTTTTAAGTTGCTCGAAAACTCACCGAATTTGGCAGGGAAGTTATGCCAGGAAATCTAAGATCTTTCGCGTTGATGGTTTTTTGGGGCGGGGCAAAATGACTCTGTAGCGCCCCCTAGAACATTGCAAAATGTTTGGCATAGCTCGTCGAAATTCGGTAAACGCCTTTGTCATGCCCAGACGCACCAAAAAGTGTATTGACGCCATGGTGGCAGGTCAACAGGAAATCGGCCATTTTGAGTGGAATATGCGTTTTTCTGCTTTTTGACTGCGTTTTTGCCTGTTTCCACACCTCGCATCTGATCGAACTCCTCCTACAGATTTAATGGTAAAGCCTTCAAACTTGGTCAGGATACTCTTCAGCCATGGGGGATCAAAAGTTACTATAATCTTTTCCAAAGTCTGAAGTCTACTAAATGTTAGTAGAATCTTTTCCAAAGTCTGAAGGTTGTGGGCGTGGCAGACCCTCAAACTTTGCCGAGACGCCAGCGCTCGCCACAAACCACAAAGTCACTTATAACTTCTGCGTACATTGTCTGATCCTGACCAAAAGTCATATAATCGTCACTTTGTTTCCACACCTCACATCTGATCAAATTCCTTATACATATTTTATGGCAATGCCTTCATACGTGGTCAGGTTACTGTTCATTTATGGGGGATTAAGTGTTAGTAGAAACTATTCCCAAGTCTGAGGGTTGTGGGCGTGGCAGACCCTCAAAGGTTGCCGACTCGCCAGCGCTCGCCACAAACCACAAAGTCACTTAGAACTCCTGCCTGAATTGTCCGATCCTGACCAAACGTCATAGGGTGGACGCTGGACCCAGCCTGAACGCGGACATATGCCCATAATGCCACTCGCCTATAGCACCACCTGTTGGTAGTTGGAAACGTTGCTTTGTTTATTCTTTGAGGCGTATTGTTGTGATGTTTTGATGTACGTGGCATTCTCACAGCTTGCTCTAAGCTTGACGGACGGCTGTGCACTGCCGCCGACCAGCGCCTTCCCCGACGCGCGTGCGTGCTCGGCCCCGTTCATCGCTGCTTGCAGCTTTAATTTGTTCTTATTATTCTAGGATCTTCTGTGCGTGTTGCAGAAGCAATACAGCTGCATTGATAGTGTGAAGAATTAGCAAAACATATAAAGCAAGATCATTTCAACAGGGGGACAAGGTGATGATGTCAGCCTGACCCCTGCTGTCTCTGTGGAGGCTGCCATTTCAGGGTCTCCCTGCAGACGAACACACACAGCACAGGTTCTGTCACCAGCCGAAAACTGGTGACAAGCATGGCCCTATTAAACCATGAAGACTTAAAGCGCGGGTAAGGAGGGTCCATGCTGTAAATGACCAGGCATGGGATATAGACAGTAATGAGAGTGAACATAGCGGTCACGAGAATCTTCAAACCGGATCGCTTGTGCCTGATCCGGACAGCAGACGAGCCCATGAGTCTGATGGTCAATGCATTTGTTATGAAGGCCAGGATCACTGGCACTGCACAGAAGATTGAGTTGAAGATAAGACCAATGTCTAAGAAGAAGTTACAGCTGATTACAGTGATCCACACAGTCAAAGACAGTGCCGGGGGCAGGAACACATGAAAGAAGTGAGAGGATGATTGGGGGTAAGTCAGACACATAATCCCCTCTAGCGCCACCAGCTGGTGGAAGTGCAAACCACAGAGCCTTGCCTCAACTATACTGAAGAAGAGCACCTCGCACGGTGAACATGGCCCTCTCTGCAGGAGCGATGTTTTCAGGAAGGGGCTCAACACCAACTCCAAGATGTTGCTGACGATAAGGGAGACTACAAAGGCTGAAACGGTACCCCCTTCTTGCTGATGGCGTCTCAGATGGTAGAGGGCCCAGACGATGGTGGGCAGCCCTGCACACAGAACAGCACAGAGGAACACAGACAGCAGTAACTGTTCGGCCATGGTGCAGGTGGTGCAGGTGGTGCAGGTGGTGCTGGTGAGAGAGATGTGCAGATCCTGTTGAAAACAAGACAAAGACAGGATTTAAATTAGGAATTGGACAACAGCATCCAAACTATCAAACTATTGTGTGTGTCTGTGTGTGTGTGTGTGTGTGTGTGTGTGTGTGTGTGTGTGTGTGTGTGTGTGTGTGTGTGTGTGTATGTGTGTGTGTGTGTGCGTGTGCGTGTGCATGATACCAGAGCCCATCCCACCATGCCCCAACCACAGGCACAGACATACCTAACGTCTGTCACTGAGACCTGATTACTCCAGCTGTTTTACTATATGTTATATTTACAGTTTTTTCCTATCGTTTTAGGTCATGTTCTCATACCATGGTAACTTTTCCCTATCACTTAACACAGCTGGCTTTAGAGAGACACACCTCTGCATATCTGTTAACCTTTGGTGCAAAATGCACTACAACAACCACACCACAACCAATGCTGCCATAACTTAACACATGTTTCCTCTCAGAACAAAATGACCTAAAAAACACTAACATCTGCATTGCATTGCATATAAAAAATGTGGCTGTGTCCTCCAGTTTGGCATAGATTTCCTGTAGTGTTGCATTGCAAAAAGAGAAAAAACACAGACAAACACTTCTTTGGACTACAGTATTAAAGTTTGTAATATGACAGTAAACAAATAATTCTAAAATGCTGAAATATGTCAATCCAAGCCAAGAATCTGCTGACAGTGTTCACATGTCGGTTTCTCTCTCACAATAGATGTCACAATTGACAAGTGTAATTGCAAATACAGTAAATGAGTGTTTTATCAGAAACCTAAAATAAGATTTTTTTGGGGGAAATTACGTAATACTGTATTTGATCGAAAAACAAATCACAAACACAACAGATTGTCGTTAACATCGTAACATATGGTTTATCTTGCCATTCATCATGGATACAATCTTTGTGCATGCCTTATCCAGGCCTGGATGTCTTCGGGGGCTATGTCCATACACCCAGCAGCAATTGCCTCTAAAAGTGACATCTGGTCCTGTGCCTGTGGGCGTTGGTCATAGACCTTCCATCTCCATGCGGAGAATGCGTAAATCTCAATGGGGTTGAGAGTACGGCGGCAGGAATAGGGACACTATCCTAGGATGCGCTGCAAACCACCCTGTGACTTGGCGGGAGTTGTGAAAGGCCAGAATATCCCATACAATCACTAAAGTTGCTAAATTCTGCCTGTCTAGCTGTATTTCAAAAAAGGAATTCCATGCCAATTCACCAAGAACTATGGTGCACAGGAAAACAAAAATAATAATAATTACTATCTGCTAAAATAAGAATAATTTTTCTTATTCAAACATATACAGTAACTTCATTTGTCAGTCCAAATGCAGCATCTTTCCATCTACAGTGATCTTAATAACTGATAAGTTAGGTTTTCAACTGAAACTTTAACAGAGTATCTAAACATTGGTAAAATATGCTGTAGTTGCACAGCGTTTTGCCGTGAGTGAGCATTGACTGGGACAGGTATCCATGAATTTTGGAAGAAGGTGTCATTGCCAGCATTTGTATCTAAGCATAGGGGCAAGTATCCACAGTTTGGTTCACATGGTCTACTGGTATGCTCAATACGTTAAGTGTTTTGGGAATGTGAACATGGTTTAGGTAAATTGACTAAAACGATAGGAAAAAAAAATGCTATAATATAAAAGTACAAACATGTATTTGCTTTGACCTCTTTGTACGAATTATTCCAAATAAAGTGATTTAAACTATTTGTTTAGAATAAATTGTGGTTTCCTGGTATAGATGAAATCACAGTGGCCGACCATATTACTGCGCAGCGAATGGCAAGGCATTCATATAGCACATTTCATACCCAGTGTTCCATCTGGCTGTTGCGTTGCTTCAAGGGTTGCGTGGCAACGATTTATTTAGGAACTATAATTTTTAGTGGCGGAAGAATGATGGTTTATCATTAAACTATTGTTTCTTAAATTGAATTGTCTTAATTTATGAAACCATATCAAATATTTGTAGTAACAGGTTTAGAAAAGCAATAAGCACCGCGAGTCCGTGCTTTGCGCTGATTATAGAACAGGTAAGGGGGTTTAACGGCACTCCGCTTCGCGTCGTGCCTAACAACGTTATTGCTTAAATATGTATTAGTGCTGTCAGTTTAACGCGTTATTAACGGCGTTAACGCAAACCCATTTCAACGCTTTTTTGGCCTTGCAAACTGTGTAGTAGGCTAACGTTACGGTTTGAGTGATGGTGAGCGCTATACGGTGAAATGGATGATAAAAAGCTTCTGAATAGAAAGTTTACCTTTAAAAGTTGTGTTGTGCAAAAGAAGCGAGCTTCACTGTTGTCTGAAAATGTCAACAGGCAGCTGGCTGAAAGCACAGAAGTAGTAGGCTTACCTTTTATTGGTAACCTAACTGTTACGGTTCATTGTTTTTGAAATAAGAGGCCTGACTTCTATGTTCACAGCAAACTTGAAAAAAAGAAAATATTGAGCCATGGTTTAACTGCGCTATAGGCTGAGTCCTTGTTTATCTGAAATGTGCACTTTATAATTTTATTTTGTCCCGCCTGTTTGGCAATGTTGTTTTTCAATAAAATAAAACATTGCATAAAGCAAGCCAATCCACTTTTCCGTTAAAGAGCATTAAAATAAAATAAAAATGATGAAAAAAAAATATTGAAGGGACATTTAGAATAGATTTGCGATTAATTAATTTGCGATTAATCGCGATTAATTTTGAGTTAACTATGACAAAAATGCGATTAATCGCCACTAAATATTTTAATCGTTTGACAGCACTAATATATATATATATATATATATACATATTACAGTTTTATATATTTGTATTATATTTTTTATACATATGAGAAAGCCTTAATACTAATACATAAATTATTCTGGTTATTATTCTGGTTACTAGTGATCTTACCAAAAAACGAAATGTACTGTATCCCTACCTAGATGTACTCAATTTTACATAAAATATAAGCATACACAGCACATTTCTTTCATTCCGAAAATAGTACTTATTGAAAGGAATTAAATTCTGACATAACAACAACTTTCAACTTTGACATTAAACTACTTAAACTATTACACCGTGCGGAAGGTTCAGACCATATAAATTAATATAAAAATAATTAAATAATTTCTAAAGCTTTCAGTTGAACCCATGTGTGTTTCAGGCATGGATAGTTAATGTCAAACTAACTTAGCCTTACCTGTATTGCCTGGTGCAGCAGGACTAATATTTTTTTGATGTTCATGTGACTTATAGGAGATGAGTGAGTGTGTGTGTGTGTGTGTTTGTGTGTGTGTGTGTGTGTGTGTGTGTGTGTGTGTGTGTGTGTGTGTGTGAGTGTGAGTGTGAGTGTGAGTGTGAGTGTGTGTGTGTGTGTGTGTGTTTGTGTGTGTGTGTGTGTGTGTGTGTGTGTGTGTGTGTGTGTGTGTGTGTGTGTGTGTGTGCGTGTGTGTTTGTGCGTTCGTGCGTGCATGTGTGTGTGGGTGCGGTTGTATGTGTGTGTAAACTCAAGGGTTTGTATTTACTGTGCAAACTTATTTTTTCCTGTCAGCGTCTCACACACCGTGCATCTAGACGCTTCATCTCACCACACTGTTGAGAACAGATCACCAAGCACCAGCCACAAGCAAAAAAAACTAAACCTTTGTATGTATGAAGGCCTGTGCTTTCTGGCACTGTAACTGTTCCATCTAATCATCTTTACATCTCCCATGAGGCTATCGAAATTATGTCCATCAATCCTTCCTCTTATCAATTAAAGGTATAATCACAATCAGAATCACAAATCATCGTTCTAACTGTTTTTTCGAATCATTTTAACTCTTGTATCAATACCCTGTACACATTTCCAAAACCCTTAAAAACAGTGATTGAAGAATGCAATTACAGTAAATTTACAACACTCAATTGTGACATCTATTGTGAGAGGTAAACCGACATATGAACATTGTCTTCAGATACTTGGATTGGATTACTGTAACGTATTTCCAAGATGCAATGCAGAGGAGAATGTTACCATAAATGTGAAGTTCAAACATGTAAAAGTTTGACACCAAATGCAGAGGACAGAATGGATTAGCATTAGGGCTACAGCAGACTTCTAGTGGTATTACAGTACTTTGGTGACTATCTTGTGTTGATGTATGTCATTTACTGAATTGGAAATACTGCAGTAAATACGTAGCATATTCATGCCTTTTTGCTGTAATGTATAAGCCTATAAATATCAGGATCACATGCAATTTTAGCATACGGCTGTAATGAAACATATTGCAGCATTTTATAATTATTTGTTTACTGTAATATTTCAAACTCTATCACTGTAGACCAAAGAAGTGTTTCTTTGTGTGTGTTTTTTTTTCTCTTTTTTGCAATGCAACACTACAGTAATCTATGCCAAACTGGATAACACAGCAACATGTCATATATGTAATTGGCAATGCTTCAAGTTGTTAGGGTTTTTTTGGTCATTGTACTCTGAGAAAGAACATGTGCTAAATTTACGGCAGAATGAGTTGTGTTTTGGTGGTTGTAGTGCATTTTGCAACAAAGGTACCTGATATGGTGAGGTGTGTGTCTGTAAAGTCCACTGTGTGAAGTGTTTGGGAAAAGTGTTCCTGGTATTGAGACAAGAGTGAAAATGATTGGAAAAACTGTAATTCGTCAATTATCAATTTCAATGGATAACCTCAAAAACATCACTCTCAGTTTCATCTCATGTTTTTTTCGGAACAGAGATCATTACTGAGCATCACTCCATATCATCACAGGTCAATCATTTAAAATGTCATCATATTCCTCATCCCATATTTGTATACTTTGAATTTGTAAGCTAACATAGGGCATCAACTGTTTTCACTATAATAGTAGTCACCATTTTCCGAATGCAGGGGATTATACAGGGTGCGGGGACACAAACACAATACACTCCCACGCGACCACAAGGGACTGTGATCGTCACTCGTTCTGGCAGAGTGAGCAAGCCCCCAGTCAAACTGAACTGGTGAATAGGGACTGCTGGGCTGAAGAGAAAACTCAGGGTCAACTCAGGACGGCCTTTGGGGGAGGGAGTTTGAAACAAAAAGAGGGGAAATGTTTGATTGATGAATGATTTTGGGTTGCAGAAAATGCACTTTCATTATTTCTGATTTACATTAACGGGAAATGCACTAGTTCAGAGAAAAAACAAGACAGTGTGAATGTTTATATTTTGTAACAGTATTAACAGATAATGGTCATTTTCATTAGACACCATTAAGGTCCGACGGTTATATACAGTTATGTTTCAATGAGGAATATTGTTAACATACAGAAGTGTTTAATGTTTACTAGACACTAACAGTTCATGTGAGATGATAAGGGTAACACCTTTAGGGGGAGATGTAATGACAGGTGAAGAGGTCAGGGTCATAAACCAAGGGCATTGTTCTATGCCAAGTAATGGAAGAAGCGTTACACATGAGTATGGATTACGTTGTGTTGTACTGAAGAGACAGTTCTGGAATAAACCAAACACTGAGAACTCACGCGTGGTCTTATGCCTGTAAGTTACTTAGCTACAGACATTACAGAAGCAATTCATTATTAAAGTCAGAGTTTCTGTTACTGATAATTGTATTTGTGCAAATTGTAATGCTTTCTATTGGGTAATAGCCACAGAGTCATTCAATAGACACAGAAGCCTGTGTGTGTAAGAGAAAAGGTCACAATTCTCTCAACTTGTAAACTTCATATTTAGGTGTTTTTATTGTACTGAGAGCAAAATAACATAATAACAACTTTAAAAATGTTTTACATATAAATTAGGTTTCTATTTTTGCATTAAATTGTTTATTGAAATGTTTATTACCTTTCATCAACCTGTGGGATATATTTATTTTGTATATTTAGAAAAAATAACTTTTTCACCAATGAATAAGCAGTTCTAAAATTGTTTTGCAAAAGTATGTTTTCAGTAGGGGTATAACAAGTACACTTTTCTGAATGGAATAACAATTAACTTCAAGTATAAAATATATATTTATAACTGTGTCTCATAATCTTGCTGTTTACACTGGCAGATAATATGAAGCACATTCAATTTCCTCGTATGTAATATGCTGTATGAATATCTTGCTTGAACTGTGTTAATTCATTGATATTTTAGTAAACATGCTTTAAAATCCTCCGGAGCTTTCACTAAATGGACTGAAGGAAAAAATACGGTTTAATAAGTGAAATTCTTGAAGGTGTTTTAGGGGTTTTACCCAGTGGTGTAGTGGTCCATGGAGAAGTGGTTATACTCTTAACTTGTTTAGGCTGTCCTTACACCACAGGATAAACACCCTGTTTTGAGAAGTGGGTATACCCACTGCTGACTGAAAAATAAGTGGGTATACTCTGTATACCTACGTATTCCCTGGACTACACCACTGGTCTTACCAGTATAGCCAAATGCAGCAGAACAGCGCTACACAACACTTATGTAGTTTAATACTTCAATTGACCCAGCCACTTCACCCTTCTCTTGCTCTCTTTTCTATTTTCTTACATAAATAAAATAAAAAATAAAGTAGGCGTCTCAAATATGTACTTTATTTATTTGTTTTCCTTTTTACAAATGTTTTACATTGTCTTATTACTTGAAAAAGAAAAAGTAGAATAATGAGGAAAATGGCATTTTATTTTAATGTGACACAAATCTAAATGAGCAGTTGTCCCCTGTCCATAATTTAAAAATGTATTCAACATGACTTAACACCTACGGAAGGTTGTTCCTTCTTGTTAAAGCAAGCAGTCTAAAAGGGCATCCATTTTGTGACATGTGGATGCACACCACATTCATACATACCCAAAATAGCATCAGTGTTTCTCTTCTTCACAAATCAGCTATGTGCAAAAACTAATGATCAGTTCAATAAAAGGTATTAAACAGCATCAGGAGATAAAATCAATCTGATACCAGATCAGCCTAGAGCGCTACTAGCGTATCTCTCTCAGTGGTGGCAGCGCTCTGCCTTCTGATCTGTAAGCAGGCCAGCACACACAGCAGTGGGTCAGTAATCAACCTCAAACACATAGCAGAGGTGGACATCAGCCATACAAAATCTGGCACACGGTAAAGGGGGGGGCGGTATACAAGGTGTGATGGGTAGTGTGCCAGGCACATGACTACCAGGACAGGCAGGTAAACAAACACAAACGTCACAATTGATGCCGTGGTAACCAGTATGGCTGCCATCCTTCCCTGCCCAGGTGAGGAGGCTTGAGAGTTGATTGGACAGTCAGTGAGGGCTAGCACACATGTGACAAAAGCCATGACCAGAGGGACCAAACACAAGACTATATAAATGCTGAAACCGAAATATGGTGGAACGTTGGTGCTACATATGCGACTGAGAAATACCACACTAATCCACACAGAGAGACAGATGAACATGGAGTTGGGAGGAGAGGAAATGCGAGCTGAATACTGGGGGTGTCTGAGATGGAGAATGCTCTCTAGCGTCACCAGCTGGTGGAGGTAAAGGGCAAGGAGCCGTGTCCCAAAAAACAACGTGGGGAGGCCCCAGTCGGTAGGCAATTCATCAGGTTGTTCCCCGCCGAGAATTTTCTGGAAGATAAAGGGTGTGACACCCACATCAAGGATGTCACTGAGGAGGAGGAAGAGGATGAAGGTGGAGACTCTGCCAACACCTCGCCAGTAACAGTAAAGGTAAAACATAGCCCCCAGCCAAATAAAAAATCCCCCAGACACACATGCAGGGAGGATGATAAACATAGCGCCGTCATTCCTTTCTTGAGCCATTGCTTGTCAGTCAGGAGCTCAGAGTCACTGGTGCGTCTGCTGATATCAGGAAGAACACAGCTGGCCCTGAAGATGCTTTACCAATGGAGATTTGGATATCCTGACAAAATGAAATCAGTTCTTTAAATAATATTTGATGACTCCATGATATATTTGCTGTCTAAAATGTATTTATTGTGATATCAACAATGACAGTTTACTTAATGCATTTACTTATTGTCTGTAAGCATGTTTCTGAGTATTGTATGGTGTGTGTTTGTGTGTGTGTTTGTGTGTGTGTGTGTGTGTGTGTGCGTGTTTGTAGTCGTGTTTGTGTGTGTGTGTGTGTGTGTGTGTGTGTGTGTTTGTGTTTGTGTGTGTGTGTGTGTGTGTGTGTGTGTGTGTGTGTGTGTGTGTGTGTGTTTGTGGTCGTGTGTACCTGTAGGTTTGTTCTCTACAAGCTGTGATGGAACACTTGTTCAAGATTTAACGTACAAAACTTGTACTAAAAGGCTGCTAGGGCATCTGGCCTACTTAACCAGCCACAGATGAAACCACACTGTGATGACTTGTGTTACTTTGAAATATAATCTATAAGAAGTCTAACGGTCAAAAATTGTGTTTATGGTTCTTTTTGTTTTTTCTTTGAGATTGCTGGCACATTCTGTCAGTTCACCTTGATAAATTAGCTCTAAGAAAAAAGTGTTACATTAAGTAAACATATATTTATATCTTGTTAAAGAAGTTAATAAATTCAAAACAAATTAATCCAAAACTCAAATTTTAAAGATCAATCAAAAATTGTCGATTTATGATTGAGTGATATGATCATTGTATGAGAGTAAATGGAAGATTTTTTTTAAATAAATAACAAAAATAAAACTGAGATCAGGTAATGATCAGAACCATGAATGAGTCCTGGAAAGTGTAAACTGCAAAAACACTTTGATTGAATCTTTTACGTCCAAAGAAATGTAGCATCCACAGCAAGGATTTCAACTGTATCTTGTGATTATACATAATACAAATATATAAGATGTTCCAGGGCAGCTTTTTATGAAATGCATTAGATTCTAACCTTCTTTCTTTCATGCAAAAAAAAAACAATCAATTACAGTAAGCATGCCACTATATAATACAAACACTCAATCTGATGTATACTGTATTTGAAGGGTAGTTCAATATGTAATTGTACTTTTAAGAATTCTAACTAATTTCACATTTGACAATACAAATTGAGGTTGTTAATGATAGCCCATTTTCAACATATTTTTAGCATTAGTTGTACCTGAATCAATTTGATAATACATTAACTGATGGTAAATACACACATATGCATTTTCTTCCCTTTTTAACCTCTCTGCAACCTTTAATCAGGAGCTTACCTTTAACTCTCTTGCTCCACTTCAGACTGTGTCAGTGTATGAGAGTGGAGTAGACAAGACATTAAGCGACTACATCTGAAGAGGGAGATATGATCTACTCAACAGTGCCCCCAATGGTAGGCCACAGTTTTGTACTCTAATCCATCACTCGTTCAGAGAGAACAGACTTCAGTGATATTGATGTTGCTTTCTATATTCCCAGCTGGAGGAGCCCGTGAGAGAGCAGAAGCATAGCCTCACTCAATCCTACCTCCCTCCTCCTCACTACGCCACGTAGTGGCTAGAAGAAGGTATTACCTTTGCAGGCCAAAGCAAGACTTCCAAGTCAAAGATGGGCTCCATCATGGGCCTTCAGTATAACACATGGTGGATTATAACACCAGGCACATGAAAGACTTAAATTATTACTGAAAGATTGGCAGTTATTGTCACCTATACAAATATATATCAAAGAAACCACTGCCCTGGAGTGAAGCAATTACATCTGGAGTCCTGCTAAACCCAATCCTCAAAAGTTTTGAAATGTTTTTGTTTGTAAAATGCAAATAGTGTTATTAGACTCCGCTACATTTTGCAGCTATTATCTATACTTTTACTCCGCTACATTTCTACAATATGAACATTTTATGAACACAGTTTGCCAAAATGTTGCCTACACAAAAATATGAATTGCGTTGATGTTTTGGAAGTTTAAACCAATCAGGCGGCTCTGTAAGCTCCAATGATAGCAGAATGTGCGTTTGGCAGATGCACTAGTTAGTCTTGCATGTTATACTAAACATTCAACAGACAGCCTGACCAACTGCCTATTCAACATGGATCCAGAGTCAGCCTCAACTGAGCCCTGATATGAGCCACACTTGGCCCTATTTAAAGTGGTATATTGAGGTTAGCAAAGTTCTTGCTATGCTAAGTTAATGTCCCTGACTTTTGAATATTATTTTGGTTACTGACATGATATTATACTGTTATCTAGCAAAATGCATGTTGACATACAGCAATAGCATCAAAATAACATGCTTGTATCTTTGTCAGTGGTGGTCCGTCAGGGCCAGCAAGGCCTTCTCTGCTGGCCTAAACATCATCATTAAATAAATTTAATAAAATGAGTTTTAATATTTTCTTTTCATAAATATGTATAAAATTATTCCCCATAGTCCATTTTCTTCATTTCATAGCTTCCAGCGTTGTTTATTTATGTTAGAGCTTTCATCCAATCATATTATCGTGTGTTGCCAGGCTCCAAGAAATCTTTCCCGAGGCCTTCAGAATTAACAGTGAGGGCGCCTGTAGTGTTGCCAGGCTCCAAGAAATCTTCCCCGAGGCCTTCAGAATTATAAGTGAAGGCGCCTGTACATCTGATTGGTTATCACAACTGGCTGTTTCAGTTCATAAAAAATTAGACCCAGTGACAGGCTGGCATGAAATGGCTTGCATACTAAGTAAGGAGGCCATAATCATTTTTGACTCATGGCTAAAGTTAAGTTTCTCCAGCTCTCCCCAGGTTGGAAATCACATTGATGCTTTAAAATATCGAATATTTACATTTTTCTTACAGGGGAACATGGCCCCGGACCCCCCTAGAGGGGTAATATCTTTCTCACCTTTTCACCCCTGACCCATTTTCATGCCTGGAGCTGAACATATGAATCATGTCCTACACGGCTCCAGTCTCATCTAGAGGTGTGCTGAACGTTTGAGGCATGTCTTACACGGCTCCAGTGTCATTGAGAGGTGTGCTGTCCACCCAAATCCACTGTCCCTCTGTTTCCAGGTCACTCCAGTGGATCTGTTATGGAATCAGATCAATGCCATAAATATTTTGTAATCTGTAATATAGATTTTGTATCTGTAATATAGATTTAGTATCTGTGAAACCATCTACACTTTCAAAACCTATCTACAGATACGGATTTCAAATACGAAATGTATATACACTTTCAAAAACTATCTTCACTTTCAAAATCTATTTACAGATACATATTTCAAATACGAAATGTATCTACACTTTCAAAAACTATCTACACTTTCAAAAACTATCTTCACTTTCAAAATATATCTGCAGATACGGATTTCAGTTACGCATTACGGATTTCTGTTACGAATTACAAAATCTTTTTGGCACTGTTTTTGCAGCCTTTCTAAAGAGCCAATCAGCGCTTTTGGCAGATTTTCTAAAGCGCAAATCAACACATTGTATCCTGTACTGACTAGCCAATCAGCGCTAGCTTGCTGGCAACTGCTGGCCCGCTCATTATTATTCAATACTTATAACCTAAATCTGCCACTGCTCTGCCTAGGGAGAGATCTGGGGTCTACCCCGCATGGTTTGAATACAATTCGGTGTCCGAACGCCTTGGGGGAAGTTTAACAAGCATGCCTTATGTCTGGCCCAAAGGGCTGATGAACACCTGTTCTATTTAGTTAATCTTAGGCTCTGGCGATTCAGAGATCGCTTGGGTTCAGAACGCATTGTAACTAAGAAATTGGTCTCGCTTGCTGCCTCATATATCTCTTCCACTGAGACGCTAGAAAACTCGCTTCCACAAAAAATACACAATAAAGAAGACTTCAGAAAATGGTTACAAATAGGCTACCCCAAAGTGCCATGAAAAGAAACGAAAATTACATTGCAAGGTGGTTTTGAAATCAGGCTGGTCATTATCCAGTTGTTGAGGATGCATATGCACTTAACGGTATACCCCCACCATCACTTTGCATGTGTCTGGAGAACAAGACAATAGCAGTCTGTCTGCTAAATGTTCTCATCGTGATAATGGGTCATATGAATACTGTTCATGGTTAACTTAATTAAATGTGAATTGGAGATCGGTCACGAAAATGCTAACGTTAGCTTTCGTTAGCTACCAAAGCAGATCCTAATATCTTCCATACAACGACAAGGATCATTGAAACAGGTGGAACGAAGTGTGGAGTGAAAACCACTGACTGATTGTGCGTTTTACAATGACTTTATGAACAACTCCAAATATAGGACTTCTTACTTGTGCCATTTCTCGGTCTCTGATCCATGACAGCTGCATACACCGTTTCACTCAACTTTCCCAGTTCCCAGCAAGCTAGCACTGATTGGCTAGTCAGTACAGGATACAATGTGTTGATTGGCGCTTTAGAAAATCTGCAAAAAGCGTTGATTGGCTCTTTAGAAAGGAAGTTAAGACAGTGCCAAAAAGATTTTGTAATTCGTAACAGAAATCTGTAACTCGTACTTGAAATCCGTAATGCGTAACTGAAATCCGTAACTGAAATCCATATGCAGATAGATTTTGAAAGTGAAGATAGTTTTTGAAAGTGTAGATAGTTTTTGCGAGTGTAGATACATTTCGTATTTGAAATCCGTATCTGTAAATAGATTGTGAAAGTGAAGATAGTTTTTGAAAGTGTAGATACATTTCGTATTTGAAATCCATATCTGTAGATAGGTTTTGAAAGTGTAGATGGTTTCACTATACAAAATCAATATTACAGATACAAAATCTATATTACAGATTACAAAATATTTATGGCATTGATCTGATTCCATAATCTGTCCTCTGGAATATCTGAGAGGGGACAAATTTCACGGGCGCATTCTGACCATGAATGGCTGTTTATTTGGAAATGACATTAACACAATGATGGACTCAGGGCCACGTATGACTTTGGTACTCTGTGATGAATTCCATGTTGTTGTTTTACACAACAGTAAATTATGTCTTGTTGCATCTGTGAATACTGTGTGCTCTGCTGATCACTGTTCTAATGTGATGCCTTTCTGATCACTGACATTATTGAACTGATCTTACCATGCTGTACCGAAAGCAAATTCCACTAATTCCGCAAAACTCATTCAAAATTATTCTGATTCAGAAAATCTATATAATAAATATCATCAGCAAACAATGCATTAATTAATGTTGACCAACACCAGACATGCCAGAGAGGGAGAGCGTTCCTGAGGTGATGAGGTCACGCTGGTTCTTTTTCAAAAGAGCCATGTGTGCTACATAAATTAGTTGATGTTGATGAAGGAATGACCTGAGAACATTCTATATTCTTTTTTTTGTTTTTTCACTCTGCATACTCTGCTCTCCCATAGAGGTCCCTGCAGTGTATTTCTAGTGCCTCTGAAAAAGAGGTATTCTAATGTCAAAGCAAGTGTGGAATATCTCCATCTCTGCAGCTAGAGGGCGCCATCTTTCATTAAATATTGCCTGTTTCTCTGTGTCAAGTGTAGGGTACACAACAAATGTAGCCAAAGGTAAAGCAACAGTACAGAAGTTTGGTTTAAAACTAGAAAATTACCTAGAAATCTAATAGCACAGTTATAACTGATAAAAGCTTGTGTGTTTTGGAAACAGTTGGCAATGTTTGGTTTGAAAGTTTTTCTTAACATTTCAACATTCTTTTGTTTACTTGATGGTTTTACTTCACCTGTTCCTCTTAATGGTTCACAATGGCCAGATGCCCCCCTAATGTGATGCAGTGATCTCGACTCTCACTCCAGGTCTTTCTAGTGGTGGAGAAGAGATAGCACTTCCCACTGTTGTGAGCCCACCCATCAGGACCGACCCTACAACCAGAGGTGGCTACACACACACATGACAACACTGATCAGTGGGTAGTGCTGTCAATATGTTTCACCAATGCAGTCTTTTGAGTACTGTAGTCAGCAGTCTGTTAGTTTGTTTGACTATTTCTGCTTAGATTTATTTTAATTGTTTTAAAGTTACCAAGAAATAGACACGGTACAATGTAAAAAAAAACATTATTGTAGCTGCAGAATACCTCTGAGGCGATTTGCACGGCGTCTGAGCCAGCTATCTAATGTTAGCAAGGCAACTAACGACAAGGTAGACAGCTCGCTGGCGGTGTGATTGGTTGTTGACCTGGGAATCTCACTATAAACTTCTCCGAGATGCCAGCCGTCTTCGGTTAAGGCAAAAGCATACTGTCTGAATCTGGTAGCAATATAGCATTTAAAGAACAGGGACGCAGGCTGAGTTCCTAAATTGAGTGGAGTCAGATTGATTACGTTTACAAAGATAGTGTCCTTAAATAAAATATTGCATTCCAGAAAAGCACAGAAAGAAGAAATCGCATAAACCTTTGTTGGTTTGGAAAGTGGTTCCTACAACCATAGTGAAGCAATAATAACTACTTACTAACTGAGAGTGAGGTCATGCCAGGAAATATCAAACTGAGGCTCTAATGTAAACACTGTCTTTTATTTGTTCATAAAACCTTAATGGGAAAAATGCCTTATTATCTCATGTCATGTAACTTTTAAAATTAAAATCCATCTGTCATAACACAGAGCCTTATCTCCCTTAAAATTCCCGTTATCAAAATTAAAAGGTAAAATAGCTTTTAAGTTCTTTGCTCCCCATAAATGGAGCAATGTTCAACAGGACTTGAAACTAACCCAGTATTTGTCTGTAAACCAATTTAAGAGCCCTTTAGTTGTTAAGGATGTGCCTCAGTGCTGTTGTTTTAAATAATTCTCTGACTTAATTTTGTACTTTATGTTTTTTTTTTATACTTAATTTCTGAGTTGTATAATTTCGTTTGGTTTATTTATTGTTTATCTGTATTATGTACCCTCATTAGGGCATTCCTGCAAAAGAGCCCTGTGCTCAGTCAATTCTCCCCTAATAAATAATGATTTTGATGATTATGATGAATGTATCGACCGAGCGATAGCGAGTTTGATATATACAGGCATGATTGAACGGTCGTGGTTTGTTTATTATGTGGGATTTTTCGCTCGTTTCATTTTTTAAATGAAAAGAAATGGTAATTGTAAGTAGAAAACATGTCGTTTTGTTCAGCTCTCAAGTTTTCTCACGACACAATGTGTTTCAGGTGTAAGGTAGCAACCAATTACTTGCCAACTTCAAGTTACAATATTCAATAGAAAACGGACAACACGGCTCAGCTAAAACTGCTTTAATTTACAGTAAAGTAACAACACAAGTGATTCAAACTATAGTTTCTAATCTTCATCATCACTTTCAATTACACATTTTCACTTCTTCTGAATTTCCTCATGGCTATTGATGTTTTCATTTTCGTCTGGATAGACTGATTGCTTTAGCTCATTTTGAAAATGTCGTCAGCGGGCAATACGGATCCTATTGACCGTTGAGGAGGGCAATACGCGGCTGGCATGACTACGCTTTTTGCTATTCAGAACGCTTGTTCTGTCGTTGCCATATACTAACTCAATTTTATAAAAGATTTTTTTTTAAAGCCTCCATATGTAGCAGCTGAATTTTCAATCTAATCCAGTCTAATCGATGGTTTCCGTCTCACACACAAATGTACGCAGCTTCGTGCAGGAGTTGTCAAGCCAGTCTCCAAATTTAGTGTAAAGTGCACAGTTCTCCCCAGAAGGGTCTTCCACCTTCCAGTTATCCGGTTCATTCGGCCAAACAGACCTTTTCCGCCAGAATCTGTGAACAAACAGGGTAGATGGAGT
This sequence comes from Sprattus sprattus, assembly GCF_963457725.1. Taxonomy (NCBI): domain Eukaryota; kingdom Metazoa; phylum Chordata; class Actinopteri; order Clupeiformes; family Clupeidae; genus Sprattus; species Sprattus sprattus. The sequence goes on from NC_137918.1 coordinate 7,351,844, forward strand.
AAACACAATGCACCATGAGGCTGTTCTGTGTCAAACCTACTGCCAGCCTAGTCTTTGTGCTGCGTCTGACTGACAAGCACAAGTTTGCTGTGCTCACAAGTGTAAACATGAGAATAGCAGGAGAGTAGCAGCGCCTCTATTCACTGCTAATCAGTACAACCAGATTGATACATTTAAATGTATCACTGTATGTTTACATCATTGTACATAGAACAGTATGAGGACTGTTGACACATATAAGTAAGTGTGATGTGGTTGTGTTGAGAACGTATGAGGCATGTCTTACATGGCGCCAGTCTCATTGAGAGGTGTGCTGTCTACCCAAATCCACTGTCCCTCTGTCTCCAGGTCAGTCAGTCCCATCCAGACTTTCTCAATGGCTCTTTTGGATAGAAAATACTAATGGGAGACATCACAGATATTTATGATATTTATTCCTAACATATATTTAGAAATATATCAAATGTACTCAAACAAATACAAATAAGAGACTATACTTTCACTGAAGGATACTTTAATATATTATTCACAACTATGGAAAGTTTATTGCAAGTTCGTCATAAAATCTACAACCTTTAAACATTTGTTAAAAAAAAAATTAATATGATGCAATAACAAATAAAACACCCTTTTACTTCACCTGTTCTTCTTGACTGGTCACAATGGCCAGATGCCCCCCTAATGTGATGCAGTGATCTCGACTCTCACTCCAGGTCTTTTTAGTGGTGGAGAAGAGGAAGCACTTCCCACTGTTGTGAGCCCACCCTGCAGGACAGACCCTACAACCAGAGGTGGCTACACACACACATGACAACACTGATCAGTGGGTAGTGAATATGTTTCACCAATGCAGGCTTTTGAGTACTGTGTGATGTCAAAATCATGTCAAACACCATGCCGTTTGCATTAAATGAAAGTACAAGTCAGCAATTGTCGCTAAATGTTCCCTTCTTAAACTTTCTGGGGGAGGTGAAAAGTTCTTTCTATGCTGGTTTCACTTTCAGTGTTGTGAAATGCACACATTTTTATTTGAAACTTACCATTAAAAGACAATAGGAGGTTCAACAAATGTTTGTGCTTGACAAGCAGTTCCTCCACCCCTGCAGTTAAATCTATAAAAAATAACATCAAAAAGAAATTGCAAAAGTCAACAAAACTTTCAGTTCAGCTCAGCTTCTACATAAATGGAAGGAATTGAATAACGTCTTAAACACTTCCTCAAAGTATGTTCCATTTTAATCATCAAATGATGATTCAACAAATCCCATGACATAAGTTTAAATAAGAATATAGCTGCAAGCAGCGATGGCGGTTTCCTCCTCCAAACATTGCAAACCAGGGAAAAATGTAGTTTTGTGACAATTTGTCACCGTAAAGAAAAATTCATGCTGCAGACTTACCAATGGGATATTAAATTTCAAATGCAATACACAGTTTACACATGCAACTTTTGAACCGTATGACTGATTTTCTAAAATGAGGTACCATTAGATTCCCTGGATCAAGACGAATTAAACACACTCTATAACGTCAATATCACTCAAATATTTGCTGACATTTGACTTCACTTCCTGTTTGGCGCCTTTTCTGCTGAATTTGAGTGGCTGTACAGGACAAACGGTTATGAGGATCAAAATTCTAAATAGTAACTTTTGTGAGGCTAGGTCTGAAGATCATCTCTGCTGATTTTGAAGAAGATTTGCCATTGTAGGAGGAGTAGGCTTTCAAAGGTTTTTGATAAAACCGGAAATAGCAGAAAATCTATATAACAGGAAATTGACGCCATGGGGTGGGTTTAATTCGTCTTGATCCAGGGAATCCAATGGTGCCTCATTTTTGAAAATCGGTCACACGGTTCAAAAGTTGCGTGTGTTACAAAAGTCCAACTTTGACCTGTTGGTGGCGCTAGAGGGGTGTAATGAGAGCCATGAAACTTGGTGTGAATGAAGAAGGGACTGTCCTTAATGAGTGTGCCAAATTTCACAAAAAGTTACCATATGGTTCTAGGGGCTGCCATTGACTCCCATGGTACTAACATAATAATAAGAAAGCCTACCGGAGGAAACCTAAATACTTCGATAATACATGGCTAAATCTCCCACGCTCATCATTTCCAGTTTAGTAACTCTACATATTTAATTTACCTCTGTGTTCCCCCCAAACACAACACCTGATTTAGGTTGTTTCCTCAATTCAGACACACAACACCCTGTAAAGCATCTCCATGGTAACTTATTTGTTCATCGTGTTCTTGTAGTGGACACATATTCTATGATTAATATTTGATCTGGGAAGGCACCGGAATACTTTATATTTAAATACTATATATATTACCATATTTGTATCGCATTTCTGTAAATAAACATTTTTCTAACTTAACATTGAAACAGACGGTTTCAGCAAGTGGTGTCTGGAATTCCCCAGCAGCCCCAATTAAATTGGTTAATGAACAAAACATTAGTCCTAGTGCAGCAGGCCAGATCACATGTACGTATCTCAAAGGGACATATTGCAAATTAATATGTAACTTGAACGTTGCATTTGATACAGATGGACTAGGAATCACACTTGTCATGTACAATACTTGCATGGTATATCTTTGGTAATGATCTTGCAATCATACTAAAATGGCGTAACGCAATTATGTGTGTTAACCCACCATTAACAGACATTGTAGAGAAAAATATACAGACTTTTTTTTTATGGGAAACTATATTTAAGTCACATTAAATGTATTGATTTACAGTATCCAGCCAAACTCACCAGTGGTATTCAAGGTTGCTGACAAATTCTTGTGAAGTGCTTCAATCTGGTCAAGTTTAGTCTGTGCATTGGAATCTGCCAAAGAACACATACTTTACATTATTTATTTAAGCATTGTGAGGAAACCTGTGGACCTGTGGATCAGACATAGAGTTGTACCATGGGGATGAACTACACAACAACAACAGCAAAGTAAAAACATAGACTTTACCTACAGACAGCTACTAATCTCATCCCAGATTATTACACAGTTATTAATCACATCTCACCCCAAATTATTACACAGCTATTAATCACATCTCATCCCAGATTATAACAACACAGCTATTAATCCCATCTCATCCCAGATTATTACACAGCTATTAATCACATCTCATCTCAGATTATCACACAGCTATTAACCATATCTCACCCCAGATTATTACACAGCTAGTAATCACATCTCATCCCAAAATATTACACAGCTTTTAATCACATCTCATTCCAAAATATTACACAGCTATTAATCCCATCTCATCCCAGACTATTACACTGCTATTAATTGCATCTCATCCCAGATTATTACACTGCTATTAATCGCATGTCATCCCAGATTATTACACAGCTATTAATCGCATCTCATCCCAGATTATATCCAGCATTCTTTCTATGCTTGTTCCACATTTAACTAAATGCTTAATCTTACCATTAAAAGACAATAGGAGGTTCAACAAATGTTCGTGCTTGTCAAGCAGTTCCTTTACCCCTGCAGTTAAATCTATAAAAAAATAACATCAGAAAGAAATTACAGAAGTCAACAAAACTTTCATATCAGCTCAGCTTCTACAAAAATGGGAGGAATTAAATAATGTCTTAAACACTTCCTGTAAGTATGTTCCATTTTAATCATCAAATGATGATTCAACAAATCCCATGACATAAGGGTAAATAAGAATACTTAAAAAATACATGGCTAAATCTTGCACGTTTATCATTTCCAGTTAGGTAACTCTACCTCCAGGGCCGGAGTGGGGACACTTTTCAGCCCGGGAATTTCAGGCCCAAGACCGGCCCACTTTCTCAATGGTAGTGGAAATTGGATTTGCTAGAACCTCCTATCCATGCTACCTGCCACAGTGTCCAGAATAACATTATGGACATTTACCTCAAAGGCAGCATCAGATGAGACTACTGGTTCATCATCTAAAATCTCCCCTGGCATTCCTTTCTTTCATCAAGTACTGTCATATACTGCTCTTTCTTACATTAAATAACTTTAAATCGTATTATTGCCTCGGTTAACCTCTCTACCTGTCCCTGTAGTCATGGCCTCCTCATTGCACATTTCGGGCTCATCATTTTTAGCAGGAGTCATTTTACTGTATACACAGATCAAGTTTGAATTTTGTTATCACAGGGCTCTCAAGTGTCACGCATTGAGCGTGACAATCCCTCATTTCGGTATTTCCTCATGCACTCCCGCCACACATCGTATTTCTATTTAACGTGCCGCAGAGCGCAAACATGACCTGCCCTCACAATGGAGGAATCAAGCACGTTTCACCGAATCCCCTGGAGTTCTGCCGTGAGGTGCCACTTATCAGCCAATCAAAATAAAGAAATGGGCTACACAATAGCCAATCAGAAAAAAATGCCTTTGTCTGTGATTTGTCTAAAACAAGTACGCAAACTTCTACAAAAATTAAATAAATATAGGTTTGTTTTGCTTTTACAATAACCTTTTATTATGTCTTGTCCTGTCTTACTTACACCCCATGGCCTTCAAATCAAAGTCTTCTAAAACAAAACGCTTTTCAGCATGTTTTCCACAGGTCTACAGACGTTAAGACATTTAACACAATGCCACAATGAATGACCTCAGCATCAGAGATGTCTCACCTCATGACTGGCGCCTATCTTCCTGCATAGTTACTGACATAAAGAGAACATGAAGTGACACAACGTCTACGGGTGGGTCGGTATAATGTGACTGAAAGCACTTCCGCAAGAATTTGATTGAGCCCTTTCTTTGTTCCAGCACACTATATTCTCCCCCCCCCCCCCCCCCCCCCCCTTCTTAATATTTCACATGATATGTTTTGTACTAGAACATTTGCCATTCGCATTATTTCTTATATTCTAGATTACAAAAAATATAATACTGCGAGAATTAAACCAAATGTGTTGACATTAAAAACAAATTACTAGCCAAGCACCTTATTCAAATTTCTGCAAAACATATTGGTTACATTACATAAATTGACATATGAGGTAGATGAATGCAATGAGTGATTAATAACATGATAAATCAAATAAGAATGATTCACAGTGGAAGTTAAACAAATAGCCTGAAAGGTAGAGGGGACAGAGTATCTGTGCATACACACACAGACACAATATGACACTGTTGAATCATCAACAAAGTCCAATGGAAAAAGCCAATGACATAACCTTCTAGTCGGACCAGTGAGACAAGTTCCAACGTTCCAAAAAACCCTACTGGCTTCCAGCAAACGGACCATCCTGTGTATAATTAAAAGTGTATAATTATGTTCCTGGCTCAAGTTAAAAAATGTGTTTTGATGTTTCCACAGTAATGTTAGCTAAATCACATATTAGCACAGGTGTCTGTGCCTTTGTCTGTGATTTGTCTAATACAAGTACGCAAGTACGGGGCGCTCAGAAGGGGTCTCGCCCGGGCGTAATTCCATGTAGAACCGACACTGAGTAAGTTGTCTCCTGTTTTAATTTTACGACAAATTCACAATGGTTTGACACAAGCAATGACAACTTGACTGCAGTTAAAGAATACATCCCAGATAATTAGCATCAGTTTTTAATGAGTGTTTGTAGCCAACACAGTTTTAGGCTACAGCCTGCCTTTTCACTAATTTTTATTTTTATAATTTTTTGTAAATGTGTTTGCTTGAACATTCTATTCAGATTCCGAGGCTTCTTCACGCCTGGTGAAGTTGTGAGTAGCAAACTCATTAGTTCTTATTTGTTATAAATTTCCTGGCCATGGATGCATTAATCATTGCATCTGTCTTTCAAAGATGTCAGTTAAAAAACAAATGAGCATACTGGTGTTCTATCTGCCGCCAAGAGAACTCCTGTGCCAATCAAGGTGTGCTGGATGTGACAAGGCACATTGGAAGTAAGGGGCATCAGGCCAAACAGCAGGCACTGAAGTCAACCAACATAGTCAAAAACGTTTACTTGCCCTTGACTGCAGAGATGAGTCCACAAGAGGTCAAGGTACATTTAAATGCATAAGGTTGACTGTAATGTACAAGAATACCATTATTCCCAATTAATACATCTAATTATATGACTATGCATATATAAGACATTCATACTTTAATTGTTACTAATTGCTAATATTTCAATTCAATATTTTGCTTGCGAATAGGTGGACTAGGTGGACCTATGTCTCTCTTTACCAGTTGCCACTTGTGTTTTTACCTCTTGATAATAAATCGGAAAGCTTGGCACATTTTGCAGCATCCCCCTCCAATGCCTTTCTTTATTTCAACCTGGCTTTTTCAGCCCCGCCTGCCCTCTTCCTCCCATCCATCCTCCCTGACTCGTATCGTTGCGTTAGGGCCGGCCCAGCTATCGGTAGCGTATCTGAGTAAACGTTTTGGAAAAGACGGGCTATGGACCCACCCAACTCTATTTGGGAGGGGAGAACTTCCTTGCATGGTACAACCCATGTAGAGGCTGCGGTGTCAGAATGCGAAACATGTGTAGCCTACTTTAAGAGAAGATGGACTAACGTCACAAATGTCAAAAAATTCTCGACCGGCCCAGAAGTGAAGGGGCCCACCGGGACCTCTCCCGATTCTCCCGATTCCCCACCCTGGGCCTGTCTAACTCTGTGTTCTCCCCAAACAGAACACCTGATTTAGGTGGTGGCATGTTTCCTCATTTCAGACACACAACACCGTGGTAACTTATTTGATCATTGTGTTCTGGTAGTGGACACATTTTCTATGATTAACATTTAATCTGGGAAGGCACTGGAAAACTTTATATTCACATACTATTAACAAATTTGTATCGATTTCCGTAAGTAAACATTTTTAGAAAACAGATGGTTTCAGGAAATGGTGTCTGGAATTCCCAAGCAGCCCGAGTTAAATTGGTTAATGAACAACACATTAGTCCTAGTGCAGCAGTCCAGATCACATGTACGTATCTCAAATGGACATATTGCAAATTAATATGTAACTTGAACGTTGCATTTGATACTGATGGACTAGGAATCACACTTGTCATGAACAATACTTGCATTGTAAATCTTTGGTAATGAGCTTGCAATTCATACTAAAATGGCGTAACGCAATTATGTGTGTTAACCCACCATTAAAAGACACTTTTTTATGGGTAACTATGTTTTAGTCACATTAAATGAATTCATTTACAGTATCCAGCCAAACTCACCAGTGGTATTCAAGGTTGCTGACAAATTCTTGTGAAGTGCTTCAATCTGGCCAAGTTTAGTCTGTGCATTGGAATCTGCCAAACAACACATACTTTACATTATTTATTTAAGCATTGTGAGGAAACCTGTGGACCTGTGGATCAGACATAGAGTTGTACCATGGGGATGAACTACACAACAACAACAGCAAAGTAAAAACAGAGACTTTACCTACAGACAGCTACTAATCACATCCCAGATTATTACACACCTTTTAATCACATCTCATCCCAGAGTGTTACACAGCTATTAATCACATCTCATCCCAGATTATTACACAGCTATTAATCCCATCTCATCCCAGATTATTACACTGCTATTAATCACATCTCATCCCAGATAATTACACAGCTTTTAATCACATCTCATCCCAGATTATTACACTGCTATTAATCCCATCTCGTCCCAGATTATTACACTTGCTTCCATTTGCTCTGACAATGTTCCCCAACTCTGAGGAGTGTTTTTTCCAGCAGGGCAATGCTCCATGCCACACAGCCAGGCCAGTAAAGGTGTGGATGAAGGACCACCAGATCAGGAGCCTGTAATGGCCATCCCAATTCCCAGACCTGAATCCCATTAAAAATCTCTGAAATATGATCAAGAGGAAGATGGATGGTCACAAGTCATGAAAAGAAGCCGAGCTGCTTGAATTTTTGCGCCAGGAGTAGCATAAAGTAACCCAACGGCAATGTGAAAGACTGGTGGAGAGCATGCCAAAACACATGAAAGCTGTGATTGTAAATTAACGTTATTCCACCAAATATTGATTTCAGAACTCTTCCTAAGATAAAGCATTAGTATTGTGTAGTTTAAAAAAATGACTACGAACTTGTTTTCTTTGCATTATTCAAGATCTGAAAACACTGCATCTTTTTGGCTATTTTGACCAATTGCCATTTTTCTGCAAATAAATGCTCTAAATGAGAATATTTGCATTTTAAATTTGTAGAAATGTTGTCAGTAGTTTATAGAATAACACTAAAATGTTCATTTTACTTCAACTCATACCAATAAATAGTAAAACCAGAGAAACTGACAATTCTGAAGTGGTCTCTTAATTTTTTCTGTGGCTGTATGTACATCACCAAATAAGCTAAAAATTCTTCTTTACCGCAAGAGAACTCAGGTCACATTTTAGATTATATGGTATTCCTTTCTTTTTATATGCTTAACTCTCAATTAGGAGTGTGAATCTCTCATGAAAAAGCCGATCCGATTCGTATCTCGATACATGGGCACAGGGGCGGAGTGGCCATCGGGAGCACCGGGATTTTTCCCGGTGGGCCTGTCGGCCAATTATCTCTCGAGAATCAGCCTGCAGGCCGGCCTTCGCAGCCGTTGAGTCAAAGCTATGAGCGGCCCATCGAAGATGCATGTACGTCAAAGCATAGTCCCGTGAAAATCTCTAAATTCTCCGAAAGTTACAATATTACTAAGTCCAACCACTAGCACTATTTGTCTCTGTACATCACACCTATGGTGGTGTCTGTCAAACTCACTCCCATTAATCCAACCTTCTGATTTTTGTTTAGCCTCCTATATTGATGTAATTCTTTTTATTCAGACGCTCCATTACTTTCATGACCACAAATATAAATTGGCCAGCGATTTAATTCGTTTTTTTGTTGAATGTAGAATGGTCGAGCAAAGCATCATGGGAATTGTGTATCGTTCTGCCTTTATCAAGTGAACCTAGGGAGATAAATTAGCGGCTATCAGGGAGAGAGAGCAGGCGAAGCGTATCTGATGGAGGGACATAAGAGAAAGGAGAAAGGAGGGGGCAAAAAGGCCAGACTGAAAAAGAGGCGGATGCAGGAGGAAAGTGCATCAAAATGTACAAGAATTACGGATTTATTCAACCAGCCGTCAACTAGATGCGAGTGAGTTGACAGGACACATTGTTGCGAATTAGCATAACATTTGAACCAATACGGGAGTCGATTTGTTCCGTATTTCCAGAAATGTACATATACAAATACACTGTCACTGTCACTGTCATGTCTGTCACCCACACATCAACTCTAAATCTAACAATAATGATCAAAAGCCGCCCGTTTGTTTCTGTAGTTGATATATGGGAGGTGGAGGGGATGCGGGTTGGGCCAGTTGTGGGCACGTTGTGGGCCGGTGGTGGGCCGGTGCAGTTAGAATTGTCCCGGTGGATTTTTGTGTCCCACTCCGCCCCTGCATGGGCACGCTGCGATTCAAGAACGATTCAGTGCGATTCGATGCGAAACAATTCAATGCTTTTCGATGCAGTTCAACAATTGAAAACACTGTGGTGTGAGGAAACAATGGACCTCTTTCTCGAACATTTTCATAAATGTCTTCTTAAATATCTTCTTACCAACTTCAAAAGACCAACCTGAGAAAATATCTCCGCTGGATTCATGAATGCCTGGAAATGTGATCTTAGCTGTGTACTGATTCTTAAATTGAACATGCTTTCTCAATCACCTGAACTCGCATACAGCAACGCATCCTTATAAGGGCATGTAATTAGTGTGCTTGCCCGAAGGGAAGCACAGTATTGTTGTTGTCAAGTTTTCTTTATTACAGTGCATGAAATGCCCTGTATTGTTATTCCTAGGCTTCTTCTTCTTCTTCTTCTTCTTATTCTTGTTACCTTTTTCTGCGATTAATTCAGCCCGAACCGCTTAACGTAGAAACTTCATTCAAACTTTGTCGCGTAGGTCTTGTAAACGACACTTATGCTATGTATTTTTCACTTTTCTAAACTTTATACTTTTTAAGATATTAAAGAAAAACGAATATAAATTTCTCCCATTGACTTACATTGGGCCATTATGACATCATAATAGGGTCTTCAAACTGGCTTGCACCTGTGCTTTACTGACACCTGTGCCAAATCCAAAGAACCTCTTCTCTCTCTATCCCTCTCAATTTAACTGTAACTAGGAACATTAAGACACCATCCATTCTCTATTTTTTTTTTCTCCATCTCTCCATCTTTCTCTCTCTGTCAACTTTCTCTCACACTCAATCTCTCTTCTGCACTCCATTTTTCAATATTTTCACTCTCTCTTTATCTCTTCATCCAGAGCCACTCTTGTTCACTCTTCTTTCCTTCTTCCACTCTTCTTTCCTTTCTTATTTTCTTCTTCCATTTTTCTTTCCTTCTTCCACTCTTCTTGCCTTTCTTTTTTCCTTCATCCACTCTTCTTTCCTTCTTCCACTTTTCTTTCCTTTCTTCACTCTTCTTTCCTTCTTACACTCTTCTTTCCTTCTTTCACTCTTCTTTCTTTTCTTATTTCCTTCTTCCACTCTTCTTTCCTTTCTTCTTTCATTATTTCACTATTCTTTCTTTTCTTCTTTCCTTCTTCCACTCTTCTTTCCTTACTTCACTCTTCTTTCTTTTCTTCTTTCACTCTTCTTTCCTTTCTTCTTTCCTTCTTCCACTCTTGCTCAATGGTGTTTTGAGCCCTCAACTTCGACTGCCAGGCAGCGGCTGCCTGGAAGGTGGTTCCGCCCCCAAAACTCTTATCCAATCAATGTGCTTCCCACCTCCAAACCTCTGGTTCCGCCCCCAAACCTCTGGTCCAATCCAAACACTTTGAGCCCAAATTCAAACTTTCTGTATAGTGCTCTCATTCCAGCTCCAACTTCATTCTACCTCTCAGCAACGAGTGAAAGCTCCAACTTTACAAAGGTATGTAGCTAATATATTTCTATTTTAAACATGAAATGGCTAATTGTGTTTGCTTCAGGGCTGTACATGTAAGATGGGCCAGCTAATGTTATGTTTAGCATGCAATATGTTAACCATATTTAAAGATAGATCGTGCTAATCTTAGCTGTGGTAATGTCTTTTCAACCTGCTAGCTAGCTCAATCTGGTTAAAACATTAGGTAACAGTAAGCCTACAAAGTAAAATGTATTACTGTAGATTAATCACTGTATAAAATCGGCCGGCTAATGTTATCTTTACCATGCAATATGTTAACATAAAGATAGATTATGCTAATCTTAGCTGTGGTAATGTCATTTCAACCTGCTAGCTAGCTAAATCTAATTTTAGCTGTGGTAATGTTATTTCAACCTGCTAGCTAGCTAAATCTGTTTAAAACATTAGGTAACAGTAAGCCTATAAAGTAAGATTAATTACTGTAGATATGTATTTAAGTGATTAATTACTGTAGATATGTATTTTAGTGATTGTTAATGGTTAGTGGTTATCTTTCAAATGACGTTGAGCTGCTTTGGAATAAGGGTAACTCTCAGGCAGCCAATTGGTTTTAGATACCTGTGAGGCACTTGATGTTGAGACTGGTTGACTACCAGGCTGCTTTGGAATAAGGGTAACTGTCAGGCAGCCAATTGGTTTTAGATACCTTTGAGGCACTTGTTGAGACTGGTTGACTTCCAGGCTGCTTACTAACACTGGGTAACTCTCAGGCAGCCAATTGGCTTTGGGTGCCTGTGAGGCACTCGATGTTGATACTGGTTGACTTCCAGGCTGCTTTGGAATAAGGGTAACTCTCAGGCAGCCATTGATTTTAAAGAAGTGGCCATGCTGCCTGCTCTAAACCCCACTATGGCCACAGGGAGAGCCACGGAGTTCAAGTAATTTGCAATATTCCACATCCTATATCTGGGCTCTGACAGGTATAATAGACATTATTTATCCTGAATTTATGTTTTTATCTTTTCCTCCAGACAACAGCTCCAGCACCTCGCCAACCAGGTGTGCTCAAATGAGGATTTTGGACTCCTTACACTCACCTTGGGACCAGGAATGGTAGAGGTGGTAGTTGACGTTTTTAAAAAGTGTGTTGACACACACATCGCAAACATTAACAATAAAAATAAAAAAATCTGTTGTTTGTTGTTGTTAATTAATAAAATAACTAGATGTTCTACATCACTGTGTATGTGTATTGAATTGGAAGTGTATTGAACTTGGCATCTTGATTTAACTAGTCTGATCATTTAGCTAGCTGGGCCTGAAATGAAATAAATAAATTTCAACACTTATTTCTACAGCTTCACATAAGGGTTTATTCCAGTAGAGTGTCACAAGTTAATGAAACCCCAACTTACATTAATTATTTAAAAAAAATGTATCATCAGAGGACACACATGATGGAGGAGAGACATGACTGATGGGGTGTGACATATTCTTTATTGAAAGGCCAAGGCCAAGTACAACACTCATACACACAGTAACCAAGTTGATACAGAATAATGTGAAAATGGTAAAAATCTAATTTCCTCAAAAAAATCCTCAGGAATATTCCCTTCAAGAATATCAAAGGATTGCTTGATTCTAGGGTCCCTTTCCTTCTTTAAGCCATCTTCGATTGACTTCAGCCAATTCTTCTCCATTGCCTGAAACGGGGAAAAAGTATGAAAACATAAGCCTATGACTCCCTGAGACACACATCCTAAACTATTTTATCTTGTGATGACCTGAACTGTAGGCTACATGGCCAGTGTTAAGCAGTCTAAAGCATAACGTTAATCCACCATGCCTAGATTCCTCTCCACTGGCTGTCACAAAGTCACCTGTATGAAGTCTATTAAAAAGCCTATTACAACAACTGGTGGCTGCCTGAGAGTTACCCTTATTCCAAAGCAGCCTGGAAGTCAACCAGTATCAACATCGAGTGCCTCACAGGCACCCAAAGCCAATTGGCTGCCTGAGAGTTACCCAGTGTTAGTAAGCAGCCTGGAAGTCAACCAGTCTCAACAAGTGCCTCAAAGGTATCTAAAACCAATTGGCTGCCTGACAGTTACCCTTATTCCAAAGCAGCCTGGAAGTCAACCAGTATCAACATCGAGTGCCTCACAGGCACCCAAAGCCAATTGGCTGCCTGAGAGTTACCCAGTGTTAGTAAGCAGCCTGGTAGTCAACCAGTCTCAACATCAAGTGCCTCACAGGTATCTAAAACCAATTGGCTGCCTGAGAGTTACCCTTATTCCAAAGCAGCTCAACGTCATTTGAAAGATAACCACTAACCATTAACAATCACTAAAATACATATCTACAGTAATTAATCACTTAAATACATATCTACAGTAATTAATCTTACTTTATAGGCTTACTGTTACCTAATGTTTTAACCAGATTTAGCTAGCTAGCAGGTTGAAATAACATTACCACAGCTAAAATTAGATTTAGCTAGCTAGCAGGTTGAAATGACATTACCACAGCTAAGATTAGCATAATCTATATTTATGTTAACATATTGCATGGTATAGATAACATTAGCCGGCCCATTTTATACAGTGATTAATCTACAGTAATAAATCTTACTTTGTAGGCTTACTGTTACCTAATGTTTTAACCAGATTGAGCTAGCTAGCAGGTTGAAAAGACATTACCACAGCTAAGATTAGCACGATCTATCTTTAAATATGGTTAACATATTGCATGCTAAACATAACATTAGCTGGCCCATCTTACATGTACAGCCCTAAAGCAAACACAATTAGCCATTTCATGTTTAAAATAGAAATATATTAGCTACATACCTTTGTAAAGTTGGAGCTTTCACTCGTTGCTGAGAGGTGGAATGAAGTTGGAGCTGGAATGAGAGCACTATACAGAAAGTTTGAATTGGGGCTCAAAGTGTTTGGATTGGACCAGAGGTTTGGGGGCGGAACCAGAGGTTTGGAGTTGGAAAGCACATTGATTGGATAAGAGTTTTGGGGGCGGAACCACCTTCCAGGCAGCCGCTGCCTGGCAGTCGAAGTTGAGGGCTCAAAACACCATTGAGCTCCACTCTTCTCTCCTTTCTTCACTCTTCTTTCCTTTTGTCTTTCCTTCTTCCACTCTTCTTTCCTTTCTTCTTTCCTTCTTTCACTCTTCTTTCTTTTCTTCTTCCTTTCTTAACCTTTGCATTTCATGCACTGGTATTTCCTTCAGGAAATGCATTTTCTAGTTTATTTATTCTCCCCGTTTTTCTTGCAGCTAACTACGCCTCGCCCGTTCGAGGTACAGACGCCATTCAAACACCGAAACGTCCGGCCCGATCCGGTGCAACCTGCTATGATTTTTCGTGGCGGTACTCCTTGCCACTCCTTTTTTATTTCTCTTTTTCCATCACCTTTTTTCTCCATAGACTTGCATGGCAGAACTTTGAGGCATTATGACATCATAATAGGCTCATTAAACTGGCTTGCACCTGTGATTCACTGACAACTCTCACTGACACCTGCGCACGCTCCTCTTCTCTCTCTCTCCCTCTCCATTCAACTGTATAACTAGGAATATTAAGAGACACCTTCCATACCAGGGCTCTACTCACTCATGCATACTCACTCATGTTTACTCACTCGTGCATACTCACTCATGCATACTCACTCGTGCATACTCACTCATGCATACTCACTCATGTTTACTCACTCATGTTTACTCACTCATGCGTACTCACTCATGTTTACTCACTCATGCATACTCACTCATGTTTACTCACTCATGCATACTCACTCATGTTTACTCACTCATGCATACTCACTCATGTTTACTCATTCATGCATACTCACTCATGCATACTCACTCATGCATACTCAATCATGCATACTCACTCATGTTTACTCACTCGTGCATACTCACTCATGCATACTCACTCATGTTTACTCACTCATGCATACTCACTCATGCATGCTCACTCATGTTTACTCACTCATGCATACTCACTCATGCATACTCACTCATGCATACTCACTCATGTTTACTCACTCATCCATACTCACTCATGCATACTCACTCGTGCATACTCACTCATGCATACTCACTCATGCATACTCACTCATGTTTACTCACTCATGCATACTCACTCATGCATACTCATTTGTGCATGCTCATCCAGCAGGGAGAGCTGGAGAGCAGACACCTGCCCCAATTCTAAGGCACTTGTTCTCTCGGTCATGGCCGCAACAGAGCAAGCACACTCTCGCAGTTCGTTCACGAAACGCATTCTAGTTGCAATGTGTGCACACTCCACAGGCAACGCGATAGCAGCTTCAGACTGATCAAAATCATGTCAAAGCGGAAAGCGAGCACCGGTAAGCGCAGTCCTAATTTCACCGGTGCAGAGGTGAAGGTACTGTTGCAGAATGTAGATGTGTCAATTCTATTCCACTATGTCTGTATCCACGCGGTTGAGTTTAGTGCTTATTTATTTATTCATTGCCATTTGCAGAGTTCGTATAGTGCTTTTATTTATGTTAGGACATTATGATGTCTCGGAATCATGACTATAAATGTTAAACACAATTGTTAATGATACAAATATTCTCATATTTATTATTAATATAATTATTTAAATCCGAGGCTGTCTGTAAAATTGATGTGAACGCAGTAGAAAAGGATTTCTCTTTCTTGGCTGAAGTAGCTAGCATAGCATTGGCCATTGAAATTAATGGTGTAGCTAGCATAGCATTGGCTGTTGAAATGAATTGGAGTTGTAATCTGTCATTCCCTCCAGGTCTATATAATACCTACCAGTACCTCGTTAGGGCTCGTTATTTGTGAGAATACAGCCCGATTGGCTTATGCTATGCGGGCTTTGGTCAATGACAGGCTGTTCTGACTGCGATCAGTTGCACCAGGTCAGCGAGTGAGTGTTTTGCGTAGCAACTTAACGGAGAGACAAATGCTTGTGAACCGGTTTATAACTTTCAAACCACCGCAAGGACCGGTTCATGTCATTTTAATACCGAAACGGGACTTCACGTATCAATGTAGTTGTATTTAAAGCAGCACAACACAACGGATCAATAGCTATTCGCGAACGGCATGCTAGCAGCTAAAACTAACAAAATCTCTTGAAATGTGCTGGCTTTGACATTATGACAAACTAGTTACTCAACGACTGTCCTTACACAGTCAAACATCAAGCAAGTGCAATACAAGACAAAGCAAGACGGCAAATAAGCTACTTACTAGATCTGCAGAAAGTCAACAAGTCAGGGCGGCGGGCTGCGGCAGGCAAAACTACAGAACGCAGTTATATGCCTAAGGACCCTTGTATCGCAATGGCACGGAGGCGATTCTCCATATTAAAAGTCATTGTAGCGACCCAATTTTTTTAAGCTGTTATTTTAAGGTTAAACTGCTTATCCTTACCCTAATTCTGAAGTATAATTGTTGCATAATGGGGCTTTAACACGCTACATGGATATCGATATATATCGGTTATTTTTTACACCCCTACTCTCAATATTTTAAAGGCCCTCTTCGGTTATTTACTTGTGTTAACTGGCTGTTACTTAGTTACACATATTTATTCTCTCTCTCCACTTGCAATAAAGATGAGCGAAGTGTCTGTCACGAGAAGCTGGTTTATCAACAGGCAGTCTAGGCAGTTTAATTACGCCCAATGTAAAGAATGTAGCCATACAGGATCACCTCACCTACCTTCATATCAGGTGTACGCCCTGCTCAGAGCTTACTGGCAACAACTGGAATGTTGTCAAAATACTTTAAAAAAGGTGTTAATGTGAAATGTTAAATATCAGCCACTGTATGTACCTGCAACCTGGGGGTCTGTGCCTTAAAGGCACATGATGTAGTTAAAGCAACCACCTGGGGTTTCAGTCACATGTTTCTCTCTCTCTCTTTCACTTTCTCTTTCACACACACACACACACACACACGGCTGACAGAGGAACTTTCCACTAGGGATATACTGACTACAGGCCCCTTTCATCTTGAAGGAAAGCCTGTGGACCTCAGTGAATGTGTAGAGAGAACATGATAAGAAACTCACAGAGGTAGGACACGGCAACAAGACCAGCCAGCAGGCAGACGATAAGAGCCAGAGACAACAGAAGAAGTCCTCTGGATGTGAAGACATTTCCTTTACTGCCACTGGGCTGCTGAGTCAGGCCTGGAGAATCTGTAAATAAATTGAATAAATTAGTGCTGTCAAACGATCAAAATATTTAATCGCGATTAATCGCACATTTTTATCTATTCTAAATGTCCCTTCAATACATTTTTTCCATAATTTTTATTTTATTTTAATGCTCTTATCAACATGGAAAAGTGGATTGGCTTGCTTTATGCAATGTTTTATTTGATTGAAAAACAACATTGCCAAACAGGGCGGTACAAAACAAAATTATAAAGTGCACATTTCAGATAAACAAGGACTAAGCCTATAGTGCAGTTAAACCATGGCTTAATATTTTCTTTTTTTCAAGTTTGCAAGTCAGGCCTCTTGTTTCAAAAACAATGAACCGTAACAGTTAGGTTACCAATAAAAGGTAAGCCTACTCCTGTGCTTTCAGCCAGCTGCCTGTTGACATTTTCAGACAACAGTGAAGCTCGCTTCTTTTGCACAACACAACTTTTAAAGGTAAACTTTCTATTCAGAAGCCTTTCATCATCCATTTCGCCGTATCGTGCTCACCATTCACTCAAACGTAACGTTAGCCTACTACACAGTTTGGGAGGGCAAAAAGATAAAAAAAATTGATGGCGTTAAAATGGGTTTGCGTTAATGCCGTTAATAACGCGTTAAACTGACAGCACTAGAATAAATAAAACCTGTTGTCAGCCAAAGAAGCAATTACTTGAGCGAATGATTAATGAACCGCAAAATAAATGAATCAAATCATTTCTGAAACATTTGTCGAAAATGTGTTCCATTTGAATCCTCACTTGGCATATACACTGCATTTAAATCATATTCAGGCGACCTATTAAGAGCAGTTCATTAAATTGGTTAATAAAGAGTGTTTAATTAAAAAACTAAAGCTAACGCTAAAGCTAATCCATTCAGTTTCCTGTAAGCTTAAGCAAATGAATGAGAGCCACCTGAAATGACTTACCCTGTGGTGACTCATGGCGGTCAGGAGAATATGGAGAATCTGCCATTTCCTTACCATTCCCATTGTCTTGGACCATTATCAGTTATCACAAAGTTAGACGGTGTGCTATTGAGAGTCAGCTAGCTGGTGTGCTATCGAGACGCAGCTCAAGAGCTCAATTACTGAGTGAGAATCAACCTCTGCGGATGCCTTGTGTTATAAGGAATTACTGACGTCACCAAAAATGACAACTATTTGGGCATCAAGGGCATAGAGCTTCAGGGCACCTAACCCTTTAACCTGGTCTGTGTGACACACAGCATGGATCCACATTTCTTATACACACCATTATAGATTATTACACCATATCTGTTTCCAGGTCTTTAAGTGGAGGAGAAGAGGCAGCACACATGACACCACTGATCAGTGGGCAGTGCTGTCACTATGTTTCACTGATGCAGCCTTTTGAGTACTATGTTACATTATGCCAAAGTCAGCAGTTTTTTGGTTCGTTTGACTGGTTTTGCTTAGATTTTTTTAAAAGTAACCAAGAAATAGACACTGTAACATGTAAAAACCCCATTATTCCTTCAGAGCACCCAAACCTTTAACACTCTGTGTCTCTGTGACAGAAAGCATTGATCCACATTTCTTCTACACATCACCATCCTATATAGAACTGGATCTTAAGAGATAGTCATTTCAAAATATAAATAATCGGGTCTAAGAATTTTGGGGAAAAGAGCCATCTTTAAAGCAGAAGTGCAAATGTAGTCGTTGGCACATTCACCCCAAACTTAGGCCCTCAGGTTATGAGTATGTCTTAGCAGCCCAGGCGAAAGGCTTGGCCAGTCAGTAAATGTACATCAAGATGTTAAGACCTGCTGGGCATTGCTGCCTGTCGCACCTCCTCCGGTGCCCATGTGTCAGCTGCATGGTCATCAGCCAGAAACCACCATTCACCAACGTTTCACTCCTTTAATTCTGGAACGTCTCCTGGTGGCGGAGCAGTGACAGGGACGTCTCCCTGTCACCCTCTGCAGCTGATTGTTGTTCTCCCCTGCGTTGTCTGTCTGTTGACTGGGGTTAGTTGTTCTTCCCCCAACACCTATCCTTCCTCCTCAGCCAGAGCCAAAAGCTCCCTTTCTCAGCCTCCTCTGCCAAGTCCTTTGTTGCCTTCCTTAGCCTTCCTCCGGTCACTCCTGCATCCCTCAAGAGGCGTGTGGTTGACAAACTCAAGAACCCTCGGCATCCGACCTCCACTGGGTAGATGGTAGTCTTCCAGCCAGCCTCCCGGCACTCAGCAGCCAGCTCTGAGTACTTGGCCTTCTTCCGTTCAAAGGCGGCCTCAATGCCCTCCTCCAGTGGTACTGTGAGCTCGATGAGGTGCACAGATCTTGCCTTTGTTGACCACACAACTATGTCTGGCCAGAGAGATGTGGTGGTGATCTCCGTGGGGAATCGGAGCTGCCTGTTGAGGTCAACCCTCATGTTCCACTCCTGGTCGGGAGAGAAGGGCCTTGATATTCCTCTAGACCTGGTGTTTATCCTTACCCCTCCTTCTGAGATAAAGCTGGTGTGGTCCTCTGCTGGTGGTGGTTCGTTGTTGCCTTGTTGACACACCTCCAGCTCTTCAGCTAGCTTTCTCAGGACCTGGTCATGGCGCCATCTGTAGCGCTCCTGTGAAAGCGCGATCTTGCAGCCTGCTAGGATATGCTGGAGGCTTGCGTTGGGGGCATTGCAGAGTGAGCAGCATTCTTCTTTCCCAAACCACTGGTGGAGGTTCCGAGGACAGGGAAGCGTGTCGTAGGTTGAGCGGATGAGGAAGCTAAGTCTTGCCTGTGGAATCTTCCACACGTCTGACCAACTGATGTTCCGGTTTGCAACACCCTCCCAGGTTGTCCAGCTTCCTTGTCGACCCTGCGACACCGCCTTGATCTTGTAGCGATCTTCCTCCATCCTCGTCACCTCTGACACCACCATCTCCTTCCTCTCCCTACGGTTGGCCTTGGACCAGAAGCGTGGCGCCTCTCCCCATCCTAGCCCTGCTCTTCCTGCCTGGACTCTGCCCATGATCTCCTGATGTTGCAGCCGACCGACGGCTTGGTCAACCTCGGTTTGGGCATTCCACTTGCGGCCGGTTGGAATCTTGGCTTTTGCATTCCTTACCGACTGGTCTGTGGACTCCCGTAGTTCGAGAACCAGCCTGGTCTTCTCCTGCATGTAGCCCAAACTTATGGACTGCAGTGGCAGCTGCAGTGTGTTCCTCCCAAAGAGACCTGTTTCAGATAGGCACCGTGGCAGCCCCAACCACTTTCGGATGAATGAATTGGCTTTTCCATCCATCTTACTTGCAATCGATGAGGGGAACTCACTAATTTTCAGGGGCCACATTACCCTCCTGTAGAGTGTAAACTGGTAGCACCAGACCTTGTACTTCCCGGGGAGTTGGCTTTGGTCGATTCTTGTCGTCCTCCTCCGGTGCCCATGTGTCAGCTGCAGGGTCATCAGCCATGTTATAAGTGTTTGCTATATGTACACATTCGAGGTTGTGACATGCGGCCCATTGCAATGTGTTTGTGTTGAGAGCGTATGGATCATGTCTTATACGGCTCCAGTCTCATCTAGAGGTGATGTCTCACGGCTCCAGTCTCATCTAGAGGTGAGCTGAACAAATGAATCACGTCTTATACGGCTCCAGTCTCATCTAGAGGTGAGCTGAACATATGAATCATGTCTTACGCTGCTCCAGTCTCACTGAGAGGTGTGCTGTCCACCCTCAGTCTCCAGGTCACTCAGTCCCATCCAGTGGATCTGTCCTTTGGCTTTCTTGATCAGGAATGTCTAAGAGGGGACAGACCATAAATGGCTATTTATTTGAAAATGACATTAACACTAAAAGGTCTATATCCCTCGCCCAATTTTTTTAAGCTGTTATTTTAAGGTTAAACTGCTTATCCTTACCCTAATTCTGAAGTATAATTGTTGCATAATGGGGCTTTAACACGCTACATGGATATCGATATATATCGGTTATTTTTTACACCCCTACTCTCAATATTTTAAAGGCCCTCTTCGGTTATTTACTTGTGTTAACTGGCTGTTACTTAGTTACACATATTTATTCTCTCTCTCCACTTGCAATAAAGATGAGCGAAGTGTCTGTCACGAGAAGCTGGTTTATCAACAGGCAGTCTAGGCAGTTTAATTACGCCCAATGTAAAGAATGTAGCCATACAGGATCACCTCACCTACCTTCATATCAGGTGTACACCCTGCTCAGAGCTTACTGGCAACAACTGGAATGTTGTCAAAATACTTTAAAAAAGGTGTTAATGTGAAATGTTAAATATCAGCCACTGTATGTACCTGCAACCTGGGGGTCTGTGCCTTAAAGGCACATGATGTAGTTAAAGCAACCACCTGGGGTTTCAGTCACATGTTTCTCTCTCTCTCTTTCACTTTCTCTTTCACACACACACACACACACACACGGCTGACAGAGGAACTTTCCACTAGGGATATACTGACTACAGGCCCCTTTCATCTTGAAGGAAAGCCTGTGGACCTCAGTGAATGTGTAGAGAGAACATGATAAGAAACTCACAGAGGTAGGACACGGCAACAAGACCAGCCAGCAGGCAGACGATAAGAGCCAGAGACAACAGAAGAAGTCCTCTGGATGTGAAGACATTTCCTTTACTGCCACTGGGCTGCTGAGTCAGGCCTGGAGAATCTGTAAATAAATTGAATAAATTAGTGCTGTCAAACGATCAAAATATTTAATCGCGATTAATCGCACATTTTTATCTATTCTAAATGTCCCTTCAATACATTTTTTCCATAATTTTTATTTTATTTTAATGCTCTTATCAACATGGAAAAGTGGATTGGCTTGCTTTATGCAATGTTTTATTTGATTGAAAAACAACATTGCCAAACAGGGCGGTACAAAACAAAATTATAAAGTGCACATTTCAGATAAACAAGGACTAAGCCTATAGTGCAGTTAAACCATGGCTTAATATTTTCTTTTTTTCAAGTTTGCAAGTCAGGCCTCTTGTTTCAAAAACAATGAACCGTAACAGTTAGGTTACCAATAAAAGGTAAGCCTACTCCTGTGCTTTCAGCCAGCTGCCTGTTGACATTTTCAGACAACAGTGAAGCTCGCTTCTTTTGCACAACACAACTTTTAAAGGTAAACTTTCTATTCAGAAGCCTTTCATCATCCATTTCGCCGTATCGTGCTCACCATTCACTCAAACGTAACGTTAGCCTACTACACAGTTTGGGAGGGCAAAAAGATAAAAAAAATTGATGGCGTTAAAATGGGTTTGCGTTAATGCCGTTAATAACGCGTTAAACTGACAGCACTAGAATAAATAAAACCTGTTGTCAGCCAAAGAAGCAATTACTTGAGCGAATGATTAATGAACCGCAAAATAAATGAATCAAATCATTTCTGAAACATTTGTCGAAAATGTGTTCCATTTGAATCCTCACTTGGCATATACACTGCATTTAAATCATATTCAGGCGACCTATTAAGAGCAGTTCATTAAATTGGTTAATAAAGAGTGTTTAATTAAAAAACTAAAGCTAACGCTAAAGCTAATCCATTCAGTTTCCTGTAAGCTTAAGCAAATGAATGAGAGCCACCTGAAATGACTTACCCTGTGGTGACTCATGGCGGTCAGGAGAATATGGAGAATCTGCCATTTCCTTACCATTCCCATTGTCTTGGACCATTATCAGTTATCACAAAGTTAGACGGTGTGCTATTGAGAGTCAGCTAGCTGGTGTGCTATCGAGACGCAGCTCAAGAGCTCAATTACTGAGTGAGAATCAACCTCTGCGGATGCCTTGTGTTATAAGGAATTACTGACGTCACCAAAAATGACAACTATTTGGGCATCAAGGGCATAGAGCTTCAGGGCACCTAACCCTTTAACCTGGTCTGTGTGACACACAGCATGGATCCACATTTCTTATACACACCATTATAGATTATTACACCATATCTGTTTCCAGGTCTTTAAGTGGAGGAGAAGAGGCAGCACACATGACACCACTGATCAGTGGGCAGTGCTGTCACTATGTTTCACTGATGCAGCCTTTTGAGTACTATGTTACATTATGCCAAAGTCAGCAGTTTTTTGGTTCGTTTGACTGGTTTTGCTTAGATTTTTTTAAAAGTAACCAAGAAATAGACACTGTAACATGTAAAAACCCCATTATTCCTTCAGAGCACCCAAACCTTTAACACTCTGTGTCTCTGTGACAGAAAGCATTGATCCACATTTCTTCTACACATCACCATCCTATATAGAACTGGATCTTAAGAGATAGTCATTTCAAAATATAAATAATCGGGTCTAAGAATTTTGGGGAAAAGAGCCATCTTTAAAGCAGAAGTGCAAATGTAGTCGTTGGCACATTCACCCCAAACTTAGGCCCTCAGGTTATGAGTATGTCTTAGCAGCCCAGGCGAAAGGCTTGGCCAGTCAGTAAATGTACATCAAGATGTTAAGACCTGCTGGGCATTGCTGCCTGTCGCACCTCCTCCGGTGCCCATGTGTCAGCTGCATGGTCATCAGCCAGAAACCACCATTCACCAACGTTTCACTCCTTTAATTCTGGAACGTCTCCTGGTGGCGGAGCAGTGACAGGGACGTCTCCCTGTCACCCTCTGCAGCTGATTGTTGTTCTCCCCTGCGTTGTCTGTCTGTTGACTGGGGTTAGTTGTTCTTCCCCCAACACCTATCCTTCCTCCTCAGCCAGAGCCAAAAGCTCCCTTTCTCAGCCTCCTCTGCCAAGTCCTTTGTTGCCTTCCTTAGCCTTCCTCCGGTCACTCCTGCATCCCTCAAGAGGCGTGTGGTTGACAAACTCAAGAACCCTCGGCATCCGACCTCCACTGGGTAGATGGTAGTCTTCCAGCCAGCCTCCCGGCACTCAGCAGCCAGCTCTGAGTACTTGGCCTTCTTCCGTTCAAAGGCGGCCTCAATGCCCTCCTCCAGTGGTACTGTGAGCTCGATGAGGTGCACAGATCTTGCCTTTGTTGACCACACAACTATGTCTGGCCAGAGAGATGTGGTGGTGATCTCCGTGGGGAATCGGAGCTGCCTGTTGAGGTCAACCCTCATGTTCCACTCCTGGTCGGGAGAGAAGGGCCTTGATATTCCTCTAGACCTGGTGTTTATCCTTACCCCTCCTTCTGAGATAAAGCTGGTGTGGTCCTCTGCTGGTGGTGGTTCGTTGTTGCCTTGTTGACACACCTCCAGCTCTTCAGCTAGCTTTCTCAGGACCTGGTCATGGCGCCATCTGTAGCGCTCCTGTGAAAGCGCGATCTTGCAGCCTGCTAGGATATGCTGGAGGCTTGCGTTGGGGGCATTGCAGAGTGAGCAGCATTCTTCTTTCCCAAACCACTGGTGGAGGTTCCGAGGACAGGGAAGCGTGTCGTAGGTTGAGCGGATGAGGAAGCTAAGTCTTGCCTGTGGAATCTTCCACACGTCTGACCAACTGATGTTCCGGTTTGCAACACCCTCCCAGGTTGTCCAGCTTCCTTGTCGACCCTGCGACACCGCCTTGATCTTGTAGCGATCTTCCTCCATCCTCGTCACCTCTGACACCACCATCTCCTTCCTCTCCCTACGGTTGGCCTTGGACCAGAAGCGTGGCGCCTCTCCCCATCCTAGCCCTGCTCTTCCTGCCTGGACTCTGCCCATGATCTCCTGATGTTGCAGCCGACCGACGGCTTGGTCAACCTCGGTTTGGGCATTCCACTTGCGGCCGGTTGGAATCTTGGCTTTTGCATTCCTTACCGACTGGTCTGTGGACTCCCGTAGTTCGAGAACCAGCCTGGTCTTCTCCTGCATGTAGCCCAAACTTATGGACTGCAGTGGCAGCTGCAGTGTGTTCCTCCCAAAGAGACCTGTTTCAGATAGGCACCGTGGCAGCCCCAACCACTTTCGGATGAATGAATTGGCTTTTCCATCCATCTTACTTGCAATCGATGAGGGGAACTCACTAATTTTCAGGGGCCACATTACCCTCCTGTAGAGTGTAAACTGGTAGCACCAGACCTTGTACTTCCCGGGGAGTTGGCTTTGGTCGATTCTTGTCGTCCTCCTCCGGTGCCCATGTGTCAGCTGCAGGGTCATCAGCCATGTTATAAGTGTTTGCTATATGTACACATTCGAGGTTGTGACATGCGGCCCATTGCAATGTGTTTGTGTTGAGAGCGTATGGATCATGTCTTATACGGCTCCAGTCTCATCTAGAGGTGATGTCTCACGGCTCCAGTCTCATCTAGAGGTGAGCTGAACAAATGAATCACGTCTTATACGGCTCCAGTCTCATCTAGAGGTGAGCTGAACATATGAATCATGTCTTACGCTGCTCCAGTCTCACTGAGAGGTGTGCTGTCCACCCTCAGTCTCCAGGTCACTCAGTCCCATCCAGTGGATCTGTCCTTTGGCTTTCTTGATCAGGAATGTCTAAGAGGGGACAGACCATAAATGGCTATTTATTTGAAAATGACATTAACACTAAAAGGTCTATATCCCTCGTCCGGGATATTTTTATTTTTGAGTTTTCGTCTTAGAGACATAAAAAGAACAACCACAGAAACATTGAACCCTTTTCTAATATTATTGCTGAGGTCTTCTAGAATAGAATCATATATTCCATTTGTGCATCAATGTTTTTAGTTAAGCAAAATGTACAAAAACATCAAGGCAATGATGGACTCAGGGCCAGTGTGACTTAGGCACAGTGTGATGAATTTCAATTTTTTGGTTTTACATAACAGTACAGCAAGCACTACAATAAAACACAAAACAATAACCAATTAAATCAATGATTATTGCCCCCTGCCTCTGCTACTGGCCTGCTTCCTGTGGCAAAGACAACAGAGGGTTGTGATGAATAGCCCTTTATTTCGCCCTCTGACCCTCAGCATAGTGACCTTTCACCCTGGCTCTTCTTCCTCTTCACAAACCACTTGACATCCCACCACAGCTCAGCCACCAAACTTAAATATGCTGATGACACAATCATAATTGGACTCAAAACAGATAACAACGAAGACCGATGTCGTGAAGTTGCCTGAACAGTCACTCAGTGCCTTGACAACAACCTTCGAATCCACCGATCCAAAACACAAGAACTCAATATAGATTTCAGCCACAACCCCCTTCCCAAAACCCCCCATACACATTTCAGGAGAACGCATAACTATAACCAAGTCATTCAAATGTCTTGGCAGCCACATCAGCAATGCGCTGAAATGGAACATCGACACACAGACCACATTTTCAAAACAGGCCAGCATAGATGGTTTTTCCTAAGACGGCTCAAAATATTCTTAGGAAAAATGAAGCCTCCTTCTCCAGTTGTACACAGCCATCACTGAGAGCATTGTCACCCTATCCATGACAGTTTGGGGCAGCAGCTCGCACAGTCACGCACGCACAATACTGCTGTGTATAGTTAATTATAGGCACCCCCCTCTTATCAGCTGAATGACTTTATCACAAACCTAAAATAAAACAGACAGCCCCCCCTCCCCCATAAATGTATGGACCCCTCTCACCCTGTCACCACCTCTTCCAGCTGATGCCCTTTCCCCCACTGCAAAGAACACTGACAGAGGCACCTGCACTCTAATATCCACTCGTGTAAGAATCGTCTGTGTTGTGTGGGGCATCTGTGAGTTCTCATGTGTGCATATTGCCAGGTGAAATCTGCTAATCACTGTTCTCATGTCATGTGATGCCTGTCTGATCACTGACATTATTGAACTGATCATACCATGCTGTACCGGAAGCAAATTTCACTAAATCCGCAAAAGTAATTCAAAATCATTCTGATTCCAAAAATCTATATAATTAATGTCAGCAAACAATAAATGAATTAATGTTGACCAACACCAGACATTCCAGAGACAAAGAGCTTTCATGAGGTGATGAGGTCACGCTGTTTTTTTTTAATAGAGCCATGTGTGCTACAGAAATTAGTTGATGTTGATGAAGGAATGACCTGAGAACATTCTATATTCTTTTTTGTGTGTATGCAGTGTATTTCTAGTGCCTCTGAAAAAAGAGGTATTCTAATGTTAAAGCAGGTGTGAAATATCTCCATCTCTGCAGCTAGAGAGCGCCATCTTTCATTATGCGTCTTTCATTATACCTGTTTCTTTCAGAACTGTGTCAAGTAAAGGGAACACAACACATTTAGCCAAAGGTAAAGCAACAGTAGAGAAGATTGGTTTAAAACTAGAAAACTAACTATCAATATAGCACAGGAATTACTGAAAAAGCTTGCTAGAACACTAACTGGTGTGTTTTGGAAACAGTTGCTAATGTTTGATTTGGAAGTTTTTCTTAACATTTCATCATTCTTTTGTTTACTTGGGTTGGTGTTACTTCACCTGTTCTTCTTGATTGTTCATAATGGCCAGATGCCCCCCTAATGTGATGCTGTGATCTCTCTGTTTCCAGGTCTTTCCAGTGGAGGAGAAGAGGCAGCACACATGACACTGATCAGTGGGTAGTGCTGTCACTATGTTTTACCGATGCAGCCTTTTGAGTACTGTGTAACATCATGTCAAAGTCAGCAGTTTGTTGGTTTGACCTTTTTTGCTTCGATTTACTATGTAAAAAAAAAAAAAAAACATTGTTGTAGCTTAAGAATACCTCTGAGGTGATTTGCACGGCGTCTGAGCCAGCTTTCTAATGTTAGCAAGGCGACTAATAACAAGGTTAATAGCTAGCTGGCGGCGTGATTGGTTGTTGACCTGTCAATCTCACTCTAAACGTCCCCGTTATCAACACAACAACATGCCAGCCGTCATCCGTTTACGCAACGCAAACCGTCTGAATCGAGTAGCAATATAGTATTAAAAGAACAGGGATGAAGGCTGAGTTCCTAAATTGAGTGGAGTTAGATTAATTACATTCACCAAGAAAGGGTCCTTTAATAAAATATTGCATTTCAGCAAAGCACAGAAAGAAGAACACGCATTAACCTTTGTTGGTCTGGAAAGTGGTTCCTACAACCATAGTGAAGCAATATCTACATTTAATGAAAATACTTTTTTTAAAGGCCTCCATTTGTAGCAGCTGAATATTCAATCTAATCCAGTCTGGCTTCCATCGGTGGCTACCGTCTCGCACACAAATGTCCACATATTCTTGCAGGAGTTGTCATGCCACTCTCCATGTTTGGTGAAAAGGGCACAGTTCTCCCCAGCTTGGTCTTCCTCCTTCCAGTTATCTGGTTCATCCTGTCCATCAGACCTTTTCTTCCAGAATCTGTGAACAAACAGGGTGGATGGAGTAAACACAATGCACCATGATGTAGACATGCTCTATATGGAAGATGATGAACAGTTATACTACAAATCTGTCCGTCTCTAAGTTCACTGAAGAAGGGGCGGCAGCACAAACACAAATCTGCATCTGCAATGGCAGTGAGGCTGTTCTGTGTCAAACCTACTGCCTCCATAGTCTTTGTGCTGCGTCTGACTGACAAGCACA
This sequence comes from Sprattus sprattus, assembly GCF_963457725.1. NCBI lineage: Eukaryota > Metazoa > Chordata > Actinopteri > Clupeiformes > Clupeidae > Sprattus > Sprattus sprattus. The sequence continues at coordinate 7,380,395 of NC_137918.1, forward strand.
AGTTTGCTGTGCTTACAAGTGTAACCATGAGAATAGCAGGACAGTAGCAGCGCCTCTATTCACTGCTGAACAGCACAACCAGATCGATACATTTGAGAGCATCACTGCAAGTTTACATTATTGTACATAGAACAGTGTGTAGACTATGGACACATATAAGTAAGTGTAATGTGGTTGTGTTGAGAACATATCAGGCATGCCTTACACGGCTCCAGTCTCACTGAGAGGTGTGCTGTCCACCCAAATCCACTGTCCCTCTGTCTCCAGGTCACTCAGTCCCATCCAGTTGTAATGCTCAATGGCCCTTGGGGACAGAAAATTCTAATGGGAGACATCACAGATATTTGTTCCTAAATGGTATAACTACATGAAAAAGCCAAAACCATCTCTATGCTTTTTTACAAAACAAAAAATAACAACATTTACCAACTTAAAATAACATATTCAGAAATAAATCAAATTTAATAAAATAATACCTTTAGTGAAAAAAATGAAATAAGAGACTATACTTTCACTAAAGGATACTTTGATATGTTAATCATCTTATGGAATGTTCATCCCAAATTCGTCATAAAATATACAACTTAAAACATTTGTTCCGAAAACATGCAAAGGATGCAATAAGGAATAAAACACCCTTTTACTTCACCTGTTCTTTTTGACTGTTCACAATGGCCAAATGCCCCCCTAATGTGATGCAGTGATCTCGACTCTGACTCCAGGTCTTTCTAGTGGAGGAGAAGAGGTAGCACTTCCCACTCTTGTGAGCCCACCAATCAGGACAGACCCTACAACCAGAGGTGACTTCACACACACATGACAACACAGATCAGTGGGTGGTGCTGTCAACAATGCAGCCTTTAGAGTACTGTGTAACATCATGTCAAACACAATGCTGATTGCATTTAAGGAAAGTACACTTCAGCAACTGTTGCTAAATGTTCTCTTCTTATACTTTCTGGGGGAGGTTGAAAGTTCTTTCTAGACTTGTTTCACATTCAGTGTTGTCAAATGCACAATCTTACAATCTCTATAAAAAAGACCATGGCAGTTGGAGAGTGTGACATTGCAGAAGAGGACAAAACTTCCGGTTCAGTTCACCTTCTATCTATATGGCCTGTTATACAAGCTCACGGTCATCCAAATAATAATACACAAAAGACAAGAAAAGCAGTAGTGTCCAGAAAAACTCACCGGTGGTATTCAAGATTGCTGTCAAATTTCTGTGCAGTTTTTCAATCAGATGAAGCTTTGCTTGTTCATTGGTATCTACCAAAGCATGCATACAATGCAATCATTAGGGGTCAGAATCATGCATGTGTTACACTATACCATACAGGAAGTCCATGCATTATACACTACAAAGGGACTGGCATATTACCACTCTGTTGATATTCAGAACATTTGTATTAATTATGGATTGTTACATAACATATAAAGACGTATTTAACATCTCTTTTGACATTTATTTCAATCTTCCTGTAATGTGAAAAAGAACTGAAGTGAGGAAGTATGACAGGCACAGGGGCGACCTCACACATGCATGCAGCTGCAAAAAGATTGACTTCAGCGTAAATAAACAGCTCTGAGTAAGCATGCCGAGAAACTCACACCACTGGGTGTGGACAGTCCGCCTCATGAAACTTCACAGTAAACATTTAGTTCAATTCAACTTCTATCTTTATGGCATGTTATACAAAGTCACTGTCATCCAAATAAAAAAAAATAAAAAAGACAAGAAAAGCAGTAGTGTCCAGAAAAACTCTCCAGTGGTATTCAAGGTTGCTGGCAGATTCCTGTGCAGTTTTTCCATCAGATGAAGCTTTGCTTGTTCATTGGTATCTACCAAATTATGCATACAATGCAATCATTTATGGGTCAGAGTCATGCATTTGTTGCACTATACCATATAGGAAATCTATGCATTATATGTCATAAAGGCACAGGCATATTCAGAATTCAGAATTAATTTCATTCAGAAATGTTGTATTAAATACGGATTGATACATTACATATGAAGATGTATTTAATATCTCTTGACATTTATTTCAACACTTCCTGTAATGTGAAAAAGAACTGAGGGGAGGAAGTATGACAGACACAGGGGCGAGATAAGACTGACCAGAGCGAAAATAAACAGCTCTGAGGTGAACAGGCCGAGAAATTCACACCCCTGGGTTTGGACAGTCCGCCTCCAGAGACTTCACAAATGGTTTGTTAAAATTCAAGTTCAATCTTTTTAATTGTTCACTAAACATTTCCTTAACCAAACCCAACCCCTTAATCATAAACTGTAGGTAAAAGAGTTTCAACAGATACTTTGTTTCTTATCTGAGAATTTGTAGACTGCCTGTACGAAACCATCTAAACACACTGTGACCAAAATGTGTACAAGCTCAAGCACTAAGAGGAACTCAGATGTAAGTATGAGACAATTACCAGAATGTACCTCGAAATAAAGCCTGAGCAGAAAATGATTATACTTATATTAAACTAATCACCTGTGCCTTCCCTATCTCCGTATCTATGTTTATGTTTTTATTTTGTTGATCTTTGTATCTAATGACTGCTTTGGCAATGCTAATGTTCTATTTGTCATGTGAATAAGGCACTTCTAAATTTGAATATGAAACTCACAGAGGTGGACCACTGCAGCAAGAGCTGGAAGGGTGAAAAGCAGGCCGAGCCCGAGGCCAAGAGCCAGAGGAAGCAGAGCCACCCTTCTGGACTTGGACACTTCTCCTCCTCCGCCACTGGCACACGGAGGATCTGTGGCCTCAGGCAACCTGGAGCCTGACACTGTGTGAAATAAAACTCATCAATAATGAATTAATAACTACATCTTTACCTCATCTAATGAATAATTTCTGCTTCCTACAGCTGAAATACAGTTACAAATATGACAAGTTATACAAGTTATACATAGCCAATGAACAGTATTTGTACCATGATAATTCTTTAATAGCCGGTTGCAAATCTGATGTTACTTACTGTCCTTCCTGACTGCAGGCGCATTCATATTCCCATAGACATGGTCCATTCTGACACTACAGTAGTATAATAATGATTAATGTGCGCTAATGAGAGACGTGTCAGCTTAGCGATCACACACTGAGTGCGACTTCACCTTCACCCTCACAGACTCTTAGTATCATGAGGAAGTTAAGAAGGGGCCGAAACAAAGCACGGTCACCTTATCAGCGTTAAACATTCACAGCCACAACCTCATGGGTCACAGATATTCGACGTATCGATACATCTCTTTGTAAATGTCTTCTGAACATTATTGGTCAATAGTTTAGTGATGCTCGGGAAATGATGCAGCTTTTGCACATACAGTATGTCTATAGGATTTTTACTCAGTCAGTTCTCAAAGCTTTGGAATGGGAGCTGGAGATATCACCTTAGTGACTTTGAGAGCTCAGCCTCTTCAACAGAAATGGAGATGAACCCGGCAAATGTGGATGTAGAAACCATTTGTGCTGTTTATATGAGTCCATAATAACTGAAGACATTTGGTTAGTGGCACTAGAAAGCGGCATGTATCCATATTGAGAAAACAAATGGAACTTCAAGGTCACCTCCTGCCATAGCAAAGACATTTGTTCTACACACCATCATTCTATATAGAGCTAAATCTTAAGATATTTGAATTTAAAATATAAATAATCGGGTCTGAGATACTTTGGGAAAAGAGCCATCTACAGAACTTTAAAAGTAGTTGTAGTCATTCATATTTCATCATATGGTGTAAGTATGTCTTAGCAGCCCAGGTAAGAGACTGGGCCAATCTAGGGCCATTCTAGCTTGTGAAGTCAAAGTGAGTTCTAAAACTACATTGGTCTCTTACAGCAAAAACATGTCAAAGTGTAAGTCTACCTACTTCACAGAGCCTTCTCAAAATCATCATCTTAGTACATATGAAGTACCAACTTCATGAAATGCTGCATCTAGCAGAAAATGAAACCATGCAAGGTGTTTGTTCTGGATGGACAAGCTAGATATGAGTGAATAATGTCAAACCAACATGAGGCAAATTACCTTGTCACTTAGAACATTATCTCATTCAGTCAGCACCACCAGGATCCTGACCTCCAAAGCATCTCCCGTATGTTTGAGGGTAACACTGAAGCCTAATATGTCAATCATGCCATGTACTTAAATTGGATTGAGGATGAAAGAGGAATTAGGGGACCAGTACCATCCCTTAAATAACATGGCCACTAGGGGCACTGTAGACAAGAGGTTTTATTTCTTGCTCATGGGTTGCCTGTCCTTGTGTGTGAGTGTGTGTGTGTGTGTGTGGGGGGGGGGGGGGGGGGGGGGGGGGGAAATCATGGTGTCAAGCAAAGATGTTAAATAGAATTCATAAGGACTTGAATGGATGAAATGAAAAGACAACCGAAACAACACAAAAAATGAATGCTGATATTTCAGTTTTCTTTAGTTTTGTCGATGCATCCACGGTCAGGACCAAGACTTGGCCAAGACTCTAGTTGAGTAGGATGAGGCTGAGTGTTGCTCCGTAACCAGTGGCAGCTCCTGAATTCATAGGGTAGCTAGAGTTACTGGTGGAAAGCTATGGAAGAAAGTTGCATCCAGGAGCCTTCTTAAGCAAAAATGATGTGGCTCCACAATAAGTTATCCCACTTATTAATTATTCACATTACTCAAATGTTATATCATATAAAATAGCTTAACAGGACACATTATATGTCCAGTAACAAAATGAAGGAGGCAACATATAAGTCAAAACCAACAATATTTATTGACTGATCTTGAAAGTATTGGCTTACAAAAGCAAAATAAGTCATAACATAGAAAATAACTCAGTGTTAGTGCAAGTAGCGAACCTTCACACTGTGAGACCTATGAAAAGTGACAGTGGTAAATAGAAATACAGACTGCAAACTGCTTAAGCCACTTCACAGCCTTCTAGCCACGATTTCCTTTCATACCAATTATTGGATGAACCTGTTGAATGGATACATTTGGTCTAGGAGGTCCTAATTGTTTTGCTGTCAATTTATCTGCATTAGTACGCCAACAAAAAGGAGTTTCTTTCAAAGAGCGAATCAAGTTGTTGCACTGAACGTTAGCCATCTTGAGGAAATGTGACTTGATCAAAGCCGTATGACGTCCTTATACACAGTTACGTATGACGAAAGCATGGTGGGGCAAGCCCTCACAGAGGTCATAGAGATTGCATTGAGAGCCCTGTTTTGTGAAAAAGAAAAGTGGTTCCTTGCAACCATATTGTAGCAATAACTGTGTAAATTTAATGAAAAGATTTTTTTTTAAAGCCTCCATATATAGCAGCTGAATATTCAATCTAATCGGGTCTAATCAGTGGCTATCGTCTCACACACAAATCTCCACAGATTCTTGCACGAGTTGTCTTGCCAATCTCCAACTTTGGAGACAAGTGCACAGTTCTCCCCAGCTGGGTCTTCCTCCTTCCAGTTATCTGGTTCATCCCGTCCATCAAAACCTTTCTTCCAGAATCTGTAAACAAACAGGGTGGATTGAGTCAACACAATGGACCATGATGTAGACATGCTCTGTTTGGAAGATGATGAACAGTTATACTACGTATCTGTCCGTCTCTAAGTTCACTGAAGAAGGGGCGGCAGCACAAACACAATTCTGCATCTGCAATGGCAGTGAGGCTGTGCTGTGTCAAACCTACTGCCTCCATAGTCTTTGTGCTGCGTCTGACTGACAAGCACAAGTTTGCTGTGCTTTCAAGTGTTACCATGAGAAGAGCAGGACAGTAGCAGCGCCTCTATTCACTGCTGAACAGCACAGCCAGATTGATACATTTGAGTGTATCACTGCATGTTTACATCATTGTACATGAAACAATATGTAGAATATTGACACATACAAGTAAGTGTAATGTGGTTGTGTTGAGAACATATGAGGCATGTCTTACACGGCTCCAGTCTCACTGAGAGGTGTGCTGTCCACCCAAATCCACTGTCCCTCTGTCTCCTGGTCAGTCAGTCCCATCCAGTAGAAATCCTCAATGGCACTTTGGGACAGAAAATTCTAATGGGAGAGATCAGAGATATTTATTCCTAAATGGTCTAACTACATGAAAAAGCCCAAACAATCCGTATGCTTTTTTACAAAACAAAAATAAGAACATGCACCAACTTCATATTCAGGAATATTTCAAATTTACTAAAATAAACCTTTAGTGAAAGCAAAAAAAATAATAGACTTTAATTTCACTAAAGGATATTTTGATATGTTAATCATGCTATGGAAAGTTTATTTTGTGAGATACATAAAGTTAAGTTAGGTTCATCATAAAATCTACAGCTTAAAACATTTGTTCTGATTTAATGCATAAAGGTATATACTCAAAATAGGTCAATAAAATTCATGCAATAACGGAAAAACCACCCTTTTACTTCACCTGTTCCTCTTGACTGTTCACAATGGCCAGATGCCCCCCTAATGTGATGCAGTGATCTCGACTCTGTTTCCAGGTCTTTCTAGTGGAGAAGAGATAGCACTTCCCACTGTTGTGAGCCCACCCATCAGGACAGACCCTACAACCAGAGGTGGCTACACACACACATGACAACACTGATCAGTGGGTAGTGCTGTCAATATGTTTCACCAAAGCAGCCTTTAGAGTACTGTGTAACAAAATGTCAAACTCCATGCTGTTTGCATTCAAGGAAAGTACAAGTCAGCAATTTTCGCTAAATGTTCCCTTCTTAAACTCTCTGGGGGAGGTGGAAAGTTCTTTCTATGCTTGTTTCACATTTGACTAAATGCATAATCTCTATTTTAAATTTACCATCAAAAGACATTTGGAAGGTCAACAAATGTTATTGCTTGATAAGCAGTTCCTCTACCCCTGCAGTTAAATCTATAGAAAAAAAGCTTCTACATAAATGGGAAACATGAAATAATGTTGAAAGTATGCTGAAAGTATGCTCAATTTTCTTTTTTTTCCCATGCACTTGTGCACAATGCACAATGTGTTAAAACACTATTATCAGATTATCAGCCAAACTCACCAGTGGTATTCAATGTTGATGACAAGTTCTTGTTAATTGCTTCTATCAGGCCAAGGTTAGTCTGTGCATTGGAATCTGCCAAAGAACACATACTTTACATTATTTATTTAAGCATTGTGAGGAAACATGTAGACCTGTGGATCAGACATAGAGTTGTACCATGGGTATTACTACTCAACTCAACACCAACAAAGTAATCCAAGAGACATTACATACATATATTAGCATAGTGGGGACCTGAGTGAATATGTAGAGAGACCCACCATAGTATTCTATCACAACAGATGTGACAAAAGTGGAAAGAAAAGAGTTATGAGGGAACGCTAACAGGTGAACATGTACAGAAACTCACAGAGGTAGGCCACGGCACCAAGACCAGCCAGAGTGAAAAGCAGGCCGACGCTAAGAGCCAGAGACAACAGAAGAAGTCCTCTGGATGTGGAGACGTTTCCTTTACTGCCAGTCAGACCTGGAGAGTCTGTGGTTGTGAAAGGAGAAAGATAAATCAAATCTGTTCTCAGTCAAAGAAACAATAATTTGAACAAATGATCAAATCTAATCAAATAATGTCTTAAACATTTGCAGAAAGTGTGATCCATTTTAATCCTCACTTGGCATATAAATCATGCATTTAAATCATGTTCAGCCACTTATCAAGGGTAGTTTGTTTAAAAACTAATAATTCTCTAAATAGTAAAGCTAATCCATTCAGTTTTCCCACGCAGCTCAAGAGCTCAATTACTGAGTGAGAATTAACTTGTGCAGATGCCTGGTGTTATAAGTGTGAGCATGCTCATTAGGCTCCTGTTGATTGCACCCACCTGTGGGCACGGTGGTGGTAAATGGGTACGTCATCCTACCGCGGATATAGGGGTGCTCTCCGATGTTATGGGACAGAAGTCGCCGTCACTGGATGGTAGTAGTACGAGAGGAGTACACTTGTCGCAACTTCACGCTGTGGCATAGGTATGTGGGCTGTTTTAATACAACGTCTTGCTGCTACTAGCGCTGCATTGCCGTGATTTACGAATTACTGTAGCCCTCCTTTTGTAGCAGGCTAGCTGTCTACCAAGTGGTCATTTATGTTTGTTTGTGCGAGGGGAGGGGTAATTGGTTGATGCTTTGTCGCTCTACGTGAGCGAACCACAGTAGGCACTAAAGGCCCTTGCATGCTTCTAAAGGCTGATTTATGGTCAGTTACATAAGCGTAAGCGCAAGCGCAAGAGGCCGCGCAAGCCCCTTGCGCGACTTTTTACGTCTTGCGTGCGTCGGCCCCTTTTTCTAGACTTGCGCCATTTTACGCAAGCCTATTGTTCTGGGTGTGAATTGCTTAGCAACACCCCCAACGCAACGCGTAAGCACCTAGCAATTCATGCTCCCTTTAGAAGCATGCAAGGGCCTTTAAGGGAGCATGAATTGCTAGGTGCTTACGCGTTGCGTTGGGGGTGTTGCTAAGCAATTCACACCCAGAACAATAGGCTTGCGTAAAATGGCGCAAGTCTAGAAAAAGGGGCCGACGCACGCAAGACGTAAAAAGTCGCGCAAGGGGCTTGCGCGGCCTCTTGCGCTTGCGCTTACGCTTATGTAACTGACCATAAATCAGCCTTAAGGCGGCTGCATGCTACAGCGTTGGGGGTTAACGGTTGCGCAAAATTTACTCGGTGCAGTTCATGCTCCCAAAGGTTGCGCGTGTTGTCATGAGCCTGCCATTTGCCTGGCAGATAGAAAGCGGTTTCCCTAACAGAAAGTCTGAAGCTTGAAGTTCTTTTCAAACCTTTGCTTGGGTAGCACTGTTAAACTGAGCAGACATGCAGACTACATTTGAGTAATCTCATCTCGTAACATTCGTTTTCTAAAAACAATCACATAGTATTGCATGTTTTACTGTGGTAGAAAATACGTTAGCTTAATGCTAACGTATATGGAAAATCCTATAGACACCGCGCTAGGTATTAGCATCAAGTAATTCACGTTAATGTTTTTGTATGAGCCTGACATTTGCTCTGCAGATAGATAACAGGTTCCCTAACAGAAAGTCTGAAGCTTGAAGTTATTTTCAAACCTTTACTTGGGAAGCACTGTAAAACTGAGTAGACATGCAGAATATTTTAGTAACCTCATCTCGTATCATTCGTTGATAGAATGCAGGCTGCGAGGCTCGCGTAAGGGCTTACGTAAAAAATGACGCAAGTCTAGAAAAAGGGGCCGACGCACGCAAGACGTAAGAAGTCGCGCAAGGGTCGCGCAAGGGGCTTGCGCGGCCTCTTGCGCTTGCGCTTACGCTTACGTAAGGAAGCATGAATCAGCCTTTAAGCCTTTATTTGACTCTTTGCAGTGTTTTGCAACTGTGTGTAACTATATAGATATTCACGTTAGTTGAGCTACTGGTAAGAATACACGGTTAGGCTAGTGTCTCTTTATTTTGGTGTCACAGCTGTCCGACCATCATTGACTTTCTTTTCTTTACTTTTCTCGTTTTCCTGTTGTATTATTTAGTGTGACCAACCTCCTGGTTGGGTATGCCGTCATAACCACCAAATTGTTAATAAACTGTTGGTTTCATATTGTAACAGCCTCTGCTTCTCTCCATTCATTTGGGGTAACCTGTAACCTACTGGGTAGCCTTTAGAGTTGGGTTATGGGGGGTAATTAAGCACCTGAACACATAAGGAAATACTGACGTCTCCAAACATGTCACAATACATTTTGTCACAGGCTTAGGGCTTCAGAGCACCCAAACCTTTCTTTCACACACACACACACACACACAGACACACACACACAGACACACACACGCACGCACACACACGCACACACACACAGACACACACACGCACACACACACACACACACAATGTCGTAGGCATAGAGCTTCAGAACACCTAAACCTTTAACACAAACACACACACACGCATGTCGTAGGCATAGAACTTCAGAGCACCCAAACCTTCAACACAGACACACACACATACACACACACACACACATCCAGATCCTGTGAAAATCAATCTGCAATCCATGCAGGATAAATTTGATCAGATGCTTCAATTTACATGTCAGCAGAATCAGTGGTAGAGCCAGTTCTAATTCATCACCGCGATCATGTGTGTGTATTCCAACAATTATGATTGAATTAACTATGATAGATGTGCTACGTCTCCATACAAGCAAAGACAAGGAACAAAGTGAAGACATTCATCTCCTCATTGACATGAGAGTTGGTGACATTGGTGGCCAAGTGCTTAAGTCATGACGTGCTGTTGTTTATCATGCATCTCAATGCAAAACAGAAATGTAAACAAGAGAATTATAAACAAAGCTGAGTCATTTCATACGTATTACTTCAGCAGATGCTTTCATCCAAATTAACCTACATGTTCACATTTAATCATATACGTATGTGCTTCCTGTGGACTTTGGTTTTGTTAAGAGCTTGCTTCATCAGTTCAGCCGCAGACACACAAATACAGTGTAATTCCAAGTATCCATTTTGCAATATGTGGCAAAGACCATTCGCAAAATACAATGGAAATGCAATGCAATCACTTCTCAAACACTCGGTGAGTCTTATTCAGGGGCAAGTTTCAAACATATTCAGAAATGGATCAAATTTTACTCAAATAAATACAAATAAGAGAATATACTTTCACTGAAGGATACCTTGATCTGAAGTCACGCTATGGAAAATGTATTCCAAGTTCGTCATAAAATCTTCAACTTTAAACATTTGGATGGGATGCAATAACGGAAAAAAACACCCTCTTACTTCACCTGTTCTTCTTGATTGTTCACAATGGCCAGATGCCCCCCTAATGTGATGCAGTGATCTCGACTCTGTTTCCAGGTCTTTCTAGTGGAGGAGAAGAGATAGCACTTCCCACTGTTGTGAGCCCACCCATCAGGACAGACCCTACAACCAGAGGTGGCTACACACACACATGACAACACTGATCAGTGGGTACTGCTGTCACTATGTTTTACCAATGCAGCCTTTTGAGTAATTTGTAACGTAATGCTCAGCCTCTATAACAGAAATGGAGATGAACCTGGCAAATGTGGATGTAGAAACCATTGTGCTGTTCACATTAGTCCATAATAACTGAAGACATTTTGTTAAGGTAGTTATTTTTGGTAACACTAGATAGCAGCATGTATCCATATTGAGAAAACCAATGGAACTTCGAGGTCACCTCCTGCCATAGCAAAGATATTTCTTCTACACACCATCATTCTATGTAGAGCTAAATCTTAATATATAAATAATCGGGTCTGAGATACTTTGGGAAAAGAACCATCTTTAAACAGAACTTTGAATGTAGTTGTAGTCATTCATATTTCATCATATGGTGTAAGTATGTCTTAGCAGCCCAGGTAAGAGACTGGGCCATTCTATAGCTCGTAAAGTCAAAGTGAGTTCTAAAACTACATTGGTCTCTTACAGCAAAAACATGTCAAAGTGTAAATCAACTTCTTCATAGAGCCCTTTCAAAGTCATCAATATAGTACATCTGAAGTTTGTTAAGAGCTTGCTCCATCAGTTCAGCAGCAGGCACACAACAGTTTTACATAAAAAAGGGGAAATCCAAGTACCTTTTGCAATATGTGACAAAGACCATTTGCAAAACACATAGCAAAATACAATGGAAGCGAAATGCAAACACTCCTCTCTTCTCAAACACTCGCTGGGTCTTATTCAGGGACAAGTGCCTCACACACAAATCTGTATGTTTTACCGCAGTAGTTGTCGTGCCATTCTCCTGTGCTGACGAAGCAAGCGCAGTCTTCCCCCGCCGGTTCCTCCTTCCAGTTGTGTGGCTCGTCCTGTCCTCCAGGCCTTTTAATAATCTGAAAACAGAAAATGTCAAGCAACAGTAGGACTTTGGGTCTAAAACTAGCAAGTTAACTGCCTAAAAGGCAAGCAAAACACACCTAAAAACCCTGGTCGCACTGATAAAAGCTTGTTAGCAAGCTAATAGGTGTCTATATGGAGGTGTAGTTGGCGATGCCATGCAGTGAAAAAACTTTTCTTACATCTAGGGGGGAAGGCTCTGTCCCGGACCACAGAACTAGAGCATAGCTTTGGTGGCTAGTGGGAACTAAAGGTATATTTCTCTGACCTTCACAAGACCCTGTCTTCATATGTACTAATATGATGACTTTGAGAAGGCTCTGTGAAGTAGGCATACTTTTACATGTTTTTGCTGTAAGACACCAATGTAGTTTTAGAACTCACTTTGACTTCACAAGCTATGACCCAGTCTCTTGCCTGTGCTGCGTAGGCTATACCACATGAGGGCCTATGTTTGCGGAGCATGTGTCAAAATATCCTATTTTTCCCAAAATATCTGACCCAATTATTTATATTTAAAATTCAAATATATTAAGATTTAGCTCTATATAGGATGATGGTGTGTAGAAGAAATGTATTTGCAATGGCAGGAGGAGACCTCGAAGTTCCACTTGTTTTCTTACATGTTATATGGATACGCCCTGCCATCTAGTGTTGGCAAAAAATAACTGCAGAAAACTGAATAAATGTATTTATACTAAATATATTTCAAGTATATAATTGAATTTGTTTCTGCCAAAATACAGCATATTTCAATGTATAGTGATTACAAATTAATAGTTTACTGCTGATCATTCAGCTGGGATCGGTATTAAAACCGGAAGTGAGTACTGAATTCCGTTTAATGTATGCATTTGGAATTTGTTGCGGTATGTGGTGTACTGAATAGCATTGATAAGTGGTCTTTTTTATTATCTACATGTGTAAAAATGTATTTGCTAGTCTGCATCTTGTTTTTGCACTCAGAGCACATCACCTAAACTGTAGGTCTGCTTGTTGGCTATCCAGTTATCCAATCGCTCGCCAACTGACTAGTTCGTTACTTGTTGAATACCACAGGCTTTTCTTCTAGAATCAAATGTGCTGACATTCGCATATTTTACAAGTTTTAACAAACCAGAGACTGGAATTACGTACTTACTTCCGTTCTAGTACAAATCCCAGCGGAAATACGATTCCTTGACAGACAGGTACCCCAACCTCTTTTGATTTTTGGAATATTTTTCCCTTATATTAAAAATGTTTTAATGTCAAAATAGTGATTGAAGATAAAGAATGGGGCGTAATGGCTGCGGTAACAATGGGGTGGCCCATTCAAATCAATCCAACTTTTTTCAACGTTGTGAGGGGCCGGCGGGCCAGATAAAATCTCTTGACGGGCCGGATTTGAGACCCCAGTCATAAAACAATCTCAGTCAATAATGATGAAGGTGGTCAATCAATATATTTCAAATGTCCATATACTGTACATTTTTTACTTTTTAACATCCTTGTGATCATGGTAGTTATGCATTTATGTTGAAGAAGTTTAACTCTCAAAGACACCTCTGTTCCTCATTTGGGGAAGAACCACAAATGTGTCCTTATATTGGATGGAACCACAAATGTGTGACCTTTCTCAGAACACGTCTTTTTTCACATTTTTTTTTCACGCAAGAATTTTTCTAGAAACAGATAATTAGTATAACTGTTCATCATCTTATATACAGAGCATGTCTACATCATGATGTATTGTGTTTACTCCATCCACTCTGTTTGTTCACAGATTCTGGATGAAAGAGGAATAAGGGGACCAGTACCATCCCTTAAATAACATGGCCACTCGGGGCACTGTAGACAAGAGGTTTTCATTCTTGCTCATGGGTTGCCTGTCCTTGTGTGTGTGAGTGTGTGTGTGTGGGGGGGGGTATTTCAGTTTTCTTTTGATCTTTAGTTTTGTCGATGCATCCACGGTCAGGACCAAGACTTGGCCAAGACTGTAGTTGAGTAGGCTGAGGCTGAGTGTTGCTCCATAACCAGTGGCAGCTCCTGAATTCATAGGGTAGCTATAGTTACTGGTGGAAAGCTATGGAAGAAAGTTGCATCCAGGAGCCTTCTTAAGCAAAAATGATGTGGCTCCACAATAAGTTATCCCACTTATTAATTATTCACATTACTCTTAATTTTAAGTCATATAAAATAGCTTAACAGGACACATGATATGTCCACTAACAAAATGAAGGGGGCAACATATAAATCAAAACCAACAATATTTATTGACTGATCTTGAAAGTATTGGCTTACAAAAGCAAAATAAGTCATCACATAGAAAATAACTCAGTGTTAGTGCAAGTAGCGAACATTCACACTGTGAGACCTATGAAAAGTGACAGTGGTAAATAGAAATACAGACTCCAGACCGCTTAAGCCACTTCACAGCCTTCTAGCCACGATTTCCTTTCATACCAATTCTTGGATGAACCTGTTGAATGGATACATTTAGTCTAGGAGGTCCAAATTGTTTTGCTGTCAATTTATCTGCATTAGTACGCCGACAAAAAGGAGTTTCTTTCAAAGAGCGAATCAAGTTGTTGCACTGAACGTTAGCCATCTTGAGAAAATGTGACTTGATCAAAGCCGTATGACGTCCTTATACACAGTTACGTATGACGAAAGCACGGTGGGGCGAGCCCTCACGGAAGCCATAGAGATTGCATTGAGAGCCCTGTTTTTTTTTTTTTTTAAAGCCTCCATATACTGTATACTGTAGCAGCTGAATATTCAATATAAATGGGTCTAATCAGTGGCTATCGTCTCACACACAAATCTCCACAGATTCTTGCAGGAGTTGTCACGCCAGCCTTTAAATTTGGAGACAAGCGCACAGTTCTCCCCAGAAGGGTCTTGCCCCTTCCAGTTATCTGGGTCATCCTGTCCATCAGACCTTTTCTGCCAGAATCTGTAAACAAACAGGGTGGATGGAGTAAACACAATGGACCATGATGTAGACATGCTCTATATGGAAGATGATGAACAGTTATACTACGTATCTGTCCGTCTCTAAGTTCACTGAAGAAGGGGCGGCAGCACAAACACAATTCTGCATCTGCAATGGCAGTGAGGCTGTGCTGTGTCAAACCTACTGCCTCCATAGTCTTTGTGCTGCGTCTGACTGACAAGCACAAGTTTGCTGTGCTTTCAAGTGTTACCATGAGAAGAGCAGGACAGTAGCAGCGCCTCTATTCACTGCTGAACAGCACAGCCAGATTGATACATTTGAGTGTATCACTGCATGTTTACATCATTGTACATGAAACAATATGTAGAATATTGACACATACAAGTAAGTGTAATGTGGTTGTGTTGAGAACATATGAGGCATGTCTTACACGGCTCCAGTCTCACTGAGAGGTGTGCTGTCCACCCAAATCCACTGTCCCTCTGTCTCCTGGTCAGTCAGTCCCATCCAGTAGAAATCCTCAATGGCACTTTGGGACAGAAAATTCTAATGGGAGAGATCAGAGATATTTATTCCTAAATGGTCTAACTACATGAAAAAGCCCAAACCATCTATAGGCTTTTTTACAAAACAAAAAATAATAACATGTACCAACTTAAAAGAACATTTTCAAAAATGTTCTGGAAAAAAGCATAGGGTGCAATAACGAATAAAACACCCTTTTACTTCACCTGTTCTTCTTGATTGTTCACAATGGCCAGATGCCCCCCTAATGTGATGCAGTGATCTCGACTCTGACTCCAGGTCTTTCTAGTGGAGGAGAAGAGATAGCACTTCCCACTGTTGTGAGCCCACCCATCAGGACAGACCCTACAACCAGAGGTGGCTATACACACACATGACAACACTGATCAGTGGGTAGTGCTGTCACTATGTTTCACCAATGCAGCCTTTAGAGTACTGTGTAACATCATGTCAAACACCATGCTGTTTGCATTCAATGAAAGTACAAGTCAGCAATTGTCGCTAAATGTTCCCTTCTTAAACTCTCTGGGGGAGGTGGAAAGTTCTTTCTAAGCTTGTTTCACATTTGACTAAATGAATAATCTTTATTTGAAACTTACCATCAAAAGACTTTTGGAGGGTCAACAAATGTTCTTGCTTGACAAGCAGGTCCTCTACCCCTGCAATTAAGTCTATAAAAAAGACCATGGCAGTTGGAGAGTATGACATTGCAGAAGTGGACAAAACTTTCAGTCCACTTTCACGGGTATATTACCACTCTGCTGATATTCACGGATCGTAACATTACATACAAAGATTTATTTCACATCTCTTTTGCCATTTATTTAAACGCCTCCTGTAATGTGAAAAATAAGGGGGAAGGGGAGGGGAGGAAGTATGCCAGTCACAGGGGCAAGATAAGAGTGATAAGAGCTAAAATAAACAGCTCTGAGGTGAACAGGCAGAGAAACTCACACCACTGGGTTTGGACAGTCCGCCTCCAGAAATGTTACATTGAACTTTCAGTTCAGTTCAACTTCTATCTTTATGGCATGTTATAGCAAGTCACTGTCATCCAAATAATAATACAAAAAATACAGGAAAAGCAGTACTGTCCAGCAAACTCACCGGTGGTATTCAAGGTTGCTGACAGATTCCTGTGCAGTTTTTCTATCTGATGAAGCTTTGCTTGTTCATTGGTATCTACCAAAGTATGCATACAATGCAATCATTTAGGGGTCAGAATCATGCATGTGTTACACTAAACCATAGAGGAAATCCATGCATTATACGTCATAAAGGCACTGGCATATTCAGAATTCAGAATTCATTTCATTCAGAAATGTTGTATTTATTACGGATCATTACATTACATATGGAGTTGTATTTAATATCTCTTTTGACATTTATTTAAACACTTCCTGTAGGAAGTATGCCAGACACAGGGGCGAGATAAGACTGGCCAGAGTGAAAGTAAACAGCTCTGAGGTGAACAGGCAGAGATATTCACACCCCTGGGTTTGGACAGTCCGCCTCCAGATATTTCACAGTAGTTTGTTGAAATTCAAGTTCAATCTTTCTAATTGTTCACTGAACATATCCTTAACCGAACCCAACACCTTAATCATAAACTGTAGTTAAAAGAGTTTCAACAGATACTTTGTTTTAAAATCCGAGCATTTGTAGACTGACTGTAGGAAACCATCTAAAAACAGTGTGACCAAAATGTGTACAAGCTCAAGCACAAAGAGGAACTGAGATGTAAGTATGAGATAATTACCATAATGTACCATGTAATAAAGTGTGAGCAGAAAATGATTATATGTATATTAAACGTATCACCTGTGCCCAACCTACCTGTGTATCTTTGTTTATGTTTTGATTTGTTGTTCTTTGTATCTAATGACTGCGTTGGCAATGCAAATGTTCTATTTGTCATGTGAATAAGGCACTTTTGAATTTGAAAGGAAACTCACAGAGGTGGACCACTGCAGCAAGAGCTGGAAGGGTGAAAAGCAGGCCGAGGCCGAGGCCAAGAGCCAGAGGAAGCAGAGCAACCCTTCTGGACTTGGAAACTTCTCCTCCGCCACTGGCACACGGAGGATCTGTGGCCTCAGGGAACCTGGAGCCAGACACTGTGTGAAATAAAACTCCTCAATTATTAAATTAATAACTACATCTTTACCTCATCTAATGAATCATTTCTGCTTCCTACAGCTGAAATACAGTTACAAATATGACAAGTTATACACGATAGCCAATGAACAGTATTTGTAACATGATCATTCTTTAATAGTCGGTTGCAAGAGTCAAATCTGATGTTACTTACTGTCCTTCCTGACTGCAGGCGCATTCATATTCCCATAGACATGGTCCATTCTGACACTACAGTAGTATAATAATGATTAATGTGCGCTAATGAGAGACGTGTCAGCTTAGCGATCACACACTGAGTAAGACCTCACCTTCACCCTCACAGACTCTTAGTATCATGAGGAAGTTAAGGAGGGACTGAAACCCTGCTCTTTCACACGTCTCACCACACCGCATTATTCACACCTTTTCTCTTTGTAAACGTCTTCTGAACCTTATCATTCAATCATGCAGCTTCTGCACATACAGCATGTCTATAGGATCTTTACTCAGTCAGTTCACAAAGCTTTGGAATGGGACCTGGAGATATCACCTTAGTGACTTTGAGAGCTCAGCCTCTTCAACAGAAATGCATAATTACCATGATCACAAGGATGTTTAAAGTTAACAATGTATATGGACATTTGAAGTATATTGATTGACCACTGTCATCATTATTGACTGAGGTTGTTATATGATATCTTCCATAACTGAGGCTTTGAGTAGTTCAACCTGGCAAATGTGGATATAGAAACCATTTCTTCTGTAAGATAAGACATTTAGTGAGGCAGTTCTTTTTACTAACACTAGATGGCAGCACGTATCCATATTGAGAAAACAAGTGGAACTTCCGAGTTCACCTCCTGCCATGGCAAAGACATTTCTTCTACACGCCATCATCCTGTAGAGAGCTTAATCTTAAGAGATTTGAATTTAAAATATAAATAATCGGGTCTGAGATATTTGTGGAAAATATGGGATACGTTGGCACATGCTCCGCAAACATAGGCTCTCATATGGTATGTCTTAGCAGCCCAGGCAAGAGACCGGGCCAATCCATAGCTTTTGAGGTCAAAGTGAGTTCTTAAACTACATTGGTCTTCTACAGCAAAAATGTCACTGTATAAGTCTACCTACTTCAGAGAGCCTTTCTCAAAGTCATCATCTTAGTACAAGTTGGTACTTCATGAAATGCTGCATCTTGCAGAAAATGAAACCATGCAAGGTGTTTGTTCTGGATGGACAAGCTAGATATGAGTGAATAATGTAACTATTGTTGTGTTGTGATTATGAATCTTATGAATATTGAATATGAATATTATGGAGTCTATGGGGGTGACTGGTCAAGATGTCCAAACCAACAATGAGGCAAATGACCTCGCTACTTAGAACAGAAACATGATCTCATTGTGCATAGACTAAGCATCTTTCATGGGAGTCTCATGCAGTCCAGGTTATTTCTAAATGAAATGATCTTCACCCAGGGCAACCTCATGTGCGTGAGCTTTGGTAAAAAAAATCACCAGTCACCATAGTATATTCATTTATCATAGCAGCAGATAACACCCAACAATATTTTACTAAGATTTACACAACCAGACAGTTAGAAAATAGAAAAAAAAGAGTTCTCAACTCAGTGCTCAACTTCTATGAACCAAGATATTAACTATTTCATTATGGATGTAGTCGAAGTTACGACCAACTCTGTGATTCACTTTTCCTGTAGAATTTTAGGTGAGGGATAACCCTATTAATCTAAATAAAACCAAAAATAAAAAACCGATGACAACAATCTATAATCTACATTGATTACTTTTCTACAGCACAGATTCACCTAATGTTTATCTATGCAACAAAAAAAATGAATATCAGTAAAATAAGCCAACTGCCGATTTGTTCTTTATTTATTTTATTTTATTTTAGAAATAATCCTCTTTGTTTGTTTTCATCAAAACGCGTCTTCAGCGTAAACAATCAGCGCAGGAGCCATGTGCTATTTTTGGGTTCTGGCCATGGCGGGATGAGAGTTGGCACTGATCAGCGGGCGCGAGCCAACCTCATGTGGGCACCATGCCCCAGCCCCGCTCCTCTTGTCTCATATAAGCTCATCACCACAAAGGTCATTCAAGGTTAACCTTTAAAGGCACATTCCTCGATCATGGCAAATTGTTTTTGATATTGCAACTCAACAGCCAATCAAATACTCCCCTCACTTCAGGGCTCCTGACGTAATGTTGTCGATTGGCTTGAAGAGTTATTTTGTCCGGCAAAGATCCTTTGTTTGTTTCCCTTTCTTCTGAATGCACACACACAACGGACAGCTAGAGGACCATGAGGAGAAATCTTCTACAGAGACTGAAAATATATTCATAAGAAATTAAATATTAAAACATTTCCACCTCTCTTTCGAGCTGTTGTTTTGTCCCTTCTCCAGACCACGTAATGTTGTTTTAACTCCAGTTAAGAGCTGATGTCGAATCTTCCTCCCGCCTTTACCTGGCTGTCAAGGCGATAAAAGAACCCTGAGGTCAGACCTGTTAACCTCTCCATTGACAAACACATCATCAGCGCCAACCAACATGCAATTTGCTACACCAAACACACACAAACAGACACCCCAGCGGACAGACATGCCACATCTGTCAGCAGCTGGCGAGCCGTTAGATCCCGCAAGAACGTCTAAGTTGGCTAATGTCATCCTTACAACAAATTCTGTTATATTGTGTCATAGTATTTTTATGGGCCTGCAAAGAGAGATTGTTTGTGGGTGTATTCACATAAATGAGCCTTTTGAAAAATGATGTCGAATGGCGACAGGTCTAGCCAAAGGTGAGGTTTCTGTTTGTTTTGGGTGTGTAGGGGCTTTGGAGGATTTCACTGTGTGTGTGTGTGTGTGTGTGTGTGGGGGGGGGGGGGTTGCAGTCACTGAAGTGATCTGTGGACAATTTGTTTGCCACTGGAGCGCAGCCGCCTGTGGGGTTCACCTTTGACCCCCCACCTCCGACCCCCAGGAGGCCGGGGGGGAGCTCTGTCCACGCGTTAGGAAGAGCAACTGTCAGGAAGAACAATCCAGGACATCAGAGTGATCACCCCGCTAATGGGGGGAAGAGAGAGAGCCCACCCGGGCCAATTAGTCAGGTAGCAGAGCCCCCCCACGGAAGATCAAACAAGGTCCTGCCTCGGAAGAATGCGGGCCAGAGGAAACCCAATCCGCTCAGAGGAAAAGTGCGATGTGGAGCTTTCACATGAGATACGAGGTGAGGATTAGGGCTCGGGCAGGTATTACCAGCTATGGAGGCGCCTGGACAGGAGCAGAGTTGTCTCAGAAAACCAGTGTTTGCCAGCTTTCCTCACTTGTAATTCTGGGGCGCGTTCCGGGGTCCAATTGGACCAGTTCTGTCCCAGGGCACATATACTCTTCAGTCTTCAGTGTCATCATGGGATCTTGAGCCTTACTGCATCTTCAGCAATGTATATATTTTCACTTCGTCTCTGTCTTAAAAAAATTAAAACCGTGACAAAAAAAACATCTTTTCACTCCAACCATTAAGTCTTAAAATTCTGGTTTAACATCAGAAGTTTCACAGGGTTTCCCTTCATAAAGGCAATGGGTTTCCCCACCTGGCTGATCAACTCCCTCTGCTGTCAGTCAGATGCCGCAGATGGCAGAGAGATAGATGGATGCCAAGGTAGGGAGAGATATAGATCAGGAACTGCCACAGGGACCTCATTTTTATTCATAACTGGATATCAATCGGTCTGATATTTTGTCTAAGAAATTTCCTAAATGCTATTTAACAAGACGTATTTTAAATAGTTAGTGATAGATCTTTGCAAGCTAGCTAACTCTTACATTAAGGTAGTTGGCAAGCTCAAGTTGAAGTTAAACTGTTGAGCTGGTTGGCATGGTAAATCAAAAGGCTTTAGGTAATCCAAGCTAGCTTGATAATTTCCTAGCCAGGGGAATTTCAGCACAAATACAGCTTTGATAGTGTGTGTATTAGTGTGTGTTTCATGTGTGTATTAATGTGTGTTTCGTTTGTATATTACTGTGTGTTTAATGTGTATATTAGTCTGTGTTTAATGTGTATATTAGTCTTTGTTTAATTTGTAGTCTGTGTTTATTGTGTATATTAGTCTGTGTATTAGTGTGTGTTTGTTTATTTGTGTGTGCGCCCTGAGAATCAAACCCAGGACCTAGGGGCCATAGGTCATAGCACCTAGCACTATCAGTGCAACAGTGTGTGTATGTCTTGTGTGTGTCCTCCAGTGGGGTATATGTAGTCACATGTTGCTGAATCAAAACAATTAAATTAAATTGTAATGTTTTTTAATGAAGCAATTATTAAGCAATTAAATAAGCATGTCATCCATTAAGGATTGCACTGTGCTCCCTGGTCTGATGCAGACCACCAAAACCTAATATCAGTGACTTTATAACAAGCATTATTTTCACGTTATAACCCACATTATTTTCCTATCAGAGCATTTTTAATTTATGTTGTCATTTTTCATGAATTTCCTGTCTTTTGAGGTGGAGAGGGAGCTGTGTGTGTCTGTGTGTGCGTGTGTGAGTGAGAGTGACTGTGTACATTATCTTCAAAGGCTTTAATCGGCAGCCTGCTCGACAGCCAGGCCCTATGAAAGAGAGAGTGAAAGAGAAAAATAGAGAGAGAGAGAGAAAGAGAGGCAGACACATTCCATTCCAGAGCCCATTCCACAAAAGTACAATAACTTCCTGGAATTCATCGGCCCTGGCTGGCCGAGCCGGGACACTTCCTGTTGTCCTTGCAGCACTTCCTGTGTGTTGAGGAGCAACCAGTCTTAGCCTGTTGCCATGGCGAGACGATCCCTTCTCTTCGATTGGTCAGACTTTATATATGGTGCTTTGACATGTCTGGAATCCCATGTGAGACGAGACATAACAAGATCATTATTAATAAGTAAACATTAAGTATTAGCCATGTGGGACATGGAGCTCAAAGAGCTGCGGAGCTCATGGTAGGCTGCTAAATATCTTGCTTCCAGTCAACAGTAGTCCTCCCTCTCTCCTAGTAGAGCCTGGAGTCTCTCTAGGTCCCTTAGGTAAAGGAAGTCTGGGAAAGTCTTTATTATTTTTGCAAAATAATGGTCTCTTTGACTTGTAGGTATTGGTTTTAGTGAGTTAGGAGGTGCAGCTCTGTCTTTACTGTTCCCTGGTCACAGTAAGAACACCAGCTCTCCTCTATGTGCAGCCAGGTCTGTCTGTGCCAGTACTTCTACACTGCTCACCCAGTCTGTGTTTTTCCTCAGTTTTTAGGTCAAGTAGGTTGCCACAGTGTACTGTCTGCTTAAAGTTACATACGTTTCCATTTTGTTCTGGGGTTTTGTTAGTTGTCCAGTGATGTCTTTTTCTTTAATCATAATTTGGTTGGCTCTAATTATCTGAGTGCATGAGTCTTTAGGTTGAGGTGGTCGTGGTGTAATGACCTGAGGTGGTCGTGGTGTAATGACCTGAGGTGGTTGTGGTGTAATGACCTGAGGTGGTTGTGGTGTAATGACCTGAGGTGGTTGTGGTGTAATGACCTGAGGTGGTTGTGGTGTAATGACCTGAGGTGGTCGTGGTGTAATGAACTGGGGTGGTTGTGGTGTAATGACCTGAGGTGGTCATGGTGTAATGACCTGGGGTGGTCGTGGTGTAATGACCTGTGTTGGTTGACTCTCCAACCCAAAACCAAAACACCAGGTTTGACAGTGTTTCTCCAATTTGCTCTCTCTCTCTCTCTCTCTCTCTCTCTCTCTCTCTCTCTCTCTCTCTCTCTCTCTCTCTCTCTTTCTCTCTCTTTCTTTCTCTCTCTCTCTTTCCATCTATCCTTACTGTACCTGTTCCATCTTTTCACAAACCCCCTTTACATCCTGCCCTCTCTTCTCTCACTTCCTCTCTCTTTCTCTCTCTTAACATCCTGCTTTCTCTCTTCTCTCACTCCAGTCTTTTTCACTTTTACTTTTTTTCTCTCTCTTGTTTTCCTCTTTCTCTCTCTTCCTGTCACTCTCAAACACCCTTATCTGTGCCGTGTAAGACCTCCACACACACACCTATGTGTCTTTGATGTAACAGGTGACATACAGAGCAGTATATCACGCTGTGTTCTAGCTTTCCTGAAAGAATGATAATTTTGCGAAGAAAATGTTTTGGTTATTTAAGTCATATATGGACAGCTGGAAACACTCAGATGAGAGTTTCGGACAGTGGGTAAACACACACACACACTTCCTTTGAACAAACCAGGGCTTTGAACCAGAATTTTTTCCCAATTGGTTCGTTCCGAACAGAAACAGTATTTTAACGTTTCCGGTTTTCGTTCCAACCCTAAAATTGACGTTCCTGAACCGGTTAGAACAAAAAAATAAAGTTCCTGAACCGGTTAATAGTGTTCCATGTCAGCTGCGGGACATACAAATAAGTAGGCTGATCATTAGGACTTTAAAATAATCTTATATGTCTCTATCTTGTCATTAAACATTAAAAAAGCACTATAGGCTACATTATGTAAGCGGCAACTGTAATTCTGACATTTTGTAAGTATTATACATGAGTTAAGACAAGGAAAATGTATGCCATGTTGTTTATTGGGCAAACAAAACATAACAGCATTTGGCCAAACTTCGTCAGGGCCCAATCAGTGCATTTTTGTCAAAAGAGACAATACAAATATTACAAAACTACAATGGTATCTACATACATCCATCAATGTTGTATTTGGATTTGTTAGTCGCGGGGTCAAATGAATAATGCTGCCGCATAGGATTCTCGCAATGTCTTCCCATCTGAACAAAAAAGTTAAAATTCCAAATATGAGAACTACCGTATTAGCCTACGTTTTAAATAAAGACTTAACAAACTAGGGTAGGTTATGCTGGGCAATAGCCAGGTAGTCTACTGCCAATGCTAACTGTCCAACTTAGCTATAATTTCATTAACTTGACCCTGCAGATTTTTACAACAATGCATTAGAAATTCGTAGCCTATCTTATAGAATTCCTATTTAAAAACAAACATGTGTGAGATACTTGGTACAATATTTACCTCTTCTTAAGATTGAGTTTGAGAGACTGGTGGCTATAGATTTGATCCGATAAGGCTACTAGCTGGCGGCGCTCGGCAAGGTTCTCTAAGTGAACGACCGGAAGAGAACATCACCAATCATATTGCATTTAGGAATCTTGTGAAAGAGCGAAAAAATAACGTTATTAACCGGTTACCATTATTTTAGGGAAACGATTCTGATCCGGAACATAATTTTTTTGAAAGTTTCTGGTTTCGTTTCTGTTCCTAGCAAAACATCAAAAGTTTCTGGTTTTCGTTTTCATTCCGTGAACCGGTTCAAAGCCTTGGAACAAACACATCTCTGGGAGCAAAAGGCTACGTTATAGTATGTATTGTTTACGTATAGGATGAAAACATAGAGAACTGAGACGTATAAAGCTGTTGCGAACCAAAGGAGCACTCTCAATGTCTGTCAGTTTCAGCAGTAAATACAATCTCAAGGGTCTCCTCATATCACGCGTGATCCAGCCATCACATCTGGCAATGTCTGTGTAGTCATGCACATCTAAGCCCGTGTGTAAGCAGGAAACAAAAGATCTCTGAATACTTTACAAAAATGTTACGAACCTAAAACACAAGTATGTTACTAACCTAAAACACAAATATTTTACAAACCTAAAACACAAATGCCAAAAGCGTCTAAACTAACTAGTGTGTGCTTTGACAGCAGCTGGATAGCTGCCATGGCCAAATCATTCGTTGATATATGAGTAAATGTTGACAGACTGACTACTCTCTAGAGGATCCCCACCACCCCTACACACGCGCACACACACACAACACACACACACACACACACACACACACACACACACACACACACACACACACACACACACGCACGCGGACGCACACACACACGCACACGCACACGCACACACACACACACACACACACACACACGCACACGCACACGCACACGCACACGCACACACACACACACACACACACAAACACACACACACACACCCACACACACACACACACTCATATAGACACACACACACACAGTCACACACACATACAGTCACATACAGTCACATACACAGTTACACACACACACACACACAGTAACGTACACACACACACACACACACATGAAAGCACACACACACACTGCTGCAATAAAAACTTTGATATAGATACTACTCCTTGTGTCTTGCAACCTCTTGGCTTGAAGCCTTTGTATCAGGTTTCAGTGAGACTAACTGACAGCCTCAGATGCCCAAACACAGGTAGGACACGAATACCTTTGAAGCTGGCTCTGCGCCATCCCACAATCCCCTCTCCTGTCGGGGGAAGCACGGCCGCTCTGAATCTCTCCCTCGCTCTGGATCTTTGCCACGCTCTGGATCTCTGCCACGCTGTACCAGGAAGAGCTGATGTTCCCCTACGATAAGATGAGGCTTCTTGTGGCTTTTTTGTTTGCTGAAGATCCACCCAGACTGCGGTGGGTGTGATATTTATGTCTGACCTTGGCTGTCAATCTGTGAGAGATGCGGTAGTGTTGCTGTCACAGCTGTTAGCTGGCACTAGCATGTGACACAAACAGGGACCAACTGCAATAAAATGGTATCAGACCAATGTTGTTGTAACGGCCTTCTTCAGCACTCAAGAAAAGCATTAGAT
Source organism: Sprattus sprattus (assembly GCF_963457725.1). Taxonomy (NCBI): domain Eukaryota; kingdom Metazoa; phylum Chordata; class Actinopteri; order Clupeiformes; family Clupeidae; genus Sprattus; species Sprattus sprattus. The sequence continues at coordinate 7,406,572 of NC_137918.1, forward strand.
TGATGTGAGAAATACAAATAAACTTAGATTAGGGGTTAGGGTCAAATAAACTTACATAAAGGGTTAGGGTTAAGGTCAGGCTATGTTCAAGGTGGGTAACCTGGTAGCTGTTAAACTTGGCAGTCAGTACTATTGAAGGTTTGTGGAAAATTTGATAAATAGTTTAGTTGACATTATGGACCACTAAGTGTTATTAATTCCCAATAGGGTCTTTTCCCTCATTAGACTTGTACTTACCTGCTTTATTCATGTGAGGTTTTGCTCCACCAGGTGATCTGTAAGAGAAGCATGGGTTTATGGCTTGGGTGAAAACAGTAGAAGAAGAGATTATCCATCACTGATCAGCTTCTTATGTTGACCAACTACAGCACACCAATCACACGTCCTAATGCAAGTGGTATCCTTGGCCACTGTCTCAATGTCTATGTTTTCACTTGTGAATACATACAGTGTTATAATGTATCTTGTCTAATGTGAGGATTTACAGTAAGACTGCAGGGATACATAGATACACAATGTATGTTTTTGTACATGATTGAGTGTATGGCTGTGTGTGTGTGAACGCATTTGCATATCTTTGTCCAGTGATGCCATGCTGCTGCCTGTTTCATAACCACTTCCTCCTGCCAGCCTGGCATATTTGTCCTGATACAGACAGACATGGTGCTCTTGCCAAGCTGAGGGGAGAGAGAAAGAGAGACAGAGATAGAGAGGGAGGGAGAGAGAGAGAGAGAGAGAGAGAGAGAGAGAGAGAGAGAGAGAGAGAGAGAGAGAGAAAACAATGTTCTGTTCTGACTTATGTCTGCTTTGGCAATGCAAAAAATAAATGCTGTTCTGTCATGCCTTTAAAGCTTTGCGAAACTAAACTGAAAGAGACAGAGAAGAGAAAGAAAGAGACAGAAAAAGACAAAAGACAAAGTGTGTCTGAATATCTGTGTTTGTTGTTTGTGTGTGTGTGTATTATTGTGTGTGTGTGTGTGTGTGTGTGTTATAGTGTGTGTGTTAATGGGTGTGTGTGCGCATTCATATGCTTCTGTGTTGTTTTGTGTGCGTGTGCATGTGTGTGTGCGTGTGTGTGTGTGTGTGTGTGTGTTTTTTTGTGTGTGTGTGTCTGTGTGTGTTTGTGTGTTTATGTGTATGTGTGTGTGTGTGTGTGTGTGTGTTTCCCTTGGGGAAAACATTCGATCTCTCTTCCTGTTCTGACGCGTTTTTGTAGAAAGCCAAACAGGAAAATGAAACAGCTGGACCCCCGCCATCATAGAGACTGAAGATGCCTATAGAAGGGACACTCATGGCATCCTGGGGTTCACCACACACCCACACACAAACACACAAACACACACACACACACACACACACACACACACACACACACACACAAACACACACACACACACACACATGGGTTATTTACCATCGGGCGCTCTCAGGGCTGGACTTGGCCTTGGCCCTGATCTGACAGGCACACATCCCTCCTGGAGGCAGGGCATCCGTATCACATCTTGGGTCACAATATTATCACATCTGGGGTCATGTCATTAACACATCAGGGGTCACGTCATTAACACATCTGGGGTCCCGTCATTAACACATCTGGGGTCACATTATTAACACATTTACATATGGGGTCCCGTCATTAACACATCTGGGGTCACATTATTAACACATTTACATCTGGGGTCCCGTCATTAACACATCTGGGGTCACATTATTAACACATTTACATCTGGAGTCACGTCATTAACACATTTACAGATAACAGATTTCACATTTCCTCTGCACATTTCAGTCATTTAATACCAGGAAAAAGCTTTTTTTCTGACCGACCACAGTAGTGAGTTTAAACCTAGTCCGGTGATGTTACACACTCATCCAGCATCACGCATGTCCGTCATACAGTACACTGATGCTGCGCTCTGTTTTCACGGCCACCAGCAGAGTAGATGTTGTGCTGCTGGGTCATCAGCAGTAAACATGCAGGCTGTGCTACTCGAACGTCCCCGGGCGCATTCCTCTGCGGTGCCAAAACCTCTGTGTTTGTTTGATTACTCGCGCTCGACTTGCGCTGGCTCCCTCCGTGAACTTAAAAGATTAGGCCTTGGGTTCTGTAAATGAGATGGTGGAAAGAGTTGATGTCGCTTAAAAAAAAAAGAAAAATCTAACTGAATTGAAATGGAATTGAACTTTCAACTTTGTACTCAATAGCAATTACATTATTTTGGTCACTTGTTCTTATTTGTTAAGTTACATCAAGATTCCAGCAATTCATTTATAAATAAAGCATTAATTACAACACATGTATGTAAGAATGTAAGAATCTTATGCATGGTCTGTACTACATGATTTGTTATTTGTGTTTTTTTTTAAATATCGTGCTGTTCATCTTAACTTGTTAATTAACTAATACCCAGTATGGGGACATTCATAGAAAGCATTTCTTCTCTCCCTACTCTCTGTGCAATGTGCAACTTATGGAAGTGCCAGGGCCCAGCCAAATATGCTATTATATTTAACATTGGTTCAATGTGCCATGACAAAACAATTTGCATGACAGGATACACAATTTTGTTGTTGTTGTTGTTGTTGTTGTTTGTTTGTATGTTGATTCATTACCAGCAGACATTACCATAGAGTTTACTTTGATATGGATGAATATCTAACTATTAAAAATGCTAAACTAGCTTGCAGCTTGCCCCCCCCCCCACCCCAAAACAAAGTGTTGCCTAAGGCAACCTTGAACTTCCCATTAGACTAACACTTATCCAAAAGCATTATACTGCTAAGTTTATCTTGCTAGGTCTTTCTTAAAATGACAGCACTGGCATATTCAGAAAATTAAGATTTGTTTTTGCAAGGTAACTTTCTAAGGAATGCACTGTAATTTTCTCGCTTTTTTCTGGGCTTGGTACCAACATCCCAACCAATTGACAGCTCAATCAGGTGCTCTTAAGGCATGGGGGCTGTTCGTGACTGTACACTTTCGTAAAATCCCTTCCCGCATCTGGTCACGCCGAGCGGCGAGCGTAAGCGTGCGCTAACGGTATCGTGAGCTGCGCCGGATGTTTCCCCGGCCCAGTGGTGTGTGAAGGTGCGGTGACGCGACGCGGAGAGGGGTGCAACCAAGCCACGGGTCCCCTATGCTACCAAACATGCCGGCTGAAAAATATTTACACACACAGCTGCACAATCGGTGCATCTACATCTCACCTTTTCCACTCTGTGAAAGTATTCAGGTGTTTTTAAGGTTTTGTTAGTGAGAGATCTGAAGATATTTTTTATTTTATTTAAATAAGTCTGTGATCTGCAGCAATACGACACTGCAGTTACCTTTTGCGTCATCCTCGAGTGGATCTGCTATGACACCCCAGCCAGACGACTCATCGTCACTGACAACGAAAGTTTCATTCGCTCACCTCTGTGGGTGTGATGCTGAGACACATACTCTGCATACCTGTTCTGTTTTGAACGTTGAGGGGTTGCCTGCACTTGTAGCGCCGAGGCAGCTGTGCACGGCGGTGGAATTATGCAAGCGTCCATGTTCCGTGCGATGGGCTAGTTTTCTCCTGCCACTCCGAACTTCAGCTTAACGTCAGCATTACAGCGATCTCTATTTCTCTCACATGCCTTTGCCTGGCTGCCATACACAGATGAACGTCTCTGAAAATCATTCATGAGTAGACCTCTCTTAGAGACCATGCATACAGGCCCTAAGGTGACAGGTGAAGTGCATATCAATTATATATTATAATTTATACATCATTATGAGTCAATATATTAGTATACTCATCTATTGTCTATGGAGCTGTTATAAACTATACATCATTATGACTGAGTCAATATGTTACTGTACTCATGTATTGCCTATGGAGCTATAGCTTGGATCATGCATGTATGACACAGATAGAAGTGAATTTAAATCCATAAAAGGATGGTAGAGATGTGTGAATGACTGCTCCTGTATCTCAGCAGCCAATAGGGATCCCTTTCCTAGTGTGTGTGTGTGTGTGTGTGTGTGTGTGTGTGTGTGTGTGTGTGTGTGTGTGTGTGTGTGTGTGTGTGTGTGTGTAAACCCCACTGCCGACAACTTAAGAGACGTGAAAGCAACAGACGCTAGCACTCCTGGGTTTTAGCATCATTGCTAGCAGGCCGGCCTCCATGCCCAAGGTTGCGATTGTGAGTGCAGTGCAGGGCTGCGCTTTTCTACACGACGTAGTGCCATTTCATCACCAGGGGAAGGCTTTCCGGGATGAAAAGTGCAGTTTGGGAGAAAAGCCAAGCTTGGCTTTGGTTAGATTTGGGACAAAAGGGTGTTTGGGGAGGTAGAGAAGAACATAGTGCAGCTCTCCACTGACTCTTGCTTCACTGCGAGAGGTTTCAATTAGTAGATGTTTCTGGAAGGAATCTGGTCCTGATGCAGGGCTGATACACCCGAATGTGTTCCGGAATAATCCGCTGTGAGATGCGCTTGAGAGCGTTAGCAACAGGGGAAAGAACAAGAATGATCCAGGATGATCCGCCTAAGAGCGTAAGCACCAGGGGAAAGAACAAGAACGATGGGGGTGGGGGTGGGGGTGGTTAGCAGGGGTTAGTCAGTGTTAGGAGCCTGGATGGCTTGTGTTGTTTTGTGGGGTGGAAAAGAACATGCTGTAACTTTCTGATACCAGTCTCTAGTCTCTCTTTCCCTCTCTCCCTCTCTCCCTCTCTCTCCGCTCTCTCTCTCTCGCCCTCTCTCTCCTCTCTCTTCCGACATCACTCCTAAAACGGCCATTGATCTGAAGGCGTCTTTCCTGTTATTCGGTGAAAGCACCGACTTCCGATCTTTGCCAGTCTGAGGCTCTTTTTGGACTTCCTCCTTTGGCACAGCCCAGAACTTCAGTTCTTTTGGTTCCTCTGGCACCAAGAAAGTTCACCCTTCCTCATCTCTTAGGGCCTGATGAAGACCCTTTCTTCCATTGCAACATCCACTGTTTCAATTGACATTTTATTTTACTGTATATTTCTTTATTTATACATGTTATTTATTTTGTGTACATCTTTGCTTGCTTTAGGAGACATCTGGGAGATAGTTGTTGTATAAGCTGCTTAAATTGCTGTTAGCAGTTCTTGCAAACCACTGACTAAGCCATTGTGCTAGTTCATTTAAGAAGCCGTGTTGATGCAAATTCATTATCAGTAAGGAATACCATATTTTCAGTTAGGAATACCATATTATCGGAAGTGAATCCAAATAAAGGAGGCCATAACCCCCAAACCCCCCCCCCCCCCCCCCCCCACAAACACATACACACACACACACACACACACACGCGCACACGCACACACACACACACACACACACACACACACACACACACACACACACACACACACACACACACACACACACACACCACCAAAACACCTACACTTCTCCACCCCCTGACTGTAAGATACCACCGAAGGTAACGTCATCTGTTATCGTTCCCAGCATCTGATATCTGTCCTCTTCAGAGGAGATGCACCATGTGGCTGTGTTATTTCCCCTGTGTTGTATTTGTGTATCTGGGTAACTCAGGAAATGAATTGCCGCACACTTCACAAGTGCCGACAGAGCGGACCTCACTTTAGCAATCAAGTATTGCTAAGAACCACGTTTGACACACACACACACAAACATGTGCTCACACACACACACACCACATGAACACACACCCCCACTACACTCACACACACACACACACACACACACACACACACACACACACACACACACACACATCCACACACACATAAACACACACACAGACTGTCACATGCAATGAAGGCCGTGGGGCTGAAACGCCCTGCTGACGACCATGACTGTCTTCACTGACAGAAGCCAGCAACACCCTTTTATATCAAGCACTTCACTTTCCAGTGACCTCCATTTCTCCCGATGTTAATGTGTGGTTCTGGCCAGCCTCCAGCACCCCAAGAGAAACTTTCGTGTGGTTGCTTGTGTCTATATTTATAGTAATTAATCTAAATTTGTGATGATTGCTGGGGCCATGCACTCAGCAAAGGCAAGCCTGTTCACATTGCTGCTTGTTTGTGCTAAGTTCTTTTTTTCAGCACCCTTGATTTGACTGGATTGGGTCAATGCTGCTTGTTACCATGGCAATGGATGTATGTCAATAATCTTCAACGTTCTTCCTGCTAAGGGAAGTGGCAATTCATCGCTCAATCCAACGTCATAGCCAATACATGTCAGTGCATTACGGACTTCAAAATATTTTATCTTTCTTATGTAACTTGCACCTTGCTGGCACCTAGACCCCAAATACAACTTCTCCTCACAGATGCTAAAAAAGGATATTTTTTTCAAATATCTATTACATTTTCCATTTCCATTTCCATGATCACAATGGGAGGGCCATGCTTTTGCTGCAGACGTGAGACACGACTGTGCCGTGCTGTCACAAGGGGAAGTGATTGTGACCAGGGCAGGACTGCTTCAAAAGATCTCTGAAATGTTTCACCTTTGCTTCCCTTCTCTCTTATGCTCGTGCGGTGATGATGGTGGACCCAAACAGCTCTCTCAGATTGAGTTCTGGCCTGGTTATGGCCTGGTTATGGCCTGGTTATGGCCTGGTTCTGGACTGGTTATGGCCTGGTTCTCGCCTGGTTATGGCCTGGTTATGGACTGGTTATGGCCTGGTTCTCGCCTGGTTATGGCCTGGTTATGGCCTGGTTATGGCCTGGATCCAGCAGCTATCTGGCAAGGTATGACGACTGTGACATAATGAGCATACCTGCTGAAGGACATTTATCTGACGCAACACCTCGTCCAGCTAAGGTTTGCACTGTGCTCTCAGAAACGATTTAAATGCCAGAGAGATTTTGAGCACACACATAATGACTTTAACGAGCCATTAATTGCCGCCTAATTAATCATGCTGTCAGGGAACGCTTGCATGGGTGCAGGGGGCGTTGTGTGCAGTGTTAGAGTACGCTCGTAGGGATGAGTTTGTACACGAAGAGAGGGCCCAGAAAAAAAAGAACACACACTTATTGTGGAAAAATAATTCTTGCAACATTCCACAGAATGCATACTTGTCACAATGAGCTTTTTTTTCCATGCCTGCTAGTGTTGTGAGCAAGTTTTACATTGGAAAGGTACGTCATTGAGTGCTTGTGGGCGCAAGGGCCTTCTCAAAGAGGACAAGTGTTGGCGGAGCCTGGGTCTAAAATGATCATTGCTTATTTTCACAGAGACACAGCAGATGAATTCCACACAGGCTTGTCTCGCATGGCCACCGCGCCTGAAGCTGTTGTGTTGCTTTGGCTCTCAGTACATTAACTTTCATTTGGAGTTATAGTCAAGATGCTTTCGTCCAAAGTGACTTACAAAACATTAGATAAAAAAACAGCAAAGACAACCACGAGAAAATTCAGGTATAATGAAATTAAATTCATAAAACTATTGTATATATATATATATATATATATATATATATATATATATATATATGTATACATAAGGATCAGTATTTGTGACACACGCACACACACACATACACACACACACACACAAACACACACACACACACACATCGTTGCATTACACTTGGTGTTACGTGGGAATCGTGCTTTTCTCCAAAACTCTTGTGGAATTGATGTGCCATTTAACACATATGACACGAGTGGTTTGAGTCACATCCACCACTGACAGTGGAACAGTGTCTTCGGCACGCGACCCCCCATTCAGAAGCAAGTCAGAACCCTCTGTCCACTAACCCTGCCCCATTCAGCAGCAGGTCAGAAGCCTCTGTCCACTACCCCCCCCCCCCCCCCCCCATTCAGCATCAGGTCAGAAGCCTCTGTCCACTAACCCCCCCCCCCCCCCCATTCAGCAGCAAGTCA
>NC_137918.1:7429452-7466952 GCF_963457725.1 Sprattus sprattus
CCTTTGCAATTTTGTTCCCCCACCCACTCTCCCTTGGGTTCAGGCCCTAACATCTATAAAGAGGGTAGAGTGATGCTGACTGGGTGTCTGTCTTTTGTGGGTGACGGCACTCGCCTGTCGTCTGCTCCATGTTCCTCGCCACGTCTGGGGCCTGGTGTTCTTTCTTTGGCAGCCTGTGCCTGCAGCTGGAGTTGAGGGTCAGTGGATCACAGTATTGCCTCCTGTGCTGTCTGCTTTTGGGGGTCATTGGGTCACAGGATTGCCTCCTGTGCTGTCTGCTTCTGGGGGTCATTGGGTCACAGGATTGCCTCCTGTGCTGTCTGCTCCTGGCTGTCCCCAGATGGGTGCTCAGGGTCACCTGCGCTCGCCCCTGATGCTGAAGTGTAAGCTGATGCTTGCAGCCACCCACGCCTCCACCCGCACCTCTACCCGCGCAGCCAAACACGCCACCACCCGCTGTTCTCCCCTTCCAGACAAGTGGGATTATTAAGGCAAGACCGTGCCTCCGTGCTTGCTGCTAGTATTTATTTTTGTCCTTTCATTGATTGCTTGCTTGGTGATGGTGCTTGGTGATGGTGTTGGTGTTGGTGTTGGTGTTTGCTTGGTGTTGGTGTTGGTGTTTGTTTGGTGTTGGTGTTGGTGTTGGTGTTGGTGTTGGTGTTGGTGTTGGTGTTGGTGTTGGTGTTGGTGTTGGTGTTGGTGTTGGTGTTGGTGTTGGTGTTGGTGTTGGTGCTTGGTGATGGTGTTGGTGATGGTGTTGGTGATGGTGTTGGTGTTGGTGTTTACTTGGTGTTGGTGCTGCGGTGTTGGTGTTTGCTTGGTGTTGTTGCTTGGTGATGGTGATGGTGTTTGGCCAGTGTAAGTATTTCATAATTTGTATCTCTCTCTCTCTCTCGCTCTCTCTCTCATTTCTCTCTCTCTCTTTTTCACAGCCATGAAAGTCTTTAAATAAACTGCTGTATTTTTGAAGGGAGACACGTCTCTGTCTGTCTGGGTATAACCGTGAGGGCTAGGGTTAATAGTGGGTACTCCCTGGGGTGAACTCCTGGGGTGGCATACTCAACTTAGTCTCGCCGCCCCACCACACATGGAACCACGCCCCTCGGTCCTGGTCTCGCGGGCCCTCATCAGGCTGGGGTTTAGAGCAGGGCCACATCAGGCTGGGGTTTAGATCAGGGCCACATCAGGCTGGGGTTTAGAGTATGGCCACATCAGGCTGGGGTTGAGGGCAGGGCCACAGCGCTCAGTGAGTAAACCCCTCCCCTGAAGTGGACCTAAACACTCAATGCGGCAGTGCGCATATAGAGCCAAAAAATTGTAAATGGGTCCTGTTTGTTTTCACTGAGCATATTTGACCCTACTTATCTTGCATTTGATCTAAGGCTTTTCGGAGCTATTTCAAGGTTAATATTTTTTATGGCAAATGTGAATCAGTATGTTGTTAAGGGACAGCTCTCTTCAACAGAATTTCGGGAACATCAGGAGCAGTGCTTCTCCAAGGGCACTGTGTCTATCGGTGGTCTATTGATGCTTAAAGATTCTTTTAATATGGCTGCGCTCTCAAAAGTGGTCGTGATTCTCATAATTTCACTTTGCTTGTTACACTTAAGTATGTTTACTGCCACTTGTGGGCGGCAATGTCTTGGATGAGACACTTCCTGCTCCAATTAGCCAGGTGGAGTCTTGAAAATATGCTAAAAAAATACATATATAGATCATACAGATGTATAGTCATTTTATTTTTTGTCTGAGACCACACAACAACCCTAATATTTATTAATAGGCCGTTCACTCAGCTTCCCTCTTCATTCTGTTCATATAAAGAAGCCTATTCCCTTAAATCTACTTAGAATTATCGTAAAACTTAATTACAACACAAATGATCTCTGTGTCAGAGTGTTGTGGAACAGATGAGCAAAACATTCTAGAACTGTCGTATCAGTTTCAGTCAAAACATCAACGCAGAAGACCTGAGAACGATGACTGCTTTTAGAAATGATGTCATTCGTCTATTATTCAAGTTGTTGCGGCTAAAACACGCTGCTTGATAGTACATTTCCAGAAAGAATCGTATCTCTAAAATCGATTTGTGACCAAAACAGTCACTGGAGTAATTTTTTCATGTGCTTTTAAATGCAATCAGTAAAGATATTGTCTGTCTGTCTCGTGTGTTTACACTGGAGGTTTTGCTGTGTGAATACGAACAGTCTGTTTCATCTATGTGAATATACAGTCAATTGTGTTATTGCATTGTTCAAATGTAATGATTTACTTAAATATGTAATAGAATGTTGTAATAGAATGTTGCTATACGTGTTAAAGCTAGTCATAGTCCTAGTTCTTGGGCCTGGGTCCTGGTTTCTGGGTCACAGTGCAGATTGGCCCTGGCCTGTCCAGTCCTTAACTTTGTCCTGTAAGCTAACCCAAGAAGGCCTGTGGGGGTAGAAGGCCTGGGGTGGTAGAAGGCCTGTGGTGGTAAAAGGCCTGAGGTGGTTGAAGGCCTGGGGTGGTAGAAGGCCTGGGGTGGTAGAAGGCCTGGGGTGGTTGAAGGCCTGGGGTGGTAGAAGGCCTGGGGTGGATGGGGTGGATGAAGGCCTGGGGTGGTTGAAGGCCTGGGCTGGTTGAAGGCCTGGGGTGGTAGAAGGCCTGGGCTGGTTGAAGGCCTGGGGTGGTTGAAGGCCTGGGGTGGATGAAGGCATGGGGTGGTAGAAGGCCTGGGGTGGATGAAGGCCTGGGGGGGTATAAGTGGTGGCCCTGGCTCACTTTGCACTGTTAGTTTAAAATCTGTGCTGCTGACCTCTGCTGCTCTCGTGAGGTCTCATGGTTGAGGAGTACAATTTAGTCATCTCACACTGAGGCTGCAGAGCAATCAGATATGTTCTGTCTCCCTGGCCTCTGGCATCTAAACTGCCAAAGCCAGTGGGAAGGGGTGTGGAGGCCTCAGAGACAACAACAGCAGGAGTGAGAGGTGTGGAGGCCTCAAAGACAACTACAGCAGGAGTGACGGAGCAGAGAGGTGTGGAGGCCTCAGAGACAACTACAGCAGGAGTGACGGAGCAGAGAGGTGTGGAGGCCTCAGAGACAACAACAGCTTGAGTGAGAGGTGTGGAGGCCTCAGAGACAACTACAGCAGGAGTAGCAGGAGTGAGAGGTGTGGAGGCCTCAAAGACAACAACAGCAGGAGTAGCAGGAGTGAGAGGTGTGGAGGCCTCAGAGACAACTACAGCAGGAGTAGCAGGAGTGAGAGGTGTGGAGGCCTCAGAGACAACTACAGCTTGAGTGAGAGGTGTGGAGGCCTCAGAGACAACTACAGCAGGAGTAGCAGGAGTGAGAGGTGTGGAGGCCTCAGAGACAACAACAGTAGGAGTGAGAGGTGTGGAGGCCTCAGAGACAACTACAGCTTGAGTGAGAGGTGTGGAGGCCTCAGAGACAACTACAGCAGGAGTAGCAGAAATGAGAGGTGTGGAGGCCTCAAAGATAACTACAGCAGGAGTAACAGGAATGAGAGGTGTGGAGGCCTCAGAGACAACAATAGAAGGAGTAGCAGGAATGAGAGGTGTAGAGGCCTCAGAGACATCAACAGCTTGAGTGAGAGGTGTGGAGGCCTCAGAGACAACTACAGCAGGAGTGACGGAGCAGAGAGGTGTGGAGGCCTCAGAGACAACAACAGCTTGAGTGAGAGGTGTGGAGGCCTCAGAGACAACTACAGCAGGAGTAGCAGGAGTGAGAGGTGTGGAGGCCTCAAAGACAACTACAGCAGGAGTAGCAGAAATGAGAGGTGTGGAGGCCTCAGAGACATCAACAGCTTGAGTGAGAGGTGTGGAGGCCTCAGAGAACACACCAGCAGTAATGACGGAGCACTGAACACAGGGAGCTTTACCTGACGTCATCTCACGTTACAATGCCCTCACAATGACAACAGATGGACAGCACTGGGACTGTCATTTTCTGCTCAATCACACCGAGCTCAATCTCATCAGTACAAGAGCGTTTCTTAGGGGTCAAAACTACACCAGTGCTGAGACTGGGAGGAAACGACTCAGTTACTGAAAATGATGAGAAAACATGTTTAAATGATGACAATATCACCAATAACATCATAATAACAAAACAAAACATAACAAAATGAAACGCTTCATTACTAAAGAGAATATTTGCTAACCGTACAGACAAATTCATTTATGTGTGCATATGTAGGAAAAATGGTGACAGGATAAACGAATATAACGTATGGGTGTACGTGTATGTGTCTTTGTACGCGCGCGCGCGCGTGTGTGTGTGTGTGTGTGTGTTTGTATGTGTGTTTGTGTGTGTGTGTGTCTGTGTGTGTGTGTGTGTGTGTGTGTGTGTGTGTGTGTGTGTGTGTGTGTGTGTGTGTGTGTGTGTGTGTGTGTGTGTGTATGTATGTGTGTGTGTTTGTGTGAGTATGTGTGTGTTTGTGTCTGGAGAGAAAGAGAGTGAGTGGGAGAGGTAGAATGAAAGTGAAGGTTTCTTTAATGTTTTGAGATTGAGTCGTTCCACAAATATGGAGAGGCTCTGTCTGTGTTTGGGTGCTCCACTCATCAGCTGCATCAGCTGACCCACTCTTTGTTGATACTCGGCCGCTCAGCGTTGGAATTAGCGTGAAACAATCTGCAGGTGCGTCTAGCATTTTGGCGCTCAAATATAAATAATTGGGGAGGGTTACTGTAACATGACACCTCAGTTTATAGTGACATTGTGTGATGGCCAGACTGATCATGTGGTAGGTTTGTGTAATGTGTGTGTGTGAGGTGTATGTTTGTGTTATGCGTGGTGTTTAATGTTGCCGAGTCACAGCGACTTTGTTGAGGAAGCGCCCGGTCTAATTCTTTGCAGGTCATCAGCGTGGGCACACAGCGTGGGCACACAGCGTGCAGAACTACGCATACCAGTCTCTGGAGATGCACCCTGATACACATCTTTGTTTTTCGAGAGTAAGACTTTTTTTCTGAATATTCCAAATAAGGCTCTTAATACAATGCACGGGTCTTTTTTTCAGTCTAATCAGAGATCTTGAAGATGGCGGAACAGCCTTTACTGTAAGCAGCATTTTTTTTTTGAAGCAGACAGAAAGATGGCCTCACACATTTTTAGTTTTCTTAGCGTGGAATGCAGTGTCAAGTGGGTAAATGAGACACTTATGCACAGTGGAAAAGACTGACACTTAACGAATAACAACATTTTGGAAAATGCACGGGAAGGTGAAAGGTGCAAATACCAGCACCCTACTCTTCAGCAAACAAGGAAAAGGCTGTGGGGCATTACACTTCTTTCCAATCATTTTAACTCTTGTAACAATACCATGAACACTTTTCCCAAACACTTAACACAGTGGGCTTTACAGACACACACCTCCGCATATCAGTTTACCTTTGGTGCAAAATGCACTGTGTCTACAACAACCACACCACAACCAATTCTGCCGTAACTTTAACACATGTTCTCTCTCAGAGTACAATGACCTAAAAAACACTAACAACTTGAAGCATTGCCAATTGCATTTTTAAAATGTTGCTGTGTCCTCCAGTTTGGCATAGATTAATGTATTATTGCATTGATAAAAGAGAAAAATCACGAACACACATACACTTCTTTGGACTACAGTAATAAAGTTTTGAAATATTCCGGCAAACAAATTATTCTAAAATGCTGCAATATGTTTCATTACAGCCATATGCTAAAATTGCACAGGCTACTGCACTATGTAGGCTTACTACATTACAATCAAAAAGGCATGAATATGCTACATATTTACTGCAGTAATTTCAATGCAGTAAATTACATACATCAAGATTCAGTCTACCAAAGTACTGTAATACCACTAGAAGTCTGCTGTAGCCCTACAGTAATGCTGATCCATTCTGTCCTCTACATTTGGTGTCAAACTTTTGCATGTTTGAACTTTGTATTCACGGTAACATTCTCCTCTGCATTGCATCTTGGAAATACGTCACTCCAAGACAGTTTTTGTTATAATGTAGTAAGCCTATATAGTGCAGTAACGCGTGCAATTTTAACACATTGCTGTAATAAAACATATTGCAGCATTTCGGAACTATTTGCTTACTGTAATATTACAAACTGTATTACTGTAGATTAAAGAAGTGTTTGTCTGTGTGTGTTTTTTCTCTTTTTTTCAATGCAACACTACAGTAAACTATGCCAAACTGGAGGATAAAGCAACCTTTTTTTATATGCAATTGGCATATAAAAGTTGTTAGTGTTTTTTAGGTAGTTGTACTCTGAGAGATAGTATGTGCTAAAGTTACGGCAGCATTTTGCACCAAAGGTAAACTGATATGCGAAGGTGTGTGTCTGTAAAACCCACTGTGTTAAGTGCTTGGGAAAAGTGTTCATGGTATTGATACATGAGTTAAAATGATTGGAAATAACTGTAATGACTTCAAATAAGTACATGTTTATAAAGCAAGAAGGGGGACAAAGCCTTCATACTCGCTTAGAAAACTTAAGGAATCACTCAGAACGCACAAAGTTCGTTTTGCGCAAGCATGGCAGAGTTCAGCTTTGTGTCAGCTTTGTGTACAAACATTAGAGAAAGGGCTTCTTTATCACGCATGTTTTGGAATACGTACGTCCAAGATGGTTTAGTCGCAGCATTTGTTTGCAAGGTTATTAAAATGATACCTACATGGTTCATTTAGTCTTTTCCTTGACCTAAAAAACGACTAGAGTTGATCTCTCTGTATAATTAGTGTGACAAAGTGACAAAGACAGCTGAAAAGGTATTGCTAACATAATACTAATGTATCAAAGTGACTGCAAAGGTGAAGCTGTCAGTCATATTTGCGTGCAAATCTCTGCATGCAGGTAAGGTAAGGTATGGGGGGGTTGAGGTGCCTCTGACCATGTCTGTCTCCTTTGTCTCTGTGGGGGTGGGGGTGAACGTCAGAACGTCAGAAAGTCAGCAGCAGATTAGGCATTCCTCCTGAGATTAGCAGCCCATGTTCCACACAACATCAGCATGGGGTCAACCCCCCCCCCCCCCCCCCCCCCCCCCCCACACACACACACATACAACAAACCCCCCCCCCCACCCCATTGAGGAACGAACCCTACTTTCCACACAAACATTTCAGGATCACCCTAACCCACCCACCACTACCCCCCCCCCCCCCCCCCCCACCAATGTGACCGGCAGCTCCATCGACCAATCAAAGGCCTGTCAGGAGCGGCCCAGAAGGCTCAGCGGTGAGTCGTCCTGCCTCGCCTTGCGATGTGTTCAGCGGTGTTGTGATGCGTTGTGCTGTGCTGCGTTGCGTGCCAGGATAATATGACAGTGCAGGCTTTGGAATCCCCTTACAGCGCTGTGCTATTTTAAAACGTTCCTGTTTCACACTAAGCGGAGAGGCTGTTTGTTTCATCCTCATTGGCATTTGTTCTTGTGCTCAGGGCAAGTCATGCAGAGTTCACCCTGTGTGTGTGTGTGTGTGTGTGTGTGTGTGTGTGTGTGTGTGTGTGTGTGTGTGTGTGTGTGTGTGTGTGTGTGTGCAGAGTTCACCCTGTGTGTGTTTGCATGTTTTCTTCACTCTATTTTTTGGAATGCTGAGATGTCATGATACAAAGTTGTTCTCGCCCAAGTTGTCAGAATCACGCTCGCTCACAGGTCTTTCCATCAATGCAGTAATATTTCCATACCTCCTGTGATTTGCATGAGTCCTTTGATCAAGGTGTTGGTGTTTATTGGCCTGCATGGCTTTCTCCATGATTATGTATGGCAGAGGCAGAGAAATGTGTTACCATTCCTTAAGGTCAAGGGTCGAAGAATACATACGGAACTAATGTAGACCCTAGTTAGAATGTAATTTGCGGTGGATGAAAGTGTCTTATGAATGAGTAAATTATGTGAAAGGTTGTTGGCTGAGAAGTAAGGCCTTTTTAATTGAAGGTAAAGCACTTCACTTCTGCTGTCCAGTGCTCTACGCCTCACACTTGGCACGCAGTTGTTGTAAAAGCATTATTTCTTTAACCTAAATTATATCTGCATTTAGCTATCGGTTGTATTTTTCATCTAATCTACGCAATCAGTGCGTGAAAGGAATGTGATAATGATGAATACCTGCAAACCTCAGAGGGGATATCAACTGGTAAACGCATTATGATCGGATATCAAAAATCAATATGATAATCCAATATCAAATCCTGTGTGACAAGTGACAAAAGATAGTCAAAGGAGACAAACACTCGGAACAATGAGACTGCGTCACTGGCAATCAGAAATGAAAAACACTCTTCCATCCAAAACATACAAATAGAAAAAAAGCCTTAATAAAATTGAATAATAATGCATATTAAATGCACTTCTAAATTAGTTATTATCTAGTAGCACGTACAAATGGAAAGTTGCCCTCAGCAGGTCAAAGGTCAAGCTCTCCCTGCTCTCGCTCCCCTGCGTTCGCACTTCCTGCTGCAGGCTGGGGGTGTTGGCTGGGAGTAGCTGCCCTGGTTCTGTCCTGATTAACAACCCTAGGATAACCTGAGTCAACACTGCCCAGGTGAGAGCTCTGCCGTAATCAGATTAGAGGGCATTGTGCCCTTGTCAGGGCCTGGGCCTGTTGATCGCCCGTGGGATTAATATCACAAGTGACTGATGGGCCTCGCCGCATTCAGGACTTCTTTTTTTTTTCTCGCACGAGACATTGAAATCACGCCAAAGCCCATGATGGATTGAGGGGAAACACCTGAATCACACTTCCCAGAGAGTCTGTAAGATCCTGTCCAATCACAGTCTGACGCCTGCCTTTGCTAACGGACTAGCGCTGACAACTATCCATGTCCACGTTAGCATGAGAATCCTTCACGGTTCATCAGCCTTTCAGCGTGCTAAACCCATTAGTGGCTAATTACGACATTTTATCGCCATGTAATAGTGAGCTTAGCATTTATCCCTGGCTTTGAAGCACATGGCAAGAGAGAGAACTTAATCTTCACCTGCCTGGCAATGTAAACAAACAATGACACAAAAGCCTGGCAAGGCTGGCAACCCTGAACAAGAGCACTCCGCAAGGTGTTGCCATGCGTGCAAAATATTTGTTCAAGACTTCTGTTTTTTTTCCTTCATCAACATTCATGGAATGAAGTCCAAGATATACTATATACACGATGGGACATGTTTTGATTGATGAATACTCTTATGAACCTCTACTTAATTTCCCTCAGGATTAATAAAGTATCCATCTATCTATCTATCTATCTATCTATCTATCTGTATATTTAGGTAAAAGGTAATTCCTCAGTCCTAGCCCTAACTAGAGGTCACTGAAGATTTTATTTACCAAAAGTTCCTTATTCTTTGATTCATATTTAACCTGCTGTGACCTAGTGGAGAGGGAAGTGGAGAAGTTTTCTCCTCACCTTCTGGAGCTCTGTGTCTGCTGAAGCTCGTTGAAAGACAGGCATCCTCTGCAGTCCATCTCTGTTACGACCCAGTGCGCCCCTGCAGGCGCTCATCCTCTGCAGGCCATCTCTGCCACGACTGCTCTGCATTGCACGCTACGATTTCGTTTTAATGGGCAGTTAGCGCGAGGTACAGCTGTCAACAAACACACGTCTGTGCTAATGTGGATTCCTCAAGTTGCCATCTGTCACAGAGGCATGAGGAAAATGCGTTTTGAGGGATATCGCTCGCAGCCTTTCAACACTTGTTTGCACCAAGAAAAGAAATGACTGGAGGCGCTCGGGAGGTGGGGATAGAGGTGTAGGGGTATGGGGGGAAGGGAGGTAGGTGGTGGTAGGACAGGGGGCAGGTAGAGAGGTGGTGGTAGGACAGGGGGCAGGTAGAGAGGTGGTGGTAGGACAGGGGGCAGGGAGGGAGGTGGTGGCAGGACAGGGGGCAGGTAGAGAGGTGGTGGTAGGACAGGGGGCAGGGAGGGAGGTGGTGGTAGGACAGGGGGCAGGGAGGGAGGTGGTGGTAGGACAGGGGGCAGGGAGGGAGGTGGTGGTAGGACAGGGGGCAGGTAGAGAGGTGGTGGTAGGACAGGGGGCAGGTATTCTGTGCAGTGATATGAGAAGTGTGTTGTGTGCAGAGTGACCCATAAAGGGCCCGCTGACAGTAGGAACACACCTGTTAAGAAGGTCACACACATTTATCATGTTCTATGCATGCTATGTGTACCATCTATGTTCTGTGTTCTATGCATGCACTGGGTTCTATGCATGTTCTGTGTTCTATGCATGTTCTGTATTCTATGCATGTTCTGTGTTCTATGCATGCTCTGTGTTCTATGCATGTTCGGTGTTCTGTGCATGCTCTGTGTTCTATGCATGCTCTGTGTTCTATGCATGTTCTGTGTTCTGTTGTCTGCCCTGTGAGGTCTGCGTTTCTGCTTTGTCCTAGGCAGAGGGAGCTTGATCGCCTGACGTACTTGATCTGCTCCGCGGCCCCGGTGATTCGTGCGATCACTTTGGCAGCCGTGCGCCGTGTTGAATAACAGGGCGTGTGCTGTCGCTTCGGCAGCGCAGGACGCCGTGGCAACCGTGGGACGTCAGAAGCCGAGAGGCTCTTTTGCCGCACCCCTCCCTAACGCGTCTCCCATTGTTTCACCTTGCGAGCGTTGAATTCCTGCAGTGTTGAGGGGATTCCTTGCTGTGGAATGGGCCATTATGTGAACCTGGGCCCTATTCAAGCGCTAATGACTTACGCCAGCAGTCCAGTCTCAGGGGACTCCCAGGCACAGCTTCCAGGGGGAGGGACCCTTTGTGCTGAGCATCAGGGCCGTTCAGAGCTTTGTTAACCTGCTCCGTGTCCAGGTAGAAAGGCTCACAAAGAAAGAACAATTGCTTCTATTGTAAGTACACGGGTGTGTTATAGCTCATAGCTGATAGAGAGACCTGTGCATTAGAAACTTACTCATATTATATTTGCACAGAGAATTCCCGTTGGATTACTTTGTGTATACGTACATATGTGCTTAAATTCACCTGTGGTGTTTAAGTTAGTTGGTTATACGAACATATGTGTTTACATTCACATTTTACATTCACCTGTGGTGTTGAAGTTAGTTGCGTATACGTACATATGTGTTTACATTCACAGGTGGTGTTGAAGTTAGTTGCGTATACGTACATATGTGCTTACATTCAGCGGTGGTGTTGAAGTTAGTTGAAATGCTGTCATAACTGTAACCTCCTCTGCAAACAGGACAGGCATGTTTCTAGCAGTATTTAAACCCCGTTCCCCTGCCCCCCCCCCCCCCCCCCCTTTGACATTTCAACAACACTGAGCTCACCTCACCAGGGCCAGGCAGTGCGATGCACACTGTGAGTCTCACCCTTGCTTTGCATTTAAGTGAGTAGTGCATCAGCGAGGAATGACTGAATGCGTTTTTTTTTTTTGCATTATTCTCTTGATTGACAGGCCTTTTCTATGATGTACCTTCAGGTAATCCTTTTTTAAATGACTGTGATTCACAAGAAAAACATCTGTCAAGTGGGTCACCTCCCCTTAATGAAAACGCTTTGCCTTCCCCCGAGATGTCACGCCAACACCCCGACAAAGGGAAGGGAGACGGAGAAGAAGGAACAAACTCATGTTTGGAAGGAAAAGGTTGATTCCCTGAAACCTACAGTGCCTTTTATCCCTCAGTACAGTGGAAACTGCCTCACTCTCTCTCACACACACACACACACAACCACACACACACACCCCCACACACACAACCACACACACACACACACACACACACACACACACACACACACACACACACACACACACACACACACACACCCACACACACAGTTTTAAGAGTTACATGTATTACCTGGGTTGTGTATTACGGAGAAAGCGCAGTCCAACCCTGGGATTGAACCATGCAGGACCCGGGGCACGGTGGGGCTGCTAGCGAAGAGGCTAAAACTCAGGGGTGCTATATATACACACATTTGTACACTCCTGGTATTTCAGAAGTGTCCAAAGATGCCCACCCTTTCCGCTGTAAAGAGGTCTAATAGCTGTTTGAGAGGGCATGGGGCTGTTCAGACACGCAGGAGCACTGATTAGGCTATTAAGAGCAGCTTTGGATGACTTTGGTTCAGAGCTCCGCAGAGGAAGGACTATGGTGAATATTTGAGTAATTACTAAAGCTGCTATACATAGAGATTGACACAGTGTTTGTATGTCTGAGAGAGGGAGACAGAGAGAGAGAGAGAGAGAGAGAGAGAGAGGCAGTGAGAGAGAGAGAGGGAGAGAGAGAGAGAGGGAGAGAGAGAGATATGACATCCCATTATTTTACATCTGTCTTCCCTCCCTATGAAACCTATGAAAGGTATGCAAGGTACAGAAAGACAAGGCCAACAAGAGTTCTGAGATGTTGCAGGTGAACTCAAATGACAGAGGATCTAATAGAGCCATATTATATGCACAGCAGAAGATAACACATAATGGCTGAGTGTTATTTAAACACATTCTGAAAATATGTGGGCAAGCCAAACATATTGTATGATATTTTAATGAAGTGATTAGGTGACAAGGTTCCCTGCGGAGTTAGGAGGTACGTCTGTGAGGAGGTATCGTGTGGAAAGTATGCGTCAGAGACAGTCTTTATGTATCACTTGCTAATTGAAGTTTAAATCTGATATCAACACACCTCCCATCCATTCTCATGATAGGACAGAATACGCCTCAAGGTTCCTATGATAGTTGAGCCCAATCGTGGCAATTTTCAGAACAATTTCTGTGAAAGCGACACACTGGAATGCTAATTAATGGATAAAGTTACGGTTATCGTTGATAGCCACACGGCACGCAAGTTCACTGCTTGCTGTAGTCACCTCAGTGAGTGTAGAAAACCTTTCAAAAGTCACTTCAGGTTCAAGTGTAGGTCAAATGTTAATTGTGGCTGCTGTGGTAAAGTCTGCATGTACAGTGTGACAAAAGAAGGCTTTTGTATATTGTGCGATAGATCCTCTGAATATCCATTTATCAATGTATCAGAAGCCAAAGGACTCCACTTACTGTTTAGTTCAAACAGGTTTAATTGAATATAACTACAGTCATTTACCAGTCATGGCACTTAGTTGAGACATTTCACAGAAATGAAGTACATCAAGAATAACTGGCCAATGTGGTCCTATATATTTCATGTTTAACATGGACAAACTATATAGTACTGCTATAAGTACTATAGTACTACTTAAGATTATTTAACAATGTGTATAGATAATATCATTACTTAACACGGCGACTACCACAAAACAATTATACAGCATAGGGACATACTAATAATTATTGGTGACTGAGTCCAGACAAACAAAATAGAATAAAATAGAATAAATACAAAAGAATTGAATCTGAAACTGTATGTGTGAACTAACAAATACATCTCCCTTAGGGTTTCCTTCTGAGGCTGTCACTTGTTTCATGTTGTTTTTTGTCTCCCTGGTGAACAGGCCAATCTTTGTAACATGACAGTATGGTCCTCTTACTGGAGTCACTGGGAGTATTTGGCTAAGACATCTGTGGCACTGGCTTTTTTTAAATGTCTAACAAAATCAGTTCAAAGTATTTGAGAACAAACAAAATCAGTCTGTTGTTGTTTCTTCAGGCATTTCTACAGTGTCTTGAGAGTCAGAGTTGTGTTCGGAGATGTCCATCCAGTAGCAGACTGACGAGCTGTTGTTTCCCCTGGCAGGGTCAGGACTGTATCTGTGGGAGGAGGTCTGAGGTGGTTTTTGTTCCACTGAAACAGCAGGCAGCACTTTGACCAGTCTTTCAGCGGAGCCCCTGCCACACCACGCCACCACAGGTGTGCCAGCAGGGCAGCGGAACCCCTCAGCCACTTCCTCCCAGTCTCCATGGGGACCCCAGACAATCCCAGCAGGGTTGTCACAGCAACGCAGCACATCTTTCAGCTCCTAAGAGGCCTCACAGAATGCCAGCACCCCGAACGCCCGCTTTTGCTTCTCCAGTGGGTATTCCAACACCGGCAGGAGGAAGCTGGCACATCCTGGCATCCTCACTGGCAGGTAGACTGGGGGTGAGCCCCCCTTGCCACGCAGTGCAAGGTGAATGGCAGTGTTTTCCAGGAATTTCTTTACGCAGCAGTGTTCCTGGTCAGCCATGCTTTTTGGCGGTGGTGTTGCCTGTTCCGCCACTTTTCCAGCAGCTGGCGGGCATTCCTGGTGCCCCTCAGAGCAGTCTGGTCCACCGCGCCTGTCCTCCTTCGTTCTCTGCTGGCATACAGGGACAAACAAACAGTTAGGAATGCTGCTGCAAGGAACTGAAATTAAACAACATTTCCAGCATTGTAATCAACACTTCATGGAGAATCCCCTGTTAAGTGTGCCACAAGGCCATCAACATGCCAACCTGTCTTCCTAATATTTGCGAGACGCAAAGCATGCTGCAGGGATACGTTTCCATTGTAATGAGTTCTCTAAAAATGAGTACAGACAGAGGCGTCTAAGTTTTGGGATGAACGGCTCAGATGTCCCCCACCCCAACATGATGGTACACGTGTTCCTTCCCTGCGCTGCTCAGACTGTGCTCAAAGAATGACGGGAACTGTCCCGCGCTGCACAGACACTGCTCAAACGGCATTTCGTTCGTCCAATCTGCCAAAGTGGGAAATTCCTTCATGGCATTCTCTTTCATGGTCGCTAGCATGGAACACGCTGTATGAATTCACTCTACTGAAGTGCTCTAATCTGTCAAATGTCCTTCTAATTATGCCATAAACCGCTCGAAACAACCCGTCCTTCTCGGCATGATTGTACAATGATGCGGTGCGCACCGAGAAATTATGCTCTTTGGAAGATACAATCTCGCAGATGACATCTATTTTGCACGAGGTTATAATTACCGCGCCCAAGCAGACCTCTGGTATTCACTAGCTTCAGTCTGAGGTTTCTCTTACCGTTTAATCCTCCTCGTCTTGGCAGTCAGTTCGTGTTTGCATTGCGTCTTGACACCTCCATCGCCTTCGGCGGCATGGATCTGCTTGACAGCAGCAGTCTGATACCTGAGAACGAAACAACACGCGTTATGGAATGAACAGTAGGCCTAGACTCAAACGAGTTTCGATTCAAAGTTCTAGAAGTTGTCAAAACTTTTGCGCCCTATCATGGGAAATACAATCTTCTATGTAAAACAGATACCTATGTAAAGATCATGCTCAATAAACATTTATGTTTGTGGAAATAACCTATTGGCAATGTAATAACATACCTGATGTGTACTGTTTCACAGAAAGTCGTGCATTTGATGTCTTTTTCGTCTTTACACTTGCAGCGAGACTTGTGCGTTGAGTCCGAGAGCTGGCGTAAGGAGCGCTTCTTCCTCTCGACGTTGCCTAGTCCATAAGAAACGGTGCGCCTGTGAAAGAAATGAAGCTTTAGCTACATGCGCAATGAGCACATTAAAGAAACCATCTAAAGTCAGTGAAGTCGGTGACCCACATAGCCTTTGAAATTTTGAGCTTACTCTGGAGTGTTGACCCAGATTATATCAAGGTGGCAGAAATAGACACACTCCTTGTCCAGGAAGGTTGCGCAAGAGCACCGCTTTGACCTGATGTGGCGGGCAGGGCTGGATGAACTAGTTACCATCACTTCTGCAGTGGACACCGATGCAGCTGAAAAGAGAGAAAAACCAAAATTGATGCAAACGATGTTACATATTTCTTTTGTATGCTGCAGTTGCTAACAGCCATTTAATTCTTAGAGATCAGGGTTACGTTCAGTCCAATTAAATATATTTTTCATGCACAATTTTAAAATGATTTAAAAAAAGACAAAAATAAGGTGAATGGCATATTTCTACGAAAATATTGTGTTAAAAATTAAAGTAAAAAGTAATGTGTAGAAGAATTAAAGTCACGTCTCCAACTCACCTGTATGAAAAATCCCGAATGCAACAGTAAAGGTGACGGAGAAAATCATTATTAATACCATCCTTAAAAATTTTGTCGCAGTTTGACAGCACGGGTAAAATACACAAATATGTTAAGTTGGCTAATAAATATAGGTCGTCAGAATATTCCACGGTCAGAATGTAGAGTTTTCTTGCAATAAGTAAAAAAAACCCCTCTCACTCCAAATCTAATGCTCTGACCGCAACTCTACACATGTCACTACAAGATCCTTTATATACTCCTGTAAACCACCTCCCCCTTCTCGCCCTGCCGTCGCGTGTAAACAGCTTTGTCCTCTGGCCCTCTCGCAGACAATGCTGTTTGTGAATAGTCACCGACAAGCAACATGCAGACTAAGATAAGAAGTTTGAATTCCGAGATTCTGAAGGGATGGAGACGCCGGGTGGTGGTGCGAGCCAAGTTCTGACGAATGGAAGTGGGGTCTCTTCAGCATTTGCGCATACTGCCACCAGAGG
The DNA here is from genome assembly GCF_963457725.1 of Sprattus sprattus. NCBI lineage: Eukaryota > Metazoa > Chordata > Actinopteri > Clupeiformes > Clupeidae > Sprattus > Sprattus sprattus. The sequence goes on from NC_137918.1 coordinate 7,445,819, forward strand.
GCGATCTAGTATAAACAGTCGAAGATTAAGCTGTCCACTTTGCCATTGGCGGTTTTTTTTGGGGGGGGGTGCGCCTTGCGGTGGCCAGTACCCAAGAAATGGGTTGCTAGCTGAAACTTTTCATATTCATATTGCTATTTAAGGAAATTGTAACTGTAGCATACTTGTGCGCTATGACTTTATACTGATCTAAAAATGTTGAAGGCTTGAACACTGCTTTGTCTCCTGAACTTGAGCTTAAGCTAACAAGAATGTTTGATTATGTTTTCAATATTGAAATTCAATAAAATTGTACCAATAGCTGTAACTGGAATACTGTTACTGTGCGCCATTACTTTAGCTAAACATTTTGAAAGCTTGAACACCCGAGTTGAATGTGCCCCTCTGGCAAAACACTGGGCCCCAGCCAGGCCCCCCCTCTTTACAGTGCTGTGTGCGTACAACTCTCCACTCAGACCAGTTTAGCACATTGTTTTACTCTACACAAATCATGTCCAAGTGTACACTAAGCGGTTCATTAAAATTGTTTTAAATACAAATAATCCAAGATGTCTGCAGGTATTTTTAGTTTATGCATTAAAATTCAAAAATTCGTCCTTTCAGATCTTATCAAGTCCCATCAGACTTGGGCACTCATCGACAGGGAATAGAGTTGTCCATTACTTATTATTTCTACTGTTACAGGCTTGTCTTTGGCTTTTTGCCATTTATTGAAGGACACATAGGGAAATCACTGATTTCAGATGGACACATAGGGAAATCACTGACTTCAAATGGACACATACTGTAGGGAAATCACTGAATTCAGATGGACACATAGGGAAATCACTGAATTCAAATGGACACATACTGTAGGGAAATCACTGAATTCAGATGGACACATAGGGAAATCACTGAATTCAGATGGACACATAGGGAAATCACTGAATTCAGATGGACACAGGGAAATCACTGAATTCAGATGGACACAGGGAAATTTCTCTGTGTCCATTTGAAACTTCAAGGTTCCGCCCCTGGTCATTTTAGGCTCATTTTAGGTGCACCCAAACGGCCGAACATCTGACTGGGAGCCTGATGGTGGCGACAGTACTCTTGGTCAGGAAGCGCCAACATCTCTGGCCACTTGGTAAAGTAATCCATAGGTTGGAAAGCGGTCCAAGACCATCAGGGCCACAAGCTCCGTAGGTGCCCCGACCCGGTGCTGTTGTAGCAGGTCATGGGAGTCAGGAATCACATCGGAATCACATCCATGTCCGGGTGACACCGCGGCCAGTAGAACCGGGACCGGACCAGTCGGAGCGCCTTAGTGATTCCAAAGTGGCCCACCCCCACTGCGCTGTGGACCAGCAAATGGAGTCTGGACAGTAGCGTTGAGGCATCTGAAGTTGCAGGATGTATCAATGGCCCCTGGGGTCTACCAGTGACAGTACAGGAGCCCCTCCTGGATGGTGAAGCAGGGCCACTGCAAGTAGACAGGGAACACACAGGGAACTACACACAGGGAACTACACATAAGGAACTACATACAGGGAACAGGCAGGGAACTACACACAAGGAACTACATACAGGGAACTACACATAAGGAACTACATACAGGGAACAGGCAGGGAACTACATACAGGGAACTACACACAGGGAGCAGACAGGGAACTACACACAGGGAGCAGACAGGGAACTACACACAGGGAACAGACAGGGAACTACACACAAGGAACTACATACAGGGAACTACACACAGGGAACAGACAGGGAACTACACACAGGGAACTACATACAGGGAACTACACACAGGGAACAGACAGGGAATTACACACAAGGAACTACATACAGGGAACAGACAGGGAACTACACACAGGGAACTACACAGAGGGAACAGACAGGGAACTACACACAGGGAACTACACAGAGGGAACAGGCAGGGAACTACATACAGGGAACTACACAGAGGGAACAGGCAGGGAACTACATACAGGGAACTACACACAGGGAACAGACAGGGAACTGACAGGCAATTACACACAATACACAGACTCAAAGTGAGAATAGAAATACACACTTACACAACACAACATTAACACAAGCAGGGAAAAAGGTACAAAAAGTAACCACTTTAGTAGATTCTAAAATATAAAACATATTCTGGCTTGTTTAACACCTTTTTGTTTATTACATAATTCCATGTGTTCGTTCATAGTTCGACGTCTTCAGTATTAATCTACTACAATGTAGAAAATAATAAAAATAAAGAAAAAACACTGAATGAGAAGGTGTGTCCGAACTTTTGACTGGTACTGTGTGTGAGAGTGTGTGTGTATGTGTGTATGTGTGTGTGTGTGTGTGTGTGTGTGTGTGTGTGTGTGTGTGTGTGTCTATGTGTGAGAGTGTGTGTGTATGTGTGTTTCTGTGTGTCTGTGTGTGTGCGTGCGTGCGTGTGTATACACACACACCCACACACACATTTATATATATATATTATGTACATGTACTGTAGGTGTCACTTTAGGTGGCCTAATGACCGAATGCCTTAACTCTTTCACATTCAAGCTCCAAGAACGTGGGGAACAAAGCTTTTGTGTCTACCCAGACAAAACCAATAACGTGTCCTTAAAGTTAAAAAGTACCACAATGATCTACGTCAAAAAACGGAACATTCAGGAGAACTCTATTCTTGTTAAAATAATCTGAAATATCCCAAACTAAGTAGCCTATACAGTAGGCCTATGTCAGCAGTTCCTATGGCTTACCCACGGCTTTTACTCATACCACAGTGTTCTGAACTCACTCGACCTTTTATATAAAACTGAAATGACGTTAGGCATTAAAGCAATTATTTAAGAATGTACTGTGGCTGTATCTCCTGCTTCCTAACCTCCAGGATGCCTTTTAGAGTAAAATGCAGTTTCAAAACATGCCCTTCAGCACTAAGCCCTTTTCCTCTCCAATCCTCTCCTAATGGTAGGCTACAGGTTAGAGCTTCTTTCACTGATGTTATTGATGCGTATGTGCTAATGACGGAAAAAAACTTGTGTGGCGGACTAAGAGGCTGCAGTGGAAAATGCTGTCGAGAAACACCCAGTGCAGCGCTCTGACAGAGTTTCCATTGGACGGAGTGCAATTAATGACCCTCACTAATGGCTCTTTGAGTTTCCCCTTGCCTCTCTACGCGCATTAGATAATATAGTGGCAATTGTCGCTGACTGGGATCTAACTAAAGGTCTTATTTCGTAACGTTCCAGTTATAACATCCGTTACTCAATAGGCTCTCACCTCGGTACAGGAAAATAACAAGCCAACCCGAGCCTCTCGAGCCTCCGTGCCTACTCTTTCTCGGAAACTGTGGGCATGGTTACCAGGCAACATCTCCCCCACCCACCTGCGGCGTCTGCAGTCTCCGTCGCTGACGCTTCGGCTGCCGTCCTCTAGGTGTCGCTGTTGTTCTGTCGCACTCCGGCAGGCGCTCTCACTTTGACAGGCAGCTTGCGCAGGCAGAATGAATGACTCACCCCTCCGAGTTCCCCCTCCTTCCTTCTTCTCCTCCTCCTCCTATAACCCCACGGTCGCATTAATAAAGGACTTTACCCTCTAAGGAGAAGCCTGAAATCTCTGTCAATGAAAGCTCTTTTTCTCTGTCGCCTTGGACAGAGGGGCTGTGTGGTGACGTGGTTCAGCCACCTCCGAGAGCCCTCATTACTGATGGAAATTGCAGGGCTTCTCAAGGCAGGCCAAGTGCCCTGCAGGTGCAGCAAAGCACCACAATTGGACTGATTAAGAAAAACGTCCCCATGGACCTTGTGTCAAGTGTTTCATTCCCCTAAACAAAAAGACATCGGAGGCCATACGAAACGTCTGTAAACAAAGTTTTTTACTGATACATTTTCTGGTATAGATATACAGCAATGTAAAGCCACGATTGTACACATACCTATGATTTTATGGATCATTGTGATGGGCACTAGATGGAATATAATAAATAGTTGAACACAACATCTGTACACAGAAACATTGCCCCAAGCCATAGAAATGCTCATATATTGGTACATGACATGTATTTTCCATTAATTTACACTTGACATAAAACATTTCAAAATAAAAGATTTCCCTCCATTTTCTCTTTTGACTTCAAATGCATCTACGCAACACAAGCAACTACTGAGTTGTAAGGAATTATGTACAGGTTCCTAAACAAGAAACTTCAAAAAGGCACAATTGTCTATACAACATGTACAAAAAAGAAGGGAAAAACTGTCCAGAACTGACATAAAAGTAAAAATAAAATGATTGGTCATCATCATTTATGATTGCACATAGAATATCAATGTCAGAAAATGTGCTTTTTAGAGGCGGTCTGTACAGCTACGGACCCCTGAAGTGTTTTCAGTTTTACAAAGTGACAAGTATTACAAACAAACAAAATAGAGAGAACTAGAGAGAGAGATAGTGAGAGAGAGAGAGAGAGAGAGAGAGAGAGAGAGAGAGAGAGAGATTAAAGAGAGACAAAGAGTAAGAATAAGAGAAGAACATTTCATTTCAGACATTCAGGTGGCGATGACAAGTCGGTCCTCGTCATCACTGGAGGCTTCGCTGCAGTCATCGGCCAGGGCTGGCGGCCTGGGACTAGTGTGCTTGTGAGGAGGCCTAGCCTCACTAGTGCCCCCTGTGGTGGTGGCAGCTGGGGCTATTTGCGAGGCACCATCAAAAGAGTCAGGGGAGGAGAGGGTCTGGTCTGTTGGAGACCTGCCCTTCCTCTCGGAGGTACAGGCAGACTGGGCGCCACCTCCCCCGCAACTTGACCCCAAGCTAGGCCTGCAGGGCGAGACGCCTTTTGGGGCGTGGGTCGTTACGACAACGGGCGCCATCGAGGTTGTGGACATCGCCACTGGAGGACTGGCCGATAGAGTCAGGACCGGCGTGGTGCAGGCTGACTGGGCGCCACCTCCCCTGCACCCAGACCCCAAGCTTGGCCTGCAGGGCGAGATGCTCCGGGACGGACCCAGCCCTAGCTCTGCAGACGGGCTCCGGGACGGACCCAGCCCTGAAGATGGACTCCGGGACTGACCCAGCCCTGAAGATGGACTCCGGGACGGACCCGGCCCTGAAGATGGACTCCGGGACGGACCCAGCCCTGAAGATGGACTCCGGGACGGACCCAGCCCTGAAGACGGACTCCGGGACGGACCCAGCCCTGAAGACGGACTCCGGGACGGACCCAGCCCTGAAGACGGACTCCGGGACGGACCCAGCCCCAGCCCTGCAGACGCCTCCAGGTGCCAAGGCCTGTCTGGGGCAGACGGGAGGGGGCTGAGGGAGGATAGGGGGCTGAGGGAGGGTATGAGTGCTGGCAGGGTGATGTTGAGGATCTGGAGGCCAGGGATGTGAGCCTGGGGCACCTGGCTGGACTGCACCGCGGGGCTGGCCGTCAGGACCTGCACGCCCAGGGAGGCGTTGAGCGCCAGGTTCTGCTGCTGGATCAATTGGGTCGGCGCGAGACCCGAGTTGGCCAGGCCCATCACGCCGAGGGCCTCCAGCCCGACCTGCTGCAGTGTGGCCTGAGGCCCCCCCAGGGTCCTAATGCCTGCCATCTGGCTCAGCGGGAAGCATGGCAGCATGTTGCCCACACTCTCCTGGACCACCAGTGGGTGCTGGGTGGTGGGGGAAGCGCCGGGCCGCGCCGGGCTGGTGGCAGGGCCCGAGCCTGGATCAGACCCCAGTGCAGGGAGAGGGCTGGTGTTGCGGTGGATGACGCTCAAGGCCGGGATGGTGAGCTGGACTGGGCCGGCCTGGATGGGCACAAAGGTGGAGTAGGCTGCCAGGCCTGCGGACACCAGCTGGATGCCGCCTACGGGCACCATGCTGTAAGGGGAGCGCGAGGGCTGCTGGGAGTGCAGCGGCAGATGGCTGAAGAGGTGGGTGTGCGCCAGGGGCTCCCCCATGAGGGACATGGGACCCTGCGAGGGGAAGTGAAGGGAGCCATGGTGGGCGAAGGAGGAAGTCTGGGTTCCGCGATCCACAGGTACTCCAGACTCGCTCGAGGGCATGGGGGGAGGACGGGCACTGGCATCCTGTTAAGGGAGAAGATTTAGCGTTAAAATAAAAATAGATTTAATTCTAAATCAGCTCTTAAGACTAGATATATTTACATACAGTTTCAAGTTATTCGGTAACAATATTTGACCATTATTACCTGAAATGTGTCAAAACAATTAACTCATAAAGAATGTTTTTAAAAGAGCATAAATAAAACTGAAACATTTTCCTAATCAGTACTGTTTCTAAACAGTAACAGTAACTCTTGCTAACTCATGAAAAAGGTTGTTTACTGCAGGAGTGCCCGCTCCTGCCTCTCTGGAGATTTCACATCTTACAGTGTTTAGTTACAACCCTAATCTAAGCCACCTGGCTCCAATCTTCCGATAGCCCTGCAGGACTAGGGATTAGCTGAATCCGTTTCCCACTCGTGTTTACCAACAGATTTCCAAAACACTTCCAAATTCCGAGGCCTTTTTCAGAACTCCTGACCAAATTTCCATGACACTGCTTCTGGGTTCTCATAAACTGTTTGTCTTACCGCAGCAGCTTTACAAGTTATAAACAAAAGGTCAATTAAAATAATATCATAAATGACTTAATCTCTCAGACTATGCCTTTTTTTTGGTCTGGGTCTGGAAAAATAAACTTCGTTACTTGATTTCAACTTTTGGCCATGAGAACTCTTTTCAATATAGACAAGATGAGGTAAATAATACAAAGTAAGACAAGTAAGGGGAGACAAAATTCTACCGCAGAACTAGTCTCATAGCTACAGTACAGTAAGGGCCATCTGGGCAGCTCTGGTTTGTAGTTTGCTTCTGTTGTTGTTGTTGTTGTTCCATTCACCTTTTCAGCGCGTGTCACAGGAGCTTGGCTGAAGCCCCCGGCATGCAGGTCTCAAAGCACAGGTACGGACATGAACATGGATACGGACACACATGCAGCGGGGGGACGGGGTGTGAGGGACAGACAACAAGAGAGCGGGAGGACGCGGGTCTCACCTGGCCGAGCTTGGAGCCCTTGCCTGGAGCTGGGGGACTGGAGGGCACATCAAAGTCAGGGTAGTCGATGGACATCTGCCTGCAGGGCGACACGGGGCTCATCATGTGAACGGACTCGCTGTCGGAGCCGTGGGGGTCGGAGGAGGAGTAGGTGACGCAGGTGGTGGCGATGGCAGAGGCCATGGCGATGGGGTATCGGGCGAAGGGGGCGACTGAGGTGGGGCTTGAGCAGGGGATCAGCGTCGAGATGGACATCTGCTTGCTGGGGGACAGAGGGCTAAGCATGGCAACAGAGTCGAGGTCGAGGTCGGGGGCGGTGGAGGGGATGTGGGGCAGGTGTTGGGTAGGAGGGAGGGCGTGGGGCGGCTGGGACGAGCTAATGGACATCTGTGCCAGGAGCGAGCTGGGCGCCACGTCAGTGCCGAAGTGCTGGGGGCTGGCGGAGACGGAGGGCGTGGCGGAGAGACCCGACTCCGCCTGGCTGTCCTCCTCGTCCTCCTCCTCGCCGTCGTTGTCCTCATCTTCCGGACCATCCGAGTCGTCACCGTCGGAGTCGGGACGGTCGGCGCTGCTCCCTCTTCCTCGGTCTCCTGATGAAGTGAAGGCACAGCCTCAGTGTTATTGACAGGCAGGACAGAGTGTGTGGCACTACCCCACTGTGGGATTTAACATTACGTCCATGTGGGATTTATGTGAATAGCCATCTTTCTATCTATCTATCTATCCATCTTTCCATCCATCTATCTATCCATATATCTATTCATCCATCTATTTATCCATCTATCTATCTATCTATCCATCTCTTTTTCTGAGGGAAAAACAAATGGGAAAAATCAGGTTCAGGAAGTCTAGTCTGCTCCATTTAGTTGCACCACTGCGGTAAATGTGATGCAGTGCACCATTGCATTGCTTGCACCGGGACGTGCAACTGCAGCACACATGATCATCTGTTTCAGGGAATCGGAGTAGCAGAAACTTGGACTTCCTCAATCATAACTTTTCTACTTTAGAAAGTAACATGGGACATTATGCCATTCCTTTACAGGGAGAGGTATCAATCACTGGTGGCAAGGGCTATATCTACGGGTTATTAGTGAACTACAGACACACAGTGTCATGACAGTTGATAAGAAATAACACAAATGGACTTTAGCCATTATGAAAAATAAATCATCCATAATATTTGACATCTGCAGAATATTTCTAATTCCCCACAGTACTGCAGTGGCCTACTACCTCATATTATTGGGGTTCAAAGGAATGACATGCAGTAATTACAACCATGAATCACAACAGCAGGCTCTCCTAACTGTGTTCATGTGGATATGTACACGATAGAGAGAGAGAAAGAGGGAGGGAGAGAGAAAGAAAGAGAGAGAGAGGGGAATGGAAAAACAAATATGCTCTGAGCAAGTGGGACCATAGAAAGCTTTCAGAGACTCTCTTTCTCTTTCTCTCTTTTTTTGTTGTCTAAAATTAGATGCTGCCATTTCCTCCCTGTAAAGGCTGCGCCCGCCTCCCACGTGCTCCAAGAGTTAACAAGGGAAGTGGCTGCATTTAGAATTAGTAATTAGGCTGGGGCAAAGCTATTGATCGCCACTGCTGCAGAGCAGCGAGCTACCATCCACATCTCATGCTAGCGGGTGTTATTATTAGCCAAGATACTGAAGGAAGGGGTGACGATGATACTAGGGGGGTGGGGTGGGGTGGTCCATGTTGTGTTTACAGTTTTTTGTTGTGTTGTGTTGTGTTTTGTTGAGTTTTGTTTTAAGCTAGTTCAACAAAGACTTCCAGTGAATGTGTATTTTGGTGGTCCTATCATTAAAAATGTTTCAATGTGGAGACTTATTATAAGTGCACCTTTTTCATATGATACGTTTGATTAAGACGGTGCTAACTAACTGAATTGGGCTCAATCGATAAAATAAAAGTATAGCAAGGAATGTCCAGGAATCCATAGCTAAAATATACTGCTACTCAAATCACCATGAGAACATTCACAATTGGACATCAACCATTATGGAAACCATTATGGAAATAAAGTATCCATATTACTTCAGATTTTTTATCAAATATTGCTTATCCTCACTTCAATTAATAAATCATATTTAGGGATGTGTTTATCCATTGTAATGAATGTCATACTGAGATATTCTTCTATTTTATCAAACACATCCTCCAATTCTAGTCTTATGAGTGAGAGGCTCTAAGATCATTGTATCTTTGATTGATGCCATTTCAAATGTTACTCATCAGCGGTCATGGATATAATCGGTGTGATCTACGCCAACTCCTTTTTCAATGTGCTGCAGTTCCGTTGTTTTATTCACTGTAAATACCTGAATCCTCCGCATCCTGGTCTTCGATCAAACCCACGGATACTCCCATCTCCAAGCACTTCTTGCTGTGGGCTTTAGACTTCATGTGTTTCGTCAGATTGCCTGCGCAGAGAAAGTGCGAGGAAGACAGAGAGCATAGAGTGTAGAGAGAGGGACAGAAAGAGAGAGAGAGAGAGAAGAGAGTGAAAGAGAGACAAAAAAAAGAGAGACAGGAGAAGACAGGAGAATACAGAAAGAGAGAGGGAGAGAGGAGGAGAGAGGAGGAGAAGAGAGTTAAAGTGTGAGAGTAGAGGAAGAGAGAGAGAGAGAGAGAGAGAGAGAGGACATTCATCAGGTCAGCCAGATGGGAAGTGCTTGCTGGAGCAGAGGGTTGTGCTTATGTAAGGGGCGGCACGTCTGCAGAACCGGGGCTGAATGCGCCGCGGCTGGGTGAGTAACTGGTAAAGAAGTAAGGAACGTGGGTTGTGCTGTGCTGTGCTGTGCTGTGCTGTTGACACTGTGAGCTGTTCCACAGTCCCACAGTTCCACAGCACAGCACAGCGTGGGAAGACAAGTTTGACTGCAGTGAATCATCCTGGCCTTTTAAGAAAGAATAAATTGTACTAAAAAAAAAAAAAAAAAACTGTGGGCATTCAAAAATAAAAGTAGAAAAGAAAAAAAGGGATGGAACAGGGGAAGGGTTTAATATGGCCTTAAAAGGCACTTGAAGGTCTCAGCAATTCTAAATTAAATAATGGTGATCGGAGCCAAAATAATAATTCAATGTATTTTTCTTTTGAATCTGAACTTTATTTTATTTCCATTATCTCAATAGAAATTAGATGTTTTAGATGTTTATGTCTTTTCTGCTTTTATATTTTCTTAAATCAATTCTTTAAGGCTTCTAATCTATTTTTAAACAATGCCGTTTTATGATGCCTGTGTAAAGTGAATTACCTTGGCATAAAATGAGTTACACAAATAATGAATCTCGTCTGGTCTCGCCTAAGATGGAAGGGAAATGTCGAAAAATCTGTAACCAGATTGCATAGTTTCCCGTCTCATCAGACTTCTCACATTGGCAATACATGTTTGAAGCAATAAGCACCTAAAGTTTATCTTTATGCAAGGCAATGCTATAGTAAATACTGATTGTATTTTCAATACCGATTATTGATGGCAAAAATACCATTTGTACACTACTATTCTATCAATAATACTATGAACTGTATGCTAAATACTAATTGCATAATGACAAACTGTTGTGTAATACATACTGAATATATAAATCAATTGTGTTATTATTGTGAAATACATACAAACTGCATAATAAATTCTAAATGTATAAGGCCTTTGGATCTGTAAAAGCGCCTTGAGACTATTATTGTTATTATTGTGTATTATTATTTATATATATATTTATATTGTTAGAGTATATATTGTTATTGTTCTTTTATTAATATCAATAAAATGTAATGTAAAATGTAAATACTGATTGTATAATAAAGACAGTTTATGTAATAAATACTGAATGTATAATTAAATACACCACACTCAAGCCCACCTTTAGTCTTGAAAGAGAAGTTGCAGTGGGCGCAGTGGTAAGGTCGGACGTCGGAGTGGGTGCGAATGTGTTTGCGAAGCATGCTTGGCTTCTTGCAGCGAATCCCACACTCTTCACAGATGTACTTCCCACGGCCACGGCCGCGGACATACACATACTCCTCATTGGATTTGAACCTAAAAAAAAAAATCACTTATGTGTTTCTGTTTGTTTGTTTTTGTTGGTAGGTTTTTAAGTAAACATATTAACAAACACTTAGACACTGCAGTTGAGAGAATGAAGTTAAAAGCAAGTGGACTGTATTGGGGCATTTAGTCACTGATGTATTCTACCTACCCTCCATCGAATATTTTGATCCGTCTGGGCTCTGCTTTAGCTAAGGACTCCCTGTCAGCCTCGTTGGGGGGTCGGGACTCGGGTCGTGCTTTACTCTTGCTCTCCGTGGAGAGGGACTTCTGTGAGAGCATGACCTGAAGGAGAGAAGCATCAGCTTTAGCAAAAAATATCATGAAAATTACAAATATATTATGTATAATATATATATATATATAAACAATATATATAAATAAACTGCTAACTTGAGAAAATCAATAGTACCGAAGCATGTTCTTTGAAACTCATTTTATCCATAATAAATCCCTTACCTTGGGCATAACGTCCTTCAGTTTGCTGGAGTATGTCAATATGTCAGACTTCAAACTTGTGGTTATCGCTTGGGTGTAGTGTATTTTCTTAGCCTTCTGCTTTGAATCGAAAAGAGACATGACTATTTTGGTTGGTAGGCCCAGCGGGTTCGGGTTGTTCTTGCTGACTGGCCAGGTTGAGTATGCCGAGATCCTTTGGTCTGTCTGGGGAATATGCAGTGGCTTCCTCTTGATGAGGAAGCACCAGGTAAACGTCGTGGCCGTTTTCAGACTGGGGAAAGACAGGCGGTGACTGTCCCGGGTGTTGACGACAGACACGGACGAGGCCAGTTTCACCTGTCCTTGGAAAGTAGAAGGTCTCAGGGGGGATTTGTTTGAAGACCAGCGCTGCTGCTCCTCCGGCTTGTCCTGTGGCTTCAGGGTAGCGTTAGCAGGGATTGGATAGCTCTGGACCCCTGGGGAGGTGCGACTCACCGGGCTCTGCATCGGATGATCTGTTGGAGATGGCGGCTTGTCGTCCTGCATCTGCGCAGTCATCTCATTTGCTGTTGTTGTTGCGCTGCCGGTATCAGGCACCTGGAAGTCTTTGCCAGGGTCCAGCTTCTCCAAGTCTTGCGGGGCTTCAGTTTCAATAGGACTGTCTACAGGTTCAGTGGTGCAGACCTGTCTGACGAGTGTTAGCTTCCGTTGGCGAGTCACCTCGGCCATCTTGGAATTGAGATAACTGAGGGACCTGCCATCGGTTGGCTGGCACGCTGCTCCATGCTCGTCTTTCGCCCGTTTCTGGTGTTTCTCCATGGCAATGTCCAGGCTGTTGGCAGGAGAAAGCATGCGCTTGCTGGAGGCAGTGGGCTCCTGTTGCGGGCAGAGGTTAACTGACGCCATCTTCTGGATACAGTGCAAAGACCCAAGAGATGGGTTGTTACGATTATCACTGGTATGGCTTTGTGTGTTTGCCCCCGGCTGTACTTGAACTTGCGGTTTCTCGGTTTGAGCATCTAGTCCCGCTTTATTGTCAATGGTAGCAATTTTCATGGGGGAGATGTTGGTTTTGCAAGCCATACTGCAAGCAGGGTGAATCTGCTCGTGAGTTATCAGGATCTGTGGCACTGGCGCAGATCCTGCTTGGTTCTGTGAAGGTGCGTCTCCTTGGATACCGAGAGGTAAAACAATGGATGACTTATTGCTCATTCCCTGAAGATTCTTCTGTGCAACGTATACATTCTGTATTCCCTCAGCTGCCTTGGAAACACTTTCAATCTCGTTGCCGATCCGTATCGTTATTACAGGCAAGGCCCCCTGCGTTCCCTGTGGTCCGGAGAGGGAGTATGTTTGACTTTTCAAAACCGGATACTGAAGCTGATACTTGGGGACGAGACTCTTCTGAGATTCGGCAGGCTTGCTCTCCACATCTGTCTGACAGGGAATGATTTGGACTGCAGGTAGCACCTTTTGGATTGCAACAACTCTTGAGGTTTGATGCCATGGATGGGGAAGTCCATGAACTTGTGGATGCTGAGTTTGACAGCCCAAGTTAATGCTTTGGACCACGTGTTCGTTCTTCTGTGGCGGAGGTGGTTCTCCAGAATGTAAAACAAAAGGCTGAGTTAAACTGGCCCTGTTGATCATTGGAGGCCTGTGTTGAGTAACAGAAACGATATTTGAAGAAGGAGCCCTCTGAAGAGAAACAGTATGCTGCTTTCCAACAAATTGCTGACTCTCTGGTCCAATTTTCAGGGACATTTGACGAACAAGAGGTCCTCTTCTTCTTTCAATAAGGGGTATCTGTGCAGTTGTTGCAGGCTGGGCGCTCTTTGGCATAGCGGTGTCCAAGGGAGAGGGCGAACGGTTGGGAGACATGCTGCTGCTGTCAAAGGACTTGCTGCGGTAGTCACAGGAAATCGCAATGGACGGTTGGGTGCAGCTTATCTGTTCTGAGGCAGCTCGTCTCATCATGACTGGGACACTGAGTGTGTTGCACGCTACAGGTGGTCCTTGAACGTCTGGAGGTTTGGTGACACTTTCCCTGGAAGGACTATCAGCTCTGGGTGGCTCATCCCTTTCAAACGAGGCTGAGATGCTTGAACATCGCGAGAGACTGCTGTCTCTGCTAAGGCTTCTGGAGAGCGAGGACTCAAAGCTGGATTCACCCGAAGAGTGCTCCATCTGAGCCAGCCGGATCCTTTTCTTCTTGGGCGGCAACTTCTCAGTCGGCAACTTGGACAGACTCTCGCTCCGCTGAGGCCAGTTAAAAGTGTCTGAAGGTTTCTCCACCGATACCTTGTCTGATACCTGACTCTCATGTTCCCGATCTGGTTCCTCTGTGACCAAAATTTCAGGAATGTTGTTTTGACGGACCAGCCTTGACTGTTGAGTTGGGGCAGAACTCTCACTGGCTACCGCTGGTGCATGGTCCTGAGGGGTGTCAGCGATATATTTCTCCTGACTCGAACCCTTAGGTATTGACATTTCTTTGTGGTAATTCTGCAATGAAGTGTTAGCCGATGATTCAGTGCTAGACATGACTGCCCCTTGCATGTCCTTTGTCGAAGAATCAACTGGAGAGGACAGATCGATACTCTCGTATGTTTCAAATGAATTTGGCCTGCTCAGAGAGTTGGTGTGTCGTATGACAGATGTGCCACTGCCTTGTCGCTGCATCTCACCTCTGTCTTTGGTGGAGGTGCTAATATTGTTGTCTCTTGCTGGAGACAGCCTGGACTCTGGGGTCTCTGCCACTCTTGCCATGAGTTGAATTGGAGGTACCGGCCCGGTGTTGTTGGCAGGTTGCAGGTTGACGAGCACGGCTCTCTGGGGAAACTGACTACTACTTACTACTCTAGAGGACGTCTGACAGGAATCGAAACTTCTAGAACAAGGTGGATTTTTGTCAGTTGGAGACTGATCGTCGTCATCCCCAAAACTTTTCATTTTTCTCCGTTTTCTGATCATTGACGATTGCTCAATATTCCCTGAGTGACAGACTGTTCTTGTCATCAGGGGCGGAACACTCTGCACAAACACATCCGACTCTGGCTCTCGGACAGGAATGGGCTTGTTTTTTGGACCATGCAACTCGGAGCAGTAAAACTTCTTGTGATTCTCAAAGTTCTCCCTTTTCCTGTACCGGTTACGGCAAGTTTCACACTCGAACATTGTCCCTTTGTTCTGTTGAGGCTTCCTGTTTCCGTGCTCAAAGGACTTGCTCCTCTGCATCTCTGTTGAAATGCTTGGTCCATGATAAGCGTCATCCATGGAGCGGACAGTGGGCAATCCATGACCCTCGCTTGTGGACGAATCCTCAACTGCTATCTGTCTCACGAGGGTGCGTGGATGCACTGCAAGATTGGGTGTGGATGGAGTGGATGAAAAGACGTCATCGTTGAAAGAGCTGATTTTGTCGTCAAACGAATGGCAGATTCTCAATGGATGGGGCTGAGGAGTGACATTGGGGGGAAGCCCTGAATGTCCTGGAGTTGTGGGCATAGAATTACTTCTTGTTATCGGTAAACAGTCCATGTGTGGATACTGGGGAGGAACGGAGAGAAGAAACACTGGCTTGGATTTTTCTGTTGGGGTAAAAGGTGACTTTGGTATGTCAGAACTGGAACTTGACCTTCTTACGAAGGGTTTCAAGTCAAACTGGAAGGAGTCTTTGAATATATACGATTTGGGGGAATCTATGCTCCCCCGTCTTGACAGAGAGGTCCGTCTCGGCTTAACACTGTCCAGCTGCTTGTCATCAACGACAGCTTCATTGTCGGATATTAACTTTGAGATGCGCTCTTCTAGAGAGAGGGTTCTAGAGTCCAACGGAGGTCGCATTTGCCCCTCCAGTATGTGTGTCTTCTCAACAGCAGTTACATGCATAATTGGCGCTGTGATGGCTGCGGGATTAGTCAGGAGATTTTTGGTGACATCAGCTTCTGCCGGGGGAGTTATCTTCACAAAGGGACTCGGTGGACTCATGGCTTGATCTGCACTTTCAGAGCGAGAGAAGTACCCCGAATCGGTGCTGCCCAAACTACGCGGACTCAGCAGACACTTGCCCTGTTGCTGCTGCGAGCAATCTGTGGCCTGTTGCCTCTGCAACTGGGCATGGCCTACTCCGGGTGACTTCCCCTGTGGATCCTCGTCCTCACTAATGGAGTCCTGCAAGGGGCTGGAGCAATCTACCTCTTTCAGGGAGGACAAGACTGTGATATTTGACCTAGCCACCTGGAACTCTCTTTGCCGCTGGGCAGTTGCCTGCTCGGGTGTTAAGTCAGTCACTCTGGGGCTGTCTGCCCGAAGCGGAGAGACGTTTACCGGGTACACCACCACCTTGGGGAGGGGCGCCGACACCTTGGGCTCAACGCCCTTTTGACTGCTTACAGGTTTCAGGGTCTCGAAGACCACAGGAAGGTCCAACTCACCTTGACTTCCCTGAACCGTGCCCAAGCTCAGAGGACTACTCTCAGACAAGGCTGTGGCGCTGCTCTGCGAGGAGTCGGGGTCGAGATCGGCCGTGCTGCCCTCTTCGTCACTCTCCCCGCTTTCGTCAACATCTGAATGCCCCCCGAGCCCCTTGTCAGACTCCTGTGACTGAGACTGGGAGTCCGACCTAACCGTGAGCCCTAGTTTTATGGCGTGTGCATGGGACTTCTTATGCTTGTACAAATTGCTCTTAGTCTTAAACGAAAACCCACAAGTAACACAAGGATACGGCCTCTCCCCAGTATGGGATCGGATATGTTTTAACAGCACACTGGGTTTGGCGCAGGCCCTGTTACAGTATTCGCAGACATATTTGCCTTGTTTTTTAGGTTTCTGGTCTTTTGCTGTGATGCTGCACACTTGTTCCAAGCTGCCAAAGTTGACCACTGTGGCCATCTGCATGGGGTTGTACCCTGGCGTGACGGGGACCTGAATGGTGCTGGGGACGCTGGCCGAGAGCGACTGGCAAGTTTGCACCACAGGAGGCTGGCTCTGGGGAAGCCCGCTGGAGCCTGAGGGAATGGGGGCATGGGTCATGGCGGTGGACTGCCCTGCCCCATAGCCTTTGTGAAGAGCTGGCTTAGTAGGCTGGAGGCCGCTGGCAGTTAATGACATGAACTGCTGGGAGGTTGGTCGCATGTGAGCTGCCGGGTATTGTTTGGCGCTTGGTACACCCGCCTGCAGGGTGACATGGGTGCCAGGGTAGAACTGTTTGGCCGCATCATATGGCTGCATGAGCCCAGGCTGAGGAGGAACGCCGTATTTGACGGCCGGCATAGCTGTGGGTACTCCAGAATGACTGACAACAGACGCCCCCAGTTTTTCTACTGTCCTCTCAGTCAGCGTATTGAAGTCGGGCTCCATAGCCTTGAGCAACACGTCAAGGGGAGCACTCGGGTGCGCAGTAGAGGTGCCTTCGCTGTCCAGTTTCACACCCCAGCTCTCGACAGAGGAATCGTGAGAGTTTGATTTATTCTTGCTGCAAGCCTGCGGGTCCTGAGGCAGCAGCTCGGTGAAGGATGATGCTTCTACCTCCTCCGCCGTTACTTTATGGGGAGATGGCGACTCCTGCTGCTGCTGTCCATCGTCTGTGTCCTGGTGGTGCTGTGAGGAGTCCAGGGAGCAGGAGGGGCTGTTGGGGAAAGAGCTGGGCGACGAGCTGGAGCTGGTACTTGAGGGAGACCCTCCCCTTGATGGGGCGTTGGAGATGTGAGCAGTGGCAGTGGCAGTGCCAGGTGTGGGCACCGGATTCTTGGGGTGTGAGGGTTTCTTTACCGGAGACTTGGGTATTTTCTTCAGCTGGTTTTCTGCCACCACTTTTTTCCTCTTCAGTCCTTTGATGCCATCTGAAGCACCTCCGAGGCTGGTGCTACTTTCGCAGATGCCTGTTTGACAGAAGAAAAAGAAGAAGAAGAAGAAGAAGAAGAAGAAAAAGAAGAAAAAGAAAAAGAAAAAGAAGGAGAAGGAGAAGGAGAAGAAGAAAAAAAAAGATATCCATCAATAATATATCACTGGTAAAAAATTCCTTGGCTCCTAAGAGAATTTCCTCTGGAGATCAAGGTGAAAAGATTTAGAGGTTTAAAGATCAAATAAATACTTTTATTTGAAGACTTTAACATAAAGGTGAACAAAATTGTCTGTCTGAGAGGAACCATACAAGTGCAGATGAAAAAGGTTTTGTGACCATCAACAAAACATTGTTTTTGATCCTCTTCATTAGCCTTCAGCAAGGATTAGGGTCCTAACGCTGTTCCAATACACTACTTTAGAACTCCTACGTAACCATAACAATGCCCATTTCCCGTTTCTCTTTTCCTTTTAAAGGAACCATTCTTTGAGATCATCTTCTGTGCCTTCCAACATGTTATTTGATTAATTGGATGTGATGTTGGTTACATAACCCTGCTCAGAGCAACCTATTCTCACACATTTTCTGTACGTGTCTTTATCTGCAGTCAGAGAATTTGTTACATTTAAGACATTAACTAAATGTCTTCATCGCATTGCTTAAATTAATATCATTACACTAATAGTGGCTACATTACAAGACCAATAATCTGATAAATGACTGAAAATACCAAAGCTTGCATGTTAATATTAACCGTATACAATCTGATCTTATAACAAATGAAAACCAGAGAAAATCCTGTACCTGTGCATGTTTTGATAGAAACCTAGCAGCAGATTCACTCGCATTTAGTCCAGTAACAGATTACTCTTCTTTCCCAGAATCAGATCTACCTCTGCCTGATCCCTTTGTCTCTGACAGCTCAGAGATGAGGCTTTCTCTTTTGGGCTCTGGAAGTTCTCGCTCTGAGCGTCTCACTGAGCGTCTGCGAGCGCTAACGGGGCGAACTCATGCCAGCGTGCGTCTGCGAGCGAGCGCTAAGGCCCACGCACCGTTATGTACAAAACCCACTTCTTCCTCACTCGCTTGCTTGCTTGCTCGCTCCCTCACTCTCCCTCGATCTTCTTTTCTCTTCTGTTTTTCCTCTCTCTCTCTCCCCCTATCTCTCTCTCTCCCTCCTATTCCACTGCCATCTAACACCCTTCTCTCTCTCTCCTCCTCCATCTGAAACAGTGTATGTGCGGATGTGATGTGTTGAGAAAAGATGAATCAAATCCCTCCTTCTTGGCTGATGGCTGTGTGCTAATTGCATCTTGTAATTAACCCAGCAATCAGAGAAATAGAAAAAGGGGAAACTAATGCAAGTGATTTGTGTTAATATGTATATGTGTTCTGCCTGTGTGTGTATGCCTGTGTGTGTGTATGCATGTGTGTGTGTGAACGTGCAAATGCTACATAAATGTCAGCATTAGATAAGGAAGCCAACCCATTACGGTGCTTAATCCATAGACCTTTGTAACCACTCGGTTTTCCATGTCAGTGTTTGGCTGCACAGCCGTACTTCTGCCTTGTACGGCACTCACACCACACACCTTGAACTCGCTCACACCACGGGCTTTTTGCTATGGCAAACAGTATTGGCGTTCACAATGAACCTTTTATGCAGCTTGACTTAAATAAATCAAAATAAAATCCTAACCAAATCAGTCACCAAACCACACCATCGTAAGACGCTCCATCCCAGCTGGGGGAGTCCCTCCGTAACTTGGCTTGGCATTGGGAACAAAGTGGAGAAATGTGGTTGAATGCTGCAGGGAGTTATCCTAGCCTTATCCTATCACGGTTTTCCTGGCAGCGCCGGGTATTCCCCCATAAAGAGGCTGTGTTATGTAAGCCTCTGGCTAAGTCTATTATCTTATTTCCTACACAAAGCCCAACCACCGCACAACACTAACACCAACCAGAAGCATTGCAGAGTAAACAATGTCCAATCAATCATACTGTAGAGGAGCACCTCCACAAAGGACATATTCAAAGCCAAAATAGTCTATATTATGCAACCACATAAGACAAGAACTATTCCTAATCCAGCATGAAGGGCCGAACAAAGAACCAGCTATTTTTT
This sequence comes from Sprattus sprattus, assembly GCF_963457725.1. NCBI lineage: Eukaryota > Metazoa > Chordata > Actinopteri > Clupeiformes > Clupeidae > Sprattus > Sprattus sprattus. The sequence continues at coordinate 7,465,322 of NC_137918.1, forward strand.
AAAACCGTTAGGGAAGTAGCACCAGAGGAACACTGTTGATGGGCTGAAGAACTTTACTACTTTGATCTGCCCTAAGCCTATGAGATTAGCCAAGTGACAGCGCTGGCAGATATATTCTGAGAAAGGATTTATATATTCCTGGATCGAATCCCTTTTAAAACCCTCGGAGCCCCATCCAACCCGTTTCATGGGGAAGACCCAGATTACGCCAAGCCGTCCCAAAACAGGAGCCCCCCCCCCCCCCCCCCCCCCCTCCTTCTCTCTCTCTCTAAGTTATTTCGCCCTCTCTCTTTCAAAATGTTTATTTTGAGGTGGATGGGGGCAGATGGTAATTCCCGCTCAGGTTGTGACGCAACAGAGGTAAAATTCTGTGTGCCACTTACCGCACAGCACTGCACAGCACATCATACACACACACACACACACACCGCACAACAACATCACACCATTAGGGCAGGGTTTAGCAAGGGTTTGCGGGAATTTATCCTAGCAACCTATTTATCCTAGAGTTTATTTCCTCGTTGTTCATGGCTGTACAATGCGGATGCATTAGCAACGTATAGACTTTTGTGTTATTTTTTTAACACAGTTACACAAGAGAAAGATTTAAAAAGATGGGCCTTGTGAAGAAATGTAGACAAATCTGAAGAAAAACATCAAAAAAATATAGTATTACCAATATTTTTGAAGTAATACATTTAAAAAAAATGTACATATTGTTTAACTTAATAACAACCAAGGATGCAAATGTTCTAATTTTTCAAATACACAAAAAGCCTACAAAAAATATCCATTTCAAAATGTAAAGATGTTAACACAAAGATCTTAATGGCCATTTAACTAGGCTGCCCATGGGTTAAGGAGGAAAGACACGGTCTGTTGTGGAGGCGGTAGAAACACACACACACACACACACACACACACACACACACACACACACACACACACACACACACACACAATCACACACGCACACACACACAAACAAATAAACACACACACAAACAAACAAACAAACACACACACACAAACAAACAAACAAACACACACACACACACACACACACTCACAAACGAGGAATACCCAGCAAACACACAGAGTGTCTGTCGGAGGGAATAGTGGAGCGCACAGAGACTCCTAATCACCCTGCACAGAAACACTAAACATCGCCTACGCACAGACAGGAACACAGCTCCTCCATGGTGGGTGGGAGGGAGAAAGAGAGGGAGAGAGAGAGGAGAGGGGAGGAGAGAGAGAGAGAGAGAGAGAGGGGGAGAGAAAGAGAGAGAGAGGGAGAGGGAGAGAGAGAGAGGGAGAGATGTGGAAGAGAGGAATGAGGGAGGGAGAGAGGGTAGGGAAGAAAAAAAGATGGACGGTCAGATGCAAGGAGAGAAAGCAGCATCTTCTCCGTGACGGAGAAATAGAGTCGTCGAGGGGGTGTCTGAAAATTTCAAGCTTGGTTAAGCTGTAAAGCTGTGTGGAAAACAATCCTCCCTGCTTCTCCTCTGTTTAATGAGCTGTTCCTGTCACATTAAAGAGAACGGATTGTGTGTCCCTTTCTCTAAACAGAGGGAAAAAAACTAAAGGAACGAGGTGGCGAGGGCTTGAACAAACCTCAAGAATGTGACGAC
>NC_137918.1:7481952-7486952 GCF_963457725.1 Sprattus sprattus
AGACTGACCTTCCGTTTAGTATTCCTGAGGCTGTGGTACCAGTGTGGCGAGGCCACCTATTGGCCCTGTTGGGGGTCCGTCCAGAGTGACGGACGGCAGACAGACTGCCTTCTGTCTATTCTGCTCTCATCACTCTCACACTGTCACTGGGGTTGCCACGCTTGGCAGCAGTCAAGCACACACACTCGCACTCACACACACACACACACACGCACAGAGCACAACCCCCTGGGAGAGGGCAGGGGAATGAGAGGGAGGGGGAACGAGAGAGATAGAGGGAGAGAGAGAGAGAGAGAGAGAGGGAAAGGGAGGAAGAGAGAGAGAGAGAGTGAGGGAGTGTGTTGTTCTCCTGTCAATCGTCAATGTCTCCTGACAGGCCACATGTGTGTATGTTTTACACACTCACGCAGAGGTTCTATGCATCACTACTGCACGGCATACACACGCACATACACACAGGGTGAATGTGTGTGTATATGGTTGTGTGTCTTTGTGTGTGTGTGTGTGTGTGTGTGTGTGGTTTGTGTACGTCTCTGTGTATCTGTGCATTTGTGTGTTAACAAGACTGCTTTCCTCTGGGAAGTCATAATGCTTTCTGATGGAGATAAGAAGACAGTGTGTGTGTGTGTGTGTGTGTGTGTGTGTGTGTGTGTGTGTGTGTGTGTGTGTGTGTGTGTGTGTGTGTGTGTGTGTGTGTGTGTGTGTGTGTGCTCAGTTTCATCAGCCTGAGCACATACTGTTCCAAAATCACCCTGACGTCTAGGAACAGACGCCCATTGAAACTGGTTTGCATGGTCATGAAGCAATGGCGTGTGTGTGTGTGTGTGTGTGTGTGTGTGTGTGTGTGTGTGTGTGTGTGTGTGTGATCCCAATGGCATGTGAGAAGCAATTACTTCAAACAAGTTCAGCCATGATCATGCAGCACGCATGTCACTCCAACATGACTCACACAGCCTTCAGCCAATCCGCTGCCCTACTGTGGTATGTCAGGGGCGGGTCTTGCTGCCTTTCCAAAGCCAAATAGAAAAAAGAGAGAGAGAGAGAAAGAAAAAAAGCAGAAGACACACAGCCTGCCTGTGACAGTGGGGAATCCCTGTTGAGGCAGGAACAGCTTAAACACACACACACACACACACCCCCATTGAAAACAAAGCAATGACGTCACAGCCAGCCTCGGACAACACTGTTCCTCGCCAGTGCAGCCAGTCCAGCTCAGAGGTCCACTGCTCTTTGCCGGGGGGGGGTGGGGGTCATGAGGGGGGGACGGAGGGGATTTGAACAGAGAGTATGCCAGCTAACGCTCTTCGTAATCCGTGAGTCATCAGACAAAAAATAAGAGGATTCCTCCCAAACCACTGTGTGAAAAAGCCTGGAAGGTTTAGAGCCGATCCGAGAGAGGCCACCGCACAGCCAGGCCTATTGAACCACCGTACACACATATTTAGAATACCATACATATATCAATTCTATGCATAGTTACAGACTAATACTGCGAAAAGGTTTAAGTTAAGACTTAGGTTAACAGCCAACATGCTACATTCTTCGGAGTGGCAAACCCATTCACTGCAGTTAGTCAATTTGTAACAAACAAGCTGAAACCTAGTTTGAGGTTCAAACAGTTGCCCCAACCTTACTGTGACAATTAAGCCATGTATCGAGGCAAGGGCAGCTATGTATGACTGCCTCGCATGTCCAAGTGCATGAGTCTGGTGTGACATGAGTCTGGTGTGACATGAGTATGGTGTGACATGAGTCAGGTGTGACATGAGTCAGGTGTGACTGAACTGAAGGGGTTCTTGAGGCGACACAGTATTCAGACGGGGGTGGAGTCTGGGGGGGGGGGGGGGGTGGGGTGGGGGGTGGCAGTCAAGGCTGGGGCTGGTTATTTAAAGGGGCGGTGTCAGCTTTTTGGGAAGGAGGATGAGAACATCTCTTTAAAATGGGCAAAGCAGCCTCTGTGGAGAGTTACATAAACACTGGTGGGCTGTGATGAGTGTGAACGGACAGCTTTAAAAAAGAAACACCACAGTTGCTGTACGCACGCACGCACGCACACACAGACACACTCACAGTCACAGATACAGACACACTATATGCATATAAACAAGGACATCAACACACACAGGAACAAGATTCTGATGTTCTTCTCAATGGACGCTGACAAAAACTAAATCTCTCCAATGGACATCCAAAAGGTATCAAACACACACATACACACACAGATAGCAAAACATCGAACATCAAACACACACATACACACACAGATAGCAAAACATCAACACACACATACACACATAGACTTGGAAGGCTACTTAACCTATTTTTTTAGATTTTCTGCCTTTTTTCTGTAAAAAAAAACCTACATTGACCCTAACCCTAACACCATCCATTTCACAGTCATACATTTCCCAGCAGCTCCTCCCCCCCCCCAGTCATCTAAGGTTGCAACAAAGAATCTGTCAGGTCACGGACCTTTTGACCCGACACGTCCTTATGCTTACATCACTGTGATTAACGCGGGACCAAACACACACCCAGTTAAGCCCTGCCATTCTCAGCACAGAGACTTAAGAGTGTACATGTAAGTGAATGGGGGGGGGGGGGGGGGGGGGGGGGGGGAGGCTTAAGTCAAAGGGTATACTTAGGAACCCTAGCAGGCTTTCAGTAATGGAGAGGGGGGGGGGGGGGTATTTCCAAGTTTGCATTCATTCATGTACTGGATTCTTATCCCAGGAGACTTTTGGTGCTGTACAGGTGAGGTGGGGGGGGGGGTGCTTTCTCAGAAAGCAACTCAACGCACCTAGCTCTACATGTCCAAGTGACCGGAACACACTGCAGTATATTGTGAGTGTGTATGTGTGTTCCAGTGTTTTGTGTGTGTGTGTGTGTGTGTGTGTGTGTGTGTGTGTGTGTGTGTGTGTGTTTGTGTGTGTGTGTGTGTGTGTGTGTTTTTCTGTTCCAGTGTTTGGCGCTCACTCCCCATCTCTCAGCATACCCCGAGGTTGGCCGGTTTCTCTTCCATAATCTTGATTAATGATGGCAAAATACCACACACACCCACACACACCCACACACACACAGAAAACACACACACACAAACTCTCATATTGCCTCTCTATCTACACTTTCAAATGGAGAGTCTGCCTGCTAACCAGTGCGATCTGGACTGTAAGTTGCAATGGTGGAAATAAAAGGGTCCCGCTATTTTTTCCCCAGGATTCTTGGGGGCTGCAGTGGGTGATGGGGACAGCTTAACGGACAGTGATGACTGACATCATCCTGCCACACCCCCTCAGCGGTGGGAGCCGCTGGAGCTCTGTATCACTGCCGGATCCACCCAGCTCATATGGATACAATTTTTCAGACATGACAAATTTAGAGTCCCAAAAGTACCCGAAACTCTTCATAAAAATGGAAAGTTAAAGAGAAAATGCTTAGAAAAGGGAAAAGAGGATCATAGTTGTCTGAATAAGTGTGAAAAAAAAATCAACCACTAATGATTCCTCTTCCCTCACTGTTTCACACGCAGGATAAACGGTTCGACCCGATTAGCTCTCTCTCTCCCTCTCTCTTTCTCTCCCCCCCTCTCTTTCTCTCTCTCACTCCCGCTCGCTCTTCCTCTCTTCCTCTCCCTCTCTCTCTTTCTCTCCCCCCCACTATTTCTCTCTCTCTCCCTCTCTATATCTCTCGCTCGCTCTCCCTCTCTCTTTCTCTCGCTCGCTCTCCCTCTCTCTTTCTCTCTCTCTCGCTCCCTCTCTCACGCTCTGCATCTCGCTCTCCCTATTTCTTTTTCTCTCTCTCCCTCCTCTCTCTGTCTCCCGCTCTCTCTCTCTTTCTTTGCATTTCTCTGCATTCCAAGGAGCTCTTTTTGCATATGAATCTGAACCCCATCCTCACATCACAAAAGAGCACAGAAAGGAAACCGAGAGAGAAAGAGAGCGGGAGAGAGAGAGAGGGAGAGAGAGAAAGAGAGAGGGAGAGAGGGAGAGGAAAAGAGCGGAAAAAAGAGACTCAAGGAGCTCAAACTTCTCTCTATTACCATTTCCTTTCATGGGGAGAAGAATCTTTCTGCACACTCAACCGACCCCCCCAGCCCCCCCACACCCCTCACCCTATCCCGCCTTTCCCTCTATGCATTGGTGTCACCGGGAGCAGCTGTCAACGGGAGCATATGAAAGGGAGAAGCTACCGCAGCAGCCTCTGCAACAGATCTGGCTGACGCGACGCCCAGAACCAGGCCAGAACCACCCCAGGTGAGGGCCAGTTCGGCTCAGAAGAAGTCCACAAAAGGGGCACAAAAGTCCTCATTCTATTCTGACATTTGGGGCTTTGAGGAGAGATGCAGTGCTTTCTTTCTGGAGACGCCTGTGTGTGTGTGTGTGTGTGTGTGTGTGTGTGTGTGTGTGTGTGTGTGTGTGTGTGTGTGTGTGTGTGTGTGTGTGTGTGTGTGTGTGTGTGTGTGTGTGTGTGTGTGTGTGTGTGTGTGTGTGTGTGTGTGTGTGTGCAGCTTCTCTATGGAGGAGGAACCGAGAGATGAAACTCTCTCTGGTTTAAAAAGCAAACGCTTTCCCTCCAAGTCAATTATACTTGTGCAAAGCAAATAAGAATTGCTTACAGAAATACTACTAAGCTGAGAGAACAGGGAACAGTGATACCCAGGGAACACGGATACTGATGACTATGTGTGTGTGTGTGTGTGTGTGTGTGTGTGTGTGTGTGTGTGTGTGTGTGTGTGTGTGTGTGTGTGTGTGTGTGTGTGTGTGTGTGCTGCGTCCTTTGGATTCAAGCATTAGCTAAATGCCTCCATGCTAATGCATAGGAGTTGAAAGAAAAAACGTAAAAAAAAAACAACAACCCTGCATCCATTTTGCAAAACAAAAGCACTGGCTTGTTTTGTAGTCTCGGTTGCTGTCTCCATCCTGTGGTACGGATTATGGTGTGATCACGAAACAGCAGAAACCCCTCAGCACCGACTCCCAACTTAACTTCATCCCATGCAA
>NC_137918.1:7494452-7496952 GCF_963457725.1 Sprattus sprattus
TATGTAACCGCTCCTACTCGCTCCCTCTTTTCTCTTTCATTACCCCTCTCTCATCCCTTTTTCTCTCGCTCATCCTCTTCCTCTCTCATCATCTTTCTCTCGCTCATCCTCTCCCTCTCTCATCCTCTTCCTCTCTCATCATCTTTCTCTCGCTCATCCTCTCCCTCTCTCATACTCTTTCTCTCGCTCATCCTCTCCCTCTCTCACTCCCCCTCTCCCTCTCACTCCCCCTCTCCCTCTCTCTCTCACTCTCTCCCCCTCTCCTCATCATCCTCTCCTTCCTTCCTGCTCTCAGTCTCTGCATTTCCCTCCAACATCTCAGAGTCTCTTCTGTCGCTAGAGGGAGTCAGAGGGAGTCAGAAGGAGCCGGAGGGAGCGAGACGGAGCAAGAGGGAGCCTGAGGGAGCCAGAGGGAGATAGAGGGAGCCGGAGGGAGACCGAGGGAGCCAGAGGGAGATAGAGGGAGCCAGAGGGAGCCTGAGGGAGTCCGAGGGAGACCGAGGGAGATAGAGGGAGCCGGAGGGAGTCCGAGGGAGACCGAGGGAGATAGAGGGAGCCGGAGGGAGTCCGAGGGAGATAGAGGGAGCCGGAGGGAGTCCGAGGGAGACCGAGGGAGATAGAGGGAGCCGGAGGGAGTCCGAGGGAGCCAGAGGGAGCCTGAGGGAGTCCGAGGGAGCGAGAAGGAGTCCAAGGGAGCCAGAAGGAGCGAGAGGGAGCCGGAGGGAGACAGAGGGAGATAGAGGGAGCGAGAGGGAGTCAGAGGGAGCCAGAGGGAGCCAGAGGGAGATAGAGGGAGATAGAGGGAGTCAGAGGGAGCGAGAGGGAGATAGATGGAGTCAGAAGGAGATAGAGGGAGCCGGAGGGAGTCCGAGGGAGCCGGAGGGAGTCTGAGGGAGTCAGAGGGAGTCAGAGGGAGCCAGATGGAGCCAGAGGGAGATAGAGGGAGATAGATGGAGTCAGAAGGGGAGCCAGAGGGAGATAGAGGGAGTCAGAGGGAGTCCGAGGGAGCCAGAGGGAGCCAGAGGGAGCGAGTGGGAGATAGAGGGAGTCAGAGGGAGTCCGAGGGAGCCAGAGGGAGCCAGAGGGAACGAGTGGGAGATAGAGGGAGCCGGAGGGAGTCAGAGGGAGCGAGACGGAGCGAGAGGGAGCCCGAGGGAGTCCGAGGGAGTCAGAGGGAGTCAGAGGGAGCCAGAGGGAGTCAGAGGGAGATAGAGGGAGCCAGAGGGAGCCAGAGGGAGCCAGCCAGGCTCCAATCTGGGAATCTTCCCATGGCTCCTCGTGGCTGATATCATAATCTAGTCCGTCTCACGTCCTCCCCACTTTGATGAGGACTCCGAGTTCACTCGTTTGTCACCCACCCTGTCCTCCCCCGGCTGTCTGCAGCAGCCCGCCCACCCATCCCTCTCTCCTTCCCGCTCTCCTTCTCTACCCCTCTCATCCCTCTCTCTCCTTCCCTTTCTCCCGCTCTCATCCCCTTCTCTCCTTCCCTCCCACCCATCCCTCTCTCCTTCTCATCCCTCTCTCATCCCTCTCTCTACTTCCCTCCCCCATCTAGTCGTTTCAAATCTGCTGCTGTAGATGAAGACCAAGAGGCTCACTGCCAACCTTGACCAGCGTGCGCATGTGCACATGTGGATGTGTGAATGGGTTGGCATGTCACCTATCTCCTCTGCATATCCAGGCATCTCGAACCCAGGCATCTTAAACCCAGGGAGCCCCACACACACACACACACACACACACACACACACACACACACACACACACACACACACACACACACACTCACACACACACACACGCAGACACACACACACACACAGATACACACACACACACACACACAAACACACAAACCCTCTGAAACCCAGGGAGCCCACTTAACAACAACAATCATCGTGTGTCCACAGACCAGGCAAACAGCACTCAAAACAATTACGTTTATTTTCGGTTGATTTATTAGACCTTAATGCACAGCTAATTAGAGTGCACTTCCACATCTGAATGAATGAGTTTGCCCCTCGGGAATCAAACCCCTTGACCCTGGTGCTTTTGGCACCCTGGTGCACCATTTCAGCAACAGAAGCAGCACATGTTATTTTTAATACAATTTCATCCTGCCGTATGCCTTATCCCAGTGCTGGCTACGACGCTGGGCTGCTATGTGTGTGTGTGTGTGTGTGTGTGTGTGTGTGTGTGTGTGTGTGTGTATGCCTTATCACAGAGCTGGATACTGTGCTGGGCTGCTATGTGTGTGTGTGCGTGTGTGTGTGTGTGTGTGTGTGTGTGCTAGGCTGCTGTCAATTAGTATTTCTGCTTATCTTGCCCTTGAGGATGTTTTTAAACTCAGTGTCAACAGAGATGATGCATGTTTTTTTTTTTTCTTTCCCAAATTAGTCTGGTAAACCGAATCTTTCCCAGCAAACACCCACATAAACAAAGAGAGAGAGAGTGCTAGAGAAAGTATCTGGCCTGTGTACGTTTTCCCCCCCCAAAAGTA
>NC_137918.1:7499452-7549452 GCF_963457725.1 Sprattus sprattus
CATCTGACTTCAGCTTTGTCACACACACGTCACACATGTCACACACACACACACACACACACACACACACACACACAGACACACACACACACACATTGTAATAAGTTGACCTAAAACTGGTGGTGGATTCCAGAGTTACAGCGTCAAAGACAAGTGTTGGTTAAAAATGTCATATTGTGAATTTAGGGTTAGGGAACACAATCTTACAGAGTAGATTTACACAACATCATGCTTCTGATGAATAAGTAACATAATCTACATGGTATTTCATGAATATTAGTATAAATAATTTAGTAGAATAGCGATTGTAGGGCAAATTATTTTTTTCCGTAAAAAAAAAATTAGGTTTCCGTTTCACATTTTGGTGAATTCCGTTTTTTTTCGTTTCAGCTCATTTTGTTCACCCTGATGCAGATTGATGGCTCAAAATGAGTAAATAGTAAGTGCCACAAGTGACCTGACTCTTATGAGATTGTTGTTTGCCAGCCATCAACCGAACAGGAGACTAAAAAACATAACGTTTGCTCAGTGGTTTTGTTCTTCAATTAATTTGTGTTCATTGTTGCGATCGTTGTTGAGTTTATTTGAAAGAAATACAGCCTTGCAGGCCAAAATACAGGAGAAGTTTGGCGATTATCATGCACAAAATGAGGTTTCCGTCTGAAAGTTGCAATTCCGTTTCAAAGGGTACATTTTGCGAATTCTGTCCGTTTTCCGTAATCGCGGAAAATTGGCCCTGCCAAAATCGGCCCTACGATCGGTGTGTGTGTTGGTGTGTGATAGAGTGAGTGTGTACACAGCTACCCAACATAACACACACAACTACCAACACAACACACAGTTACCCAACATAACACACAGCTACCCAACATAACACACAGCAACCTCACATAACATACAGCAGCCTGACATAACATACAGCAGCCGCCTTAGTCCCTGCCTGCCTGCCTGCCTGCCTGCCTGAAGACAGCTGTTAAATACATGAGTTCCTGCAAGTGAGGTTTAAACTGTAAAAGGAAAAAAAAAAAAAAAGGAAAGAGATCTCTGAATGGAAAGATGAAACCATTCCAGGCCCTGAGGAGAGAGGGGGGGAGGAAGAGGAGAAGAGAGAGGAAGAGAGAGGAAGAGAAGGTGGGAGAGGAGATCTGTATCGGTGGGGCGGGTGGGAAGAGCATGTCATTGAGGGAGACAGCTTTTCTATTATTTCCTGTGGTGAATGAGAGCGGAGAGGAGAAGAGGAGAGATGAAGGGGATTGTGAGAGGAGAGGAGAAGGCGAATGAAAAAGGAGAGGAGAGGAGAAGAGAGGAGAAGGGGAATGAGAGAGGAGAGGAAAGAATAGGAGAAGGGGAATGAGAGAGGAGAGGAGAGGAGAGGAGAAGAGGGGAAATGAGAGAGGAGAGGAGAGGAGAGAAGGGGAATGAGGCTCTGTCTCTACTCAGTTGTTCCTTTCCATCTTTCATCAGCTCCTCATCACTATTTTACTTTAAGTTGCTTCCCTTTGTCTCTCCAACGGTTTCTTTCGGTCTCACTCTTCCTCATTGCATCTGTCTCACTCTTCCTCGTTGCATCTGTCTCACTCTTCCTCGTTGCATCTGTCTCACTCTTCCTCATTGCATCTGTCTCACTCTTCCTCATTGCATCTGTCTCACTCTTCCTCATTGCATCTGTCTCACTCTTTCTCGTTGCATCTGTCTCACTCTTCCTCATTGCATCTGTCTCACTCTTCCTCATTGCATCTGTCTCACTCTTCCTCATTGCATCTGTCTCACTCTTCCTGTTCTCTGAATCCCTGAAAATCAGGATCACCCTACCTTCTCATGAATGAACTCCCACTCCCTCCCTCTCTCTCTCCCTTTCTCGCTCTCTTTCCCTCTCTGTGACTGTATCTCCTCTCTCTGTCCTGCTTATGCGCCCTCTTGCTCCACCTCATGTTCTTTCTCTGTTTTTCTTTGGGTTTTAAGTGTATTATTTTTTTACCTTTAACCTAAAGATCTTTATGCTGGTAATAAAGGAAACTTAAAAGTCAGTCTCCTACTCTCCCTCTCCCTCTCTTGTCCTCTCCCCCACTCTCTCTCAATTCAAATGGCTTTATTGGCATGAATGTACAATACACTGTTGCCAAAGCACTAATAATAATAACAATATAATAATAACAATAGTAAAAATAAGAATTGGTAATGCAGGAACAGATAAATTATGTAAATACCAAGTAAAACGAATAGATACATAAAAAAGTAGTCATTACAATTCATTAATTATAATAATTACATAAAGAATAATAATAATAATTAAAAAAAAAAACATATACAGTAATAGATAAGAATAGATAAAAAACAAACAAACAAAAAAACTATGAGTTCAGGCCTATGTTTATAGGTGATATGGCCTGCTCACGGAGGATGTGTCTCTCTCTTTCTCTCTCTCTCCCTCCATCCCATCTCTTTCTCTCTCTCCCATCTATCTCTCTCTCTACCATCTATCTCTCTCTCTACCATCTCTCTCTCTCTCCCATCTCGCTCTCTCTCTCTCTCCCCCATTCCTCTCTCTCCCTCTCTCTCTTCCCCTTTCTATATCTCTATCTATCTATCTCTCTCTCTCTCTCTCTCTCTCTCTCTCTCTCTCCCCCCTTCTCTCTCTCTCCCACATAAGAGTCCAGCAGTGGGACACAAGGAACAGCACCTGCAGACAAAGGCTCATGCTGCTCCGTTTCCCTGGCAACAACTACACTCGGCTCTGCTTGTGCAAACCATTAAGCATCGCCAGCTCTTCTTTCTCTCTCTCTCTCTCTCTCTCTCTCTCTCTCTCTCTCTCTCACACACACACACACACAACCCCATATTAGGGCTTCCGAGCTATCTTTGCATTTGTCAAATATCTGCATTTTTTTGTGTGTCTTGAAGCTACAACCAATTAGCTGCCTTCATTTCATCCCATCCTTAAAAATCACACCCCCTGGGGCAGCATGAGGGGGACATCACGACGGAGACACGCTCCGTTGTGCATTATTCTATAAATAACGCACACTGGGAGCTCCAAGACGCTTGCCATGCTGCATATGTCCACGAGAGCGGGATGGAATCTCCGCTGGTTTCTCATGTTGCTGTCCATCTATCCGTAGGCAAAGAGATGAGAGATAGGAGATGATCTGGCCAACATCACCCAATTTCCATTGGCAGCACAGAGACGACTATGTGCTATACCCATTAAATGTATCAAGCTAAAGCCATCCATATAGAACTAAGAGTGACGCTGTTAACCCAATGATGGCTGTTTAACCTTGGCTACAGGCAAGACGGACACGGAGAAGAACGGCTGTTCTCCTCCCTTCCTCTCTCCTCTCCTCTCCTGCCTCCCCTCCTCTCCTCTCTTTTCCTCTCCTCCTCAGGCTGAGTCATCTATACAACCGCTTCAGGGGCCCAGCACGCACGTGTGCACATGCACACACGCACGCACGCACGAACGCACGCACAGACATACGCACATGCAAATACACATTAACATAAAAATGCACAAATGCATTTGGAAAAAAATAAGCATTTCACCAGACAAAAATAGAATACAGACAGACAATGAAAATACCACTAACAAAACACACACACACACACACACACACATATATATATATACTGTATATATATATAGGTGCCTTGCTGCCTAAAACAGGTGGGAGGTGTTAGTGCTGGATGAGTCATCATCATCTGATAAGCAGGCAGCGCTTGACTGACATTCAAAATGAAAGTCTGCACACACACAGATCTGGGCTGATGAGCAGGCAGGTGGGTGGAGGCCACAAGACAGAAGAAGCACAGAGAATAAAAGAGACGGAAGCTGAGAAAGAAAGATAATAAAAGAGAGAAGAAGCAGAGAGAATAAAAGAGACGGAAGCTGAGAAAGAAAGAGAAAGAGAATAAAAGAGAGAAGAAGCACAGAGAATAAAAGAGACGGAAGCTGAGAAAGAAAGAGAAAGAAAATAAAAGAGAGAGAAGAGAGAAGAAGCAGAGAGAATAAAAGAGACGGAAGCTGAGAAAGAAAGGGAAAGAGAATAGAAGGGACAGAGAGAAAGCGAGAGAGAGAGAGAGAGCATCTTATCTGGAAGGGTCCTCAAGCCTTCCTAATTTAGAAGGCTCTCCCAGGACTCTCTCCATACTCCAAGCCAAGACCATGTTCTTTTCCGAAATGATTCGATTGGAAATTTTGACACACACACCAAGTCTCTCCAAAACACCCAGCCTACCCAGTGCCTTGAGCCCATGGACCTGCATCCTTTGGGTTTGAACACGGCTTGAAGTGTGTTACAGAAACACAGGTTTACCTCCCACACAGACACAAGGAACTCTGGGAGCTGAGGTGCTCACTGATGAGATCATTTACTGGAATTTCAGTGATGGCACTTGTTAAAACACAAACACACGAATACACAGACACTCAGGCATACATATACACAAACAGACACATAGATCATTGTGAATTTGTGTGTGCACACACCACACACACACACACAAAAGAAAGGGGGAGATCAAAGGTCATCAGGTCACCTACTCACAATCCTCATCATCAACATTCAATTACCCGCGCAGGGCCTGGCTAGTATGTTAGCATTAGGATTTCCTGAATGGAGATCTGTGGGGGAATACTTCTCTGAATGGAGATCTGTGGGGGAATACTTCTCTGATTGGAGATCTGTGGGGGAATACTTCTCTGCACTTCTCCCCCCCCCCCCCCCCCCCTGAGCTCATGGCAACCACCTCAGACCTCCTCCCTCCTCACCTCCCGTCCTAACAATCTCATGGTAGTAGAAACAAAGATGGTTGTTGGGAAGGTGAGGAGCGCCATTTGTTGAGAGCTGTACAAAAAGCTTTGCTTGTGAAGAGTAGAAGAGGAGAGAGCACTCAATTTAAAGCATATTTACTGCCAGCGCAGAAAACCGCTAGGAGCCTAAACTGCTGAAACCCAACGGGTGCTCTCTATAGGCATTCTCTCTTTTTGTATGCATATTCATCATAAACACCTATCTCTCCCTTTCTCTCTCTCCCAATCTTTCGCTTTCCACTTCTCACTTTATGTATGTCTTTCTGTCTCCCTCCCTCCTTCCCTCCCTCCCTCTCTTTGTCTCATGCTCTCCCCTTCATTTACTTTCTACTTCTCTCTTTCTGTCTCTTTCCCTCTCTCTCTCTCTCCCTCCTTCCTTCTCTCTCTCTCTCTCCCTCCTTCCTTCTCTATCTACCTTTCTCTCTGTCTGTCTCCCCCCCTTTCCTTCGCTCTCCCTCCTTCTTTCTCTTTCCCGGTCTCCTTCCCTCTCTCCCTCCCTCCCTCTTTCCCTCAGAGTGAAGCGTTTCTCCGAGGCTAGCACTAAGTTAAGCAGGCGGCCCTGAACCTGTTACGGCCCGTCTGTTGTAGTTACTGTTGCTAAAACGCAGGGTTATTCCTGCCTCTGGGAGAGAAGTTCCCTTTGTGCCAATCTCACCGCTTTCACACAGTCTAATTTGATGCTACACGACGGAAAGACTGGTTTGGCTGCATAAGCATGACACAACATGTAAAAATCCGGTTAACACATTCGGTTAACTCTTTCCCTGCTTCGTGCTATAACTACAGTACTGCACACTGCTTTACTGGAAAAGCCACATTGAATAGGTTATTTATGTGTTTATTTTGTTTATTGTTGTCTTTAAAACATAGTTTACAAAAGGTAAAGAATATATAGTTGAGAATGCAGCAGAAATAATGTCTATAAAACTTCTGACGAAAGTTAACTTGCAGTACCTGCGCTTTGATGCACTGATTTCAAATTATATGAAATGTTAAATAAACCTTAAATCCATCTCATGGATAAAAGGACAATAGAGTATAGAGTATAAAAAATGCTGGCAAAGTGACCTTTTCATTTTAAAATTTTTAGGTGATTATTTTAAAGTTAAAGCAGCACAACGGATCAATAGCTATTCGCTAACGGTATGCTAGCAGCTAAAACTAACAAAATCTCTTGAAATGCGCTGACTTTGACATTATGACAAACAAGTTACTCAACAACTGTCCTTGCACAGTCAAACATTAAGCAAGTGCAACACAAGACAAAGAAAGACGGCAAATAAGCTACTAACTAGTTCTGCAGACAGTAGAAAGTCGTGTGGCCACAGGCAAAACTACAGAACGAAGTTATATGCCTATGGACCCTGGTATGGCAATGGCACGGAGGCGATTCTCCATATTTAAAGTAATTGTAGCGCCCCAATTTTTTTCAAGCTGTTATTTTAAGGTTAAACTGCTTATCCTAACCCTAATCCTGAAGTAAAATTGTTGCATTGTGTTACTTTAATATTATTGTTTTAAAAGTTATTGTTATTTTAACTCAACCATCTGACTCGGACCTGCCCTAGGCACAATCCTGCAGTCACACGACCAGAGGCAGAGGGGGTGAGGCAATGTGTGTGTGCCTACGTGTGTGTGTGTGTGTGTGTGTGTGTGTGTGTGTGTGTGTGTGTGTGTGTGTGTGAGGGGGGGGTGGGGCGGGTTATGTCAGTCCTTGACCCCGGCCCGACCCTGGCACGGGTGTGATCTGCTGGGTAAAGGAGAGGGCGTCAACAAGAGGGACAGGAGTAGAGGGCGATGACATAGCCAGGGGGGCGGGGGGCGGGGGCGGGGGGCGGGGGGCTGGGGGGGTCTGTAGGCCTTTGGGGAGTGTGAGAAGAGACAAGCCCAGCACGAGACTCTTACAGACCGAGCAAACAGGACGATCCATCAGCCATTACCCAGAGAGCGGCACTGCCCCCTTCTTCTGTTTTTGCCCAGGCCAGACGTGTATGATTCAAGCCTAGCGGGAACACTTGACAGGAAGCTGCAAACCCCTGTTTACCGTCATGGCCGACCTGCAGTGAAACGCAGTCGAACGCTGTCAAATGCAACTGCCGTGACTCAGAGCTGTTGAAGGTAACCTGAGGTTGAGTTTGAAAGGTGGGCAAATAATAAATACATGAAAACACACACACACACACACACACACACACACACACACACACACACACACACACACACACACACACACACACCTTTGCATGTCTTTGGGAACGATTATCACATGGAAACCGTGGTAAAGAAAGGGGCTTCCCAAGAAGCTAAAGATAAAATTGTAGGCAGCAATGACGCAATGCAGATCACACACACACACACACACACACACACACACCTTGCCTTTTATCTATCTAGCAACAGGTTACATCAGAGGAGAAGATTGCTCAACTATCTCTCTACCCTCCACTAAACCAATCGGTCAGATGAGACTGGTGATCTGGTTGATCATTAACCAGTACCGGTCGTCACACAGATTGAACGCTGGTCAAACATTCACCATTCAGCCATTTCGCAGGAACCGTCAGGGCCTGCTGCTTTAGTTCTCCATCAGGTTCCACAAGGACTTCTAAATGGGCAGGCAAAAAAGGAACGTTTTCTTAACCGAGTTCCTCATCCGACTCTGCGGGTGACCTGCAAGCGGAGCGAAGAATGCAAGACAAGGGCCGGGGAAAAAAACTGAAAAGTAAGGGAGAGTGGAAAAATCACAGCAGGGGATCCTTAATTTAAAGAGAGGTATGCAACACGGCCCCCGTAAAAACAACACATGCCCAACGAGCACGGGCAG
Source organism: Sprattus sprattus (assembly GCF_963457725.1). Taxonomy (NCBI): domain Eukaryota; kingdom Metazoa; phylum Chordata; class Actinopteri; order Clupeiformes; family Clupeidae; genus Sprattus; species Sprattus sprattus. The sequence goes on from NC_137918.1 coordinate 7,507,087, forward strand.
TTTTCAGGGTACAATAAAAATAGGAGGGGGGGGGGGGGGGGGGGAGAGAGAGAGAAAGAGAGAGGGGGAGGGAGAGAGACAGAGAGAGAGAGAGGAGGGAGAGACAGAGACAGAGAGAGACGGAGAGAAAGAAAGTGAGAGGGGAGGGAGAGAGAGAGAGGGAGAGGTGAGAGGGGGAGAGAGAGAGGGGGGAGAGGAGAGAGAGGGGGAGAGAGAGAGAGAGAGAGAGAGGAGAGAGAGAGGGTGAGAGAGAGAGGAGAGAGAGAGGGTAAGAGAGGGAGGGAGAGAGAGAGAGGAGAGAGAGGGTGAGAGAGGGAGGGAGGGAGGGAGGGAGGGAGAGAGAGAGAGAGGAGGGATACTTCCCTGTGTTGCTCACTGACCTGGATTTTTGGTGCCAAAAAAGGCCGTCGTTCTCTTGCACAGGGAGTAACTGAAAACTGTTTGCCATTCCGCCATTAAAACTTGTAGCTTAAGCATTAGCGTAGCGGCGATTCATAGAAATGTTACCCCTTAACGTTGTCTTAAGACTCTCCCTAAGTTATCCACAAATTCATCATCAGACAGGGGTCATCCAAATGACCTGCTTACTGAGCCACAACCTGTAAAGTCTGTTTATAGCTTGTGTTAGCATCAGCAACTGCACTACCGTTACTATGACAGTGACGGATAGCGGCATTAGATAACATGAGTTATGTTCCACAGAATATGAATCAATACTTATTTGAATGAGTATGACCAATATGTTTACATATTATGGGATTCAGTTCTGTGGTTACTCAGTGTTCTTCGCTTGGTCAGTTTGGAAAGTGTAAAAGTTAATGTTTCAGCAAAAAACCCAGGTACACACACACACACACACACACACACACACACACACACAGACACACACACACACACACACACACACACACACACACACACACACACACACACACACACACACACACACACACACACACACACACACACACACACACACACACACACACACACACACACACACACACACACACACACATCCCCTGGAGTAATTGCAAGGCTTTTTCCCTGAGGCTGTAAACCTAATGTTGTGGAAAAAATGACCCCAAGCGCAGAGGAAAGGGAAGCAATGGTGTGCGCTCACCAACCAACCGACCAATCTCCAACACTTCACTCCGCATGAACACTGGGATTTTACACCTGGTCTGTCAGACATATTATACGTCAGGTTGGAACTTTCCGAAGATTCCAAACACTCTCCCTCTCTCTCTCTCTCTCTCCCTCTCTCCCTCTCTCCCTCTCTCCCTCTCTCCCTCTCTCCCTCTCTCCCTCTCTCTGCCCAACTGTGCCATGTCTAGCCTCTTAAATGGTGGGAAAATACCTGCTGTAAAAGAAAATAAATAAATAGATAAATAAATATAACCTCCTGGCATTGGAGGGTCTGCTTAGGCTGAATGGCTCAAAGGTCCCTGAGAGGTTGAGTAAGGGTGGAGCAGGCCTGGTGACAGGGATGGGAGGGAGACAGCAAGACAGACAGACAAACAGACAGGCCTGGGGACAGGGATGGGAGACAGACAGACAGACAGACAGACAGGCCGGTCTGCTTAGTGACCAGCTGTTTGAGAAAAGTAAACACAAGACTCGGAGGAGGGTGGGGGGGGGGGGGTTTCCACACTTCCTGCCTGTTTGCCCGCAAACTGCGTCACAAGAGCATTCCTAAGTCACGAGATGGGAGAGGGAGCTCGCTCACACACACACAGACACACAGACACAGACACACACACACACACATACACCCATGCTGAAGAGGACACTTGTTTGAAAAACTAAAAAAATAAACATAAGAGGTGTGATGATGGTTCTTTGTCCCCTTGACGAGGCTCTGACAGTCAGGCAGACAGGGCCTGGAACTATACAGTATGACATGCAGGGAGGTTCCCTCTTCTGGAACACTGGTCTCCATGACATCAGTACACAAGCAGACAACAAAGCACAGAGACAGAGGGAGGGAACTCGGGTTCAGACAGAGAGAGAGAGAGAGAGAGAGAGAGAGAAAGAGAGAAAAAGAGAGAGAGAGAGAGACCACTACGCTTCACTGCCCATCCAAAGAGCAAAGGCCGATCTACAGACACGCTGTCCCCTGCGTGTGACACACACACATAAAATGTAAATCACCCGATGTCCTTTCGGGTTACACCGATGAGTATGTTTGCCAAGTAAATTGTGTATTGTGTCCGTAAAGGGGCCGGTCTGAGAGAAATTAATTCTGCTGGAATGTTATTGATGGACAGGGAATGTGGGAATGGGATTTGGACTGATCGGCCTGAAAATGTCCTTTCTAACATTTCAGGAAAGTGGAACAAAAAAAAAGAAAAGAAATTCTGACAAATGAAGAGTAAAATTAATAATGATCATCATATTACTAAATAAATAAATAAATAAATAGAGACTCGACAACTACGCCCCACAGGGAAATATTAACACAGTATATTATGGCTCAATTATTGATGATGTTTTGACAAATAAGCTCCAGACAAAAACTAATGAGTATGCAAAGGAAGTTACATAATTAAGAGTAGTCACTAAACTCTACGTTGAGTTTTTGGAAGTCACTTCCTGCTGAACACAGCTGACATGCCCAACTCAAACAGAAGAAGAAGAAATGGAACCCTAACCGCCTTTATGGGTGAGAACATGGCTCCGCATGTGTATGCATGAACGTGCATGGCATGTGAAACACCTACAAACTAAATTACACCAACTGTGAAAAACATTTCATCCCACACAGAACCTGACCGTGAAAGCCAGCACTCTCAGCATCAGCAGTGATACTTAGATCAATAACCAGCCACATTATTTCCAGACTTCTTTACAAACATGCCTTGGACAAAAATGACAAATTATTCAGAGTGGATAGTTGGCTACTCAAAGCATGTCCTTCTCAGCCTTAACCACATTTTCCAAATCCATTTCATCCTGGCGAATGACAAATGGACAAACATGCCTGAGCAAGGTAATAAGTCACCCAGCTGGTTCCCTCCCCTGACCCCTGTATGGGTCAACCATCCTTAAAGTCCTCCACTCTGCCTTTCCTCCTGTCTTTCCCAACCTGTAAGGGATGCACCAATACCACCTTTTCCAGGCCGAGTATAGGTACTTACATTTTTGTAATTGCTGATACCAAGTACCAATACAAGTACTTAATAAGGTAGTATTTTTACCGCTAAAAAAACAATTACCATCAAAATGCAATGAATTTGAAGACCAGTGTTATTTCCATCATATGTCCTCTGGTTGTTACAAAATAAATTATTAATAATAATATAAATATAAAATAACAATACAGGGCATTTCATGCACTGTAATAACAGGAGGCTATTTCCAACCAAAATTAATAAGAATTCAACTTTCTTTGTACACAAAACAGTGATATGGGTGAATTCCTACTACCTATCCAACATCACTCATCTGCCCAGAGGGCCGCAGCGGCTCTTGCTGACGCCTCAGACATCAAGGCCAGAGCGCCAGGTTGCTTTGTTTGCTTGGCTTGGTTTTGCTTTGCTTTTCTTACCTTTCAGGTTTTTGGGGTGGTTTTGCTTGGTGCGCGGCATGATTTTGTTCACTCCCCCCTGACCTTCTTCAGCCACTCATGGTCTGAAGAGACGCAGCGCATGGAATGGGCCGGAAGGCGTCTCGGGAAGGCGTCTCGGAGAAGGAGCGGGAGAGCAGAACCCCTAGTCCACACAAGAGGGGCAGACGTGGTTCATCTGGAGCAAAAGACAAAAAGAAATGTGGGAAGAAGAAAGAAACACACACACACACACACACACACACACACACACACACACACACACAAACTAAGATCTAACTGGATCCCATGTAATCAAAATGCATTTGATTTTGTCAGACGCAATCTCCTTATACGGCCCCTGCTATGTGTCAAGGCAGAACAACAGAAAATCATTCATAAATGCCTAGCTGCTTCATTCAGTTCACACAAACACACACACACACACACACACACACACACACACACACAGCAGAACAACAGAAAATCATTCATAAACGCCTAGCTGCTTCATTCAGTTAATTCAGTTAATTCCAACAGGTTGGCTACTCAGTGACTCTGGCCCAATCATGTCACGCAGCTATGTGTCGGTGTCTGACAGAGGAGACAGTGTGAGAAGTCCACACAGCCCTGACACACATATAAGGCCACGAAAGCAGGGTATCTCCCCAGGCTACTGTTGAAGTCGGAGCATCCGGTTTGGTGTCTGTGGGCCGGTGGCATCTCTCTCTGCGTTCCCCTTGGTTTTTAAACGGGTAAGTGGAGAGGTGGTGACGGAGGTCCTGCACAATGCCCTCCTGTGTGTGCCAAGCTGTCGGCACTTTTGGCAGCCATTAGCCGATGGCTGTAAGGCTGGCAGAGTGGTTTCTATCAAGCCCATCTCCTTATAAAAATTCACGACGTATCAATCCTCAGGGGATATACAAACACCAGAGAGTGGAGGTGGGTTGTGAATCTCCTCACTCTGCTTTCTGCAGTCAAAGACCTTTGTTGTATTGTCTTTGAATGCCCTTTCCAATGCCATGGTGCACCAACTAATCATAGTCCCTATGCAAATTTTTGGCTCAAAAAACAACAGCAGGCCGAGAAGGGGAGGCTGGTGTTAAATGTTACCCTAACCACAGCATGGAAAAAAGCAAACGTATAGCTCATTCAGCTCACAGTTAAAGAGCATGCAACTGCACAACTGCCTGTTGTGCTCAGTTCAGCCACCTACACCCAGGGGTTGAAGTGGGCCGGAACGCTCCGGTACTCAGTACCGGCACCTCAGATAAATTAATAAATAAATAGATTCTTTTTTTTTTTTTTTAATGTTAAGGCCAGTCCACACCAAAGATTCGCGACGAGACGAGACGGTTTTAGAACGTCGCAGAGAACAATCGCAGCGGTGTGAACTGGCAGTTGCAGAGCGTCTCATGCCGCAATATCATCCCCTAGCCCCGCCTTGTTCATCCCTCTGACAAACACGCTTCGCGCGAAAAAAAAACAGTTAACCTGTCAGTTCAGTTGAGAGCGCGACGCTTTGTGGTAAGTGTTTAGACTGTTCCAGTCAGAGCGAGTGCATGTTGGAGTCCAAGGTGAAGTAGTAAGCTAAAGTCTAACGTCTATATTTTAAATAGGGCAACAAACACAACTTAAAGAAAGAACCAGGCTTTTAGTTATTCGTTTTCTATCACTCTGGCCCTGACTGAGAATGACGAACATTAACAATGGTTAACTGCAACTAGTTGGTTATTGGCTAGCACGTCAGCTTGTCAGATAGACAAAAAATGTGAGTACCGGTACTTGTTTCCTAATTGGAAAACACGTTGGTAATGTTATGTCTTCATAATTTCCTTCTTAAAGATGGAGGAGGATCGAAATAAGAGAGGGTGTAAACGAAAAATAACTGATTTTTTCCAAGGGTAAGAATTTGTCTGGAAATGGTGCCTAAACAGTCATTCTTTTTAGATTTTCTTTTAAAATCAAGCAATTGATAGTCTAAGAAGTATACCAAGCATTGTTGCTATGTCATGTTTTGATGATACATTTAACAGTAAAATATTTTTAATTTAATAACTGAAGTCTGACTCTGCAGTGTTGTTTATTAATGGCTGTGTGAGTGGACAGTCCAGGCCATGGAACTAAGTAGGCACTGTGTAATTTGCGCTGTGATTACTGTGTAAGAATGACTAAGATTTGGCCTGATGCAGAACAGATTTCGTTATCCATTTTCACTGTTGCAGTCATCAAGGCTGATTTAAGTGTCATTTTCCAAATTCCTTATCTTCACCGTGATTAGGGGAATGAAAGCAGCCCAGGTCATAGCCCTGACCAGCATCAAGAGTAGCAGCCCAGCATCAGCCCAGCATCAGCACCACCTGTACAGCACACCTGTCACCATTCAGAGAGAAGACCTACAGTATATCACTATACTGTATATGTAGCCTACTAAAGAACTAAGTGGTTTACAGCATAAACATCTATCTAGGCCAACATTCTAAAATGTGTGAATCGCTTAAATGCTATGAGTTTCAAATCTAAATGTCAGCACTTATTGTTCATTTCCAGCTGGCCATCCCCAAAATGCACCAGAATACAGGAAATCATATTTACCAAATTCAAAATTTTCTCATGGAACCAAATAGGGGCCCAAAGGCTCATGATCCATCCCTGGTTTAGGTCTTTGGTTAGACCTCCTTATATCACTGTGATTAAAAAAATATAGGAATGGGTGATTTCAACGCCGCCGCCACCAGACACCAAATACCCCCCGCCACGGCCGCCGCCAGATCCACCAAATACCCCCCCGCCACCGCCACCACACCGGAAAATAGAGTACCCCCACCTACCAAATCCCACTTTAACCACTGCCTACACCCATCGCTGCAGGAGGTGCAGCAGAGTTGGGGTGGATTGCAATGCAGTTACAATGTCTGACAGCATCTGGTTTTAACTGATCATGGCTGTCTGATCTGACTGTCATGTATGTTTTGTGTTATTATTATATTTTTATATAAGCCAGATGCTGCTAAATTTAACGTGGAGAAATATGTAGCTGCTGCAGTGTTTTAGCACGCAAGGCTCCCCTGGTTTTTCTCGGGCTCCCCAGCAATGTTACATTTGGCAATATTACACAACACTTACTACAACTCAAAGACTCTTTCCCATGCAGCAGTACATGTGCACAGCGGGCTACGGCAATGACATCATCTCACTGTGGACTCGGCACCAACGTACACAGCGCATGCACCAGGTCATACAGACAGCGAGGACAACGAAAGTCACCTAATGAAAAACGGGTAGCCTATACAATCACACTATCGCCCACATAATTGTTCTCCTTTGTAAACGTAACCGTGTGTGACGCAGTAGGTGCATTCTGCATAAGACGCACAGACGGCACGGGATGTGCAGCGAGATGCGACGCACGGTACCGATTCACTAATCACAGGATGTGTCACGTCTTCTTATATTAACGTCGGTCCCGTCCTCCAGGAGCAGTCATAGCCTACCTGTCGATGCTGAACCACCGGTCCGCTTTGACAGCTAGTCGCCACTCCAGAACAATGGGTCACTGGACGTTTTCCATGCCAACCACCGAGACCACCCCACTCCCACCTCCCTCATCAGTCAGTTTCTTTCTGGATGTCCTTTTTTAATAAATGTTGCCAGGCGCAGAAGAAGTTTCAATTATGTATGCTAACCTAGTAGTTGCCCATGCGCGTCTGCAGGTGCCAGATTCCACGTGTTGGGCAGTTACCCTGCAAAACTATCCGATTATTTTGAGGGCTAATTGGGGTAAATGCAGGTTGATGCGAAAACAAGGTGTGGAAATTGCGTATTCCTCTCTGTACGGACACATGAGTGCGCGCGAACAGAGGGAGGAGCCGGGGAAAACCCCTTAGAGCCTGCAACAGGACTCGGAAGGGCACTTCCCCGATTTGACAAATTATGCCGAACTACAGGCTACCTAACAATTTAAATCTCTTCGTCTGTAATTATCTAACTTGTCTGGAACGCCACGTTTATACATTTCCCCCCAATTACGAGACGAACGTTTCACCTACCTGTCGAAGGAGACGTGCCTCTGAGGGAAAGCTCTGTTGCGGACTTCATAAACATTACAGACACACACTCCGCCACACATTAGAATGCATCAGACGTCTACTCCAAAACATTGCAAGAGGCAACCACAAAAACACGGAGTGGCTCAACCCTCTGCAAACATTCTCAATAACAACTGCGATTTCCTATGATTTTCCCTTCATGTTCAGGGATATTCTAAGAAAGATTAATGGACTGTAACATGTCTTCTGCGGGGCTATACATTGATAGAACTAGCCCTTGCTTGCTACATCATGGTCCAACAACAACCGCTGCAGCCACACGAACCCCCGACAGCCAGCCAGCACCGCAGAGCACGTTAGCATACCGTACACCTAGAAAAGGCAACTAATAACTTCATGCCCCAAACTCTTAATAGACTGGATAGTTCATACTTACAAGTGCAGTCTTGGCTGTTGTCAGGGTTTTCCTCTATCTCACACCTTAACGGTAAGGGGGAAAGGTCTGTTTTTTTTTCTCTGCCCTCTCTCACTTTCTATTGCAGGAAACGGACAGGCCCTCTGACGTCAGCGGGGGTCCCGTCTCCGCCTCTCAACCAGAGGAAACCAACCTAGGGAGGCTCGCGAGGTTCGAAAGGACATGCGAGAAATGTATGTTTATTAACGTATGAATAAACTGTCAAATCATAAACAGATTTTACGATTTCTAAATTACATTCCTTTTGGAGTATATGTCTGTCTTAACACTATACCAACCATAATATAATATAAATGTAAACGTCGCTGCCCGTGTCTCCCCTTTCTATTACCCCCTTCGAACATAGTTTGGGACTGACGGTTATCCCGGAGGTTCCTTGTTGTCAGGTCACGTTGTGCCCCTCCGCTACTCGCTGGGCTTTCCCACCCAGCCTATCGCTCAAAACATTGGCGAATCCAATCAAATTGAGACTTTCACTTCGACTTTGTATCCGCCGAAAATCTATTGTGTAAGATTCAGGGAGAATGCACATCGTTATGTAATTTTCAACGGAAGGACGTATTCGCATGTTATGCCGTTCTAGCATGCTACATCTCACTAGGCTATCGCTTCAGTTGACATCATAGATTTACAGTGGAAGACAGTAGCTTATTTTGTGTCTTTTCTCATAGTCTATGAATAACATCTATAGGCTATTTAGAAATTGTGAAATGAAACAAACGGGTAAAAAGCGAAGGTAGTGCAATTTGGTTTTTACCTATATTTTAAGATGTAGGCTAAATGTTATAAACTACACAATTTTAAACAGTTCGTGAGCCAACCTATAATAACCTTTAATACCTGATCTCAGGTAGCCTTATTAACGGCTAACTTATTGCGCTAATGCGATTTAACATGGAATGGAATGCAATGCCTGTCAGAAGGTGAAACTACAACTGGTCCAAGTTTAGTCCACCCCTTAGATCAGTGGTTCTCAATGTTTGGGGCGGGTCCCCTGGGGGCTGAGGGTGAAACACCTAAGCAACCAACTACAGGACAGTTTTGTATAGCAGTGCACAGCACAGGCCTACAACTAACCTATTTTGAGATGAGTTCATAGCTTACTTTGTAGGCCTATTTATATAACGTGGGCAGGCCTACCGTTTAGTGGAGGGGACTGCTAGCCTAGTTAGTAATACAGCCGACATAGTCAGTAGAGTAGGCTACTCAGGCGTATCCAGAACGTATTCAGATGTTCAGATGAATTATGTTGCAGCCTTGTGCTAAAATAATTTAAATACATTTTTCCCTCATCAATCTTGGCTCAATACAACATAATGACAAAACGAAAACAGGATTTTAGACATTATTGAACATCTATTAAAAAGTAAAAAAAAACTAACATGAACGGTATGTGGATTGGTCACTCAGAAAGAAGTTAATAATGTAAAGCTGTTGTTAAACTTAACTGAAATTGAAAATGTTTAACTGTTCAAGTATAGACACATTGTTTCATAAAAGCTATTCGACAGCCAATGGCCCCCTGTGTTTTTTGATTCAAACAGTTTTTTCATTGTCAAAGGGGGACCTGCCATGAAACGTATGGGACCCACTGCCCTGAAAAGCTGTGTATATAATAAAAATAAGAATCACTGAAATCCAGGTCAGATGTCATGTTTATGAGAGATAGATAGCCTAGCCTAGCACTTCTTGGCTTCATGTTTATGAGCGATAGATAGCCTAGCGTACCCCCTCTTGGTATTTTATTGGCATTTGTGCGGGCTGTAACCCATGCCAAAACGCCGACACTAGCAAGAGCACTTACTGAGACACCACCAAATGAAAGTATTTCTACAATGCCCCTGTAAATAGCCACACTCATAAGCCAAGGCGCAGCACGAACATGTTCCCACAGAAATGTGTTATGATGAAAAGTGTCAAACAAAAATACTCTAAAAAGAATATCCTGTTTTCTCTTTACTCTTTGTGAATGTTTTTTTTTTCTCCCCTCGTTATTTTCCAGCCTGTGACGTAGCTCCCCAGAAAAGCCTATAGAGTGTGTCATCCCTTAGGGGACACGAGCGAAGTGATGTCACAGCACGCTGGATGGCAGGGGTATTTTTGGATCATCTCTGTGACAGGGGAAGAGTGCCCTCCAATGAGTTACCTCAGCTCCAACATCCTGGCTATATCCCCTCAATACACTACAATGAAAATAACCTAAAGGGGGGGGGGGGGGGGATAATAATAATTTCTACAAAAGCCCTTTGCCTTTTTTATCACTATGAGTGGGCGATGCTGACTGCAGACATGAGGTTCTTACACTGAGCCCTGCAGCATGTCCTCACAGACCTCCTGCTTTTGTTTCTCTCTCAGCCTTTTCGTCTTGTGTGACGCATCCTATCCCCCCCACAGCTCCGCATGCAGAAGGCCTGCTCCACACACACATTCACACACACAGACACACATACACACACACACACACACATATAAACACACACACACACACATACATACACACACACACACACTCACACACACACCTGCTGCCATGGAGTGGATAAATAGGGACTTTAAACACAAGCTGTTTGTGCTTGGTTAAATATACAGCCATAAATTTACGGGGTAAATTTTGACACATTAACCACATTCCTGTCCCAAGGTTGCAGGCTTGGTTAAAACAGCCGATTGGTTTATTCAGTGGCTGTTTCTTCAAACAATCGGACACTCCAGAGAGAATGTCTGTGGACGATTAAAACTGAAGTCATCCATGGCCTGGTTGGCTGAGGAGCTTTAGGATTCCGGAACATTCTCTAGCCACCCTCTGCCCCAGCCTGAACCCTGTACACGTACACCCTGTACAAATGGACAGTGGTGCATTTGGTGGGACAAATCAAAAACACACATTTATTTATGAAGCAGACACTTTTATCAACTGTGACTTACACTAAAGTGCAGGGGCCGTATTCACAAAGAATCTTAGGGCTAAAAGTAGCTCATAAGTGGCGAATTAGGAGAAACTCCTAAAAATAATGGGCGTGTCAGTCTTAAATGTAGGACTCCTAATTTTTTTTACTAAGAGCAATTCACAAAATATTTTATCCCTAAAAGTAGCACCTAAGTCTAGGACAGCTTAAAACTCCTCATGAGGACTCCTAAGTCACTAAGACCTATTCACAAAAAATCGTAAGATGGCTGCAGCCGACTTGGAATTGATAAAAGACATTGCTTAAACCGTGAAGGTATTAATATTGTCGTAGAATTAGCGCGGGATGCAATGACGCCTTTAAACAACGATGTGTCCCGAAGTGAAATGTTTGGACACATAAAGATAGCCTATTTGGCTTCGCGGAAAACGCAAATGACGACACTGGGGATCATCATTCAGCCGTTTAATTCATCAAACTATCAACGCACTGTAGACCCCACATCATCCAACAGTTGGATGTACCGATGACTTGTGCAGCGGTCTGCAGCGGGTTTTTGAGAACTTACCAGCTGGATGCCGCTGGGGTGACAGTGGCTATTGGTCCTGGGACCAGTAGGCTTTCGCTTAGGCTATTCGTTTCACGTTCGTTTCGCTTTGATCAATTAAGATTGGAGGGCTTAAAGGGCCGCATGTGCTGATATTTGAAGTGGTCAAGGGCTGGAAATATAATAGCCTTACAGTTTGCTGGGTGCTTTAATTATTACTGCCTTGATTACATGCAATTGCCATATTTTATATTGATCGCTTTATATTTCTCTTAACGTGCAAAGTGTCATTCCCGCTGGATGCACAAACTTGTTATCATGCGTGTGTATTCTGCTAACTGCACTGTCCATAACTATTTAATATGACTTAATTTGAAGCCTAGGTTATTCTCTTATTTTCAGTCGATATAGTGGGATTGTTAGAGAGACGTCACGAATGAGTTTTTAATGAGAGAGCCTGTCAACAACCAATCACCGTCCTCACCCCTTCTAAACTCGTGCATGAGAAGCGACGTCATCCATAGCAACGGAGTTTTTATCTTAAGTTTAGGAGTTGGTATTATCCTTAGTATGAGTAGGTCTCAGAGCCGTTGTGAATCACTTTTAAGAAATTACTCCTACGTAAAAGGTTTTAGCGCGAGTTAGGAGCACTCCTAGTGGTAAGATAAAAGGCTTTGTGAATACGGCCCCAGATGTACATTTTCATGAGTACCCTGCTGGGGGATCCAACCTTTGACCTTGGTGTATTCACCTTGGTGTGCTGCAGAACTACAGGGAAGCACTGATCTGCACACGAGCTCCATTAAGCAACGCACCCACTCCTGGATAGAGTTAAGTGTCAGATGGGTCACTGAGGTCTTCTAGTGCGTCTGTAAGAGAGACCAACCTTCCACCAAGGCATCTCTTACTGTCCCCAGAGGATTATCAAAGCCCACAGGCGGCCAATCTTACCACAAGTTTTGGCACAGACCGCTCAGCACAAAGGTGCATAAAGTGTTGAAGTGTGGTAGTACGCGAGTATTAGGACTTGTGGCTCTCGATTTGGACTTGGACTCAAACTAGAGCACTGACTGCATTTGGACTTTGACTTTTGTTAATAAAAATAAATAATTTTGTTAGGTATTGATAGCTATATTAATACTAGGGCTATTAAGCGATACAAGAAAATATCTAATTAACTACACTAAATTAGTCGCATATATGAATGCCGTGAGAAGCATCTAAAAATCTGTCAGATTTACCGTTGACGTGAATTTGCAAAGTAAACAAACCTTGGCAGTGTGATGTTCACCACGTGTGTATGTGTGTGTGGGGCAGTGTGATGTTCGTTTAGTCCTTATTAATCCATATAATAGTTTAATGATGACTTGGACTTGACTCAGACTTTAACTCTTCTCTTGACTCAGACTTTAAAGTTTAGTGACTTGAGCACAACACTGCGGTGGTGTGTAAAAGCCTCCTTATGGATAAGTACCATCATGATGGTCAATATACAGTGCAGTTAGCTTGATCAAATATTATCCATCCATGCACACACACACTAACATGCACACACACACACACATACACACACGTACACATACATGCACACACACACACACATGATTGCACAAACATACGCACACACATACACACAAGACACATGCACACACACACACACATGATTGCACAAACATACGCACACACATACACACAAGACACATGCACACACACACACACACACACACACACACACACACACACACACACACAAATTCACTCACACATACATGCTCTGCTGCAGGAGTTCACTTTGCTCTCCTAAGTTAAAATGAAGCCAAACCCCTTGGTCCTCAAAATGCTAGGAAAAAGAAATGCCACTGTCATTTTTACTGTCATTTTCTTCTCCCACTTTGTCCTGTGATGTTAACGGACTGCTGGCTTGGGTGGCTATTAATAACCTGAAGAGGAATCAGAAAAAACACCGCAGCTGTCTCCAGGAGCATCCACCGGAGCACGTCCGGAACAATGGCTGCCTCTGTGCAAGCCGATCGCTAACCAAGCTCAGCCTTCCAGGGAGAAGGAGAGAGGGAGCGCTGCTCCAAGTCGCTTGTTGTGTAACTCAGTGCGCAGGGTGCAGTTGTTTTTCCTCCTCCCAGGCTGATGCAAGTTAAAATGGCTGGAGAGGCTTTGGATGCCCCCGGAAGAAACCTAGATGAGGGGGCACTTTTCTTTTCTCCCTCCCAGCGATGCAGTTTTTTTCTTTTATTATCATAAGGAAGATGATTGAATGTTCTCCTGTTCTTCTGGTCTTTTGTGTTCCTTCACAGGTTGCTGCAGTGAGGGTATGTGTTGTGTGTGTGTGTGTGTGTGTGTGTGTGTGTGTGTGTGTGTGTGTCTTTGTGTCTTTGTGTGGCTTGTGTTTACTGGAACATGCTCTACCGAGCACTAACCATATCTCACAGCGTGACATAATCCATCTCAAGATACTATATACGTATATACAGTACACCATGCATAGCATCTCTCTAGAACAGCATATGGTGAGATGATCACATGTATGATATGTTGCTTGTCATTATTTTTTCATTAATGCAGCTGCACGTCCTTTTAATTAAGGATGGGATGTTATGGCCTGTTTTATTTGCATAGACTGTAAATAGCAGTTAATACCCACACACACACACGCACACGCACATAAACATACACACACACACACTGTTTTTATTGTTTGCCGCCATAAGTATTTCCCCGTAGGTGGCAGCTCCTGTAGGCTGTTGTGTACACATGGAAGCCCATCAGCCCACCTGGTGTATGATTATGTGTTGAATGTGTATGGTTGGTCTAATTATGCACCCACAGTCATCTGTCACTGTGTCTGTTTGTGTGTGTGTGTGTGTGTGTCTGTTTGTGTGTGTGTGTGTGTGTGTGTGTGTCTGTTTGTGTGTACAGCCGTCCAACACTGCTCAGGAAACCATCACCTCCCAGAGCCTTAAAGCCGGCTGCTTTGTTTACACCGCGCCGTATGATATTACATAACTGAGGCTGTTGCCACAGCAACCCCAGACTCCGAGGCCCCTCCTCTCCAGCATCACATCTGCCATCTACCAAGGCTCATGCAAGAGAGAGAGAGGAAGAGAGAGAGGGAGAGAGAGAGAGAGAAAGAGAGAGAGAGAGGGGGGGAGAGAGAGAGAGAGAGAGAGAGAGAGAGAGGACATTCTAAGGCCACATGAATAAATGACTGCATGATTTAACGGCCAGTGATACACCCCATTTAATAAGATGTTCACCTCCAGCTCCTGAGTGTTTTCTTCTCCGAGGGACGTTCATCCCGCACAGGACCCACTGAACGCTCTGTCCGGCTGGCGGTGATGAGCATATTTCATTCCCAGTAAACGTCCCAGTTTACCACTTTAATTTATAGTCTCTGTGTGTGTGTGTGTGTTCCCAGAGAACAATTCATCTAACGAGTCATTAGAAATGAAGGGTAGGGCCATTTATTGCATATTTATAATGTGCTGCTTGTTGCGTGTCCGCTGCAGATATATCTTAACATCTACAAATAGCTACAGCGTGATTTGTTTTTGACACAACCATGACAAGCTTTTAGTCAAAGCCAGCCATTAAATAAAACCAGTTGGCAAGGACACAGAATAATCAAATAAAACACATCATGTAACAAGTCCTCATCAGAAAGCACAGAGAAGCAAATGCATTTCCCATTTTAACTGTCATTCTTAATGAAGTCATCCTGATGAGACGAGCCAAATTGTATCTTTTATCAGAATATATTAGAACGAGGAACCGAGACAGGTAGTGCCACACACACACACACACACACACACACACACACACCACACACACACACACACACACACACACACACACACAGCACACACACACACACACACACCACACACAGGTAGTGCCAGGCGACGGCATCATTTCTAACATGTCTGATTCCTCCATTTCATGCCGTGCCAGATGACGCTGTCACAAGACACACGTCAAGGTCACAGGATCCCCTTTCCCCTCCTTGGATGGCTTCCCCATAGACCCACGCTGTCAGTCTGTGCTTAGCTTAGCTAAGCCTAGCTACAGTAGCGTCACTCACCTGAATGAGAGGAGATGCTGCCACTCTGCACAAGACAGAGAAAAAATTATTTGCTCAGATGAAATCAATAGATGAGGAAGGTCAATTAAACACAAAATCCTGCACATCACATTTTAAGGTGAGAGAATGAGAGATTCATGCTGTGAGATCACTGCAATAAGCATTTTATGTTTCTGCACTTTGAGTGTTTTTCCTTTCTATGAAGGATTTTATATTTTTATGAAAGATTTTCTTTTTTTATTCAGTTTTTATGTGATATAGATGCACCTCTTACTGTTTTTTTTTTTGTTCCATTTCAAACTGTAGTTATTTGAATATTTACTGGAGACCATACGTCAAAAAAGAGAAGATTGCACCAAATGACCACATCATGCCAGACCATTTGTAAATTGAAAGCATTTTTTCATTTATTTTTTAAAATTGCTCTCCGCATCTTTCTTAGTTGTTTACACTGTTATGCACTAATCAAGCGTGGATCACTTAATTAACGGTATTCATTAGTTGACATGTATTGCAATTTTTTTTATAATACTGTCATGCTCTGTTTCATAAATAAAAACAGTAAATAAAAAAAAAAAAGAATTAAGGGCGTCCATATTCAAGCTAAGTCGTCAAATACTATTAGTATTCTGCAGCCGCTCCAGCCTGGTGAGGCTGAGAGCATATTATGGTCTGTTCTCATACTGTAAGCACTGTGTGAAATGAATCACTGGTCGTTGGTTTTACGTTCAGTAAATGAAGATAAACAAACACCACATCTGTGTCATCTCCATTCCTTAGTGGGTCCCGACCCGCCAGCGCTTGCCTTGGCGCTCAGTCATACTCAGACGTCAGTGTTGCTCCATGTCTTTTGTGTTCTTTCTCAGCTGTCGTCACTGATGTCGGTGTGTGTGTGTGTTTATCTGTGTGTGTTCCCCTCGCACCTTGCTTTGTGTCTTTTGTGTTGGGCATCCTGTTCCACTCGTACCTTCTGCCCTTCACCCAGGGGCACCACAGTGTGTGTGTGTGTGTGTTTATCTGTTTATGTGTGTGAGTGTGAGTGTGAGTGTGAGTGTGAGTGTGAGTGTGTGTGTGTGTGTGTGTGTGTGTGTGTGTGTGTGTGTGTGTGTGTGTGTGTGTGTGTCGTTCATAGAACGTGACTCACAGAGGCTCCCCTGCCAGTCTTTTCACACTGACACGCTTCAGGGCAGAACAGGAGTTAAGACTCAGATGAGTCTAAATGAACAGGTGAGGACAATTTGCTTTTACTCAACTTCTTTTTTAACCCCAACCAGGGTAACCTGTGTTTCTACCCGTCTTCCTTTGTTCCCAGTGTTTATGAAAGTAACGGAGGGTGTTGTGTCTTTAAAGATTCTCCTCAACAAGCAGGATGTGGAAAATAAGAGATCCTTTTATGCAGAGCCTGAGCTCCCCACGAGACAGAGAGAAAGTGTGTGTGTGTGTGTGTGTGTGTGTGTGTTGAGAAAAGAGCTGATGCACAGAGCATATATGCCCGTGATTCATCATGTGAGCCTTGTGTGTGTGTGTATGCGTGTGTATGCGTGTGTATGTTGTGTGTGTGTGAGTGAATGTGTATGAGCATGAATGTGTAGGTGTGTCTCTGTGTAAATGTATGTGTGTGTGTCTATATCTGTGTGTGACTGTGTGCCTGTATGTGAGTGTATGTGTGTGTGAGTGTGTGTGTCTGTGTGTGTTTGTGTGTGTGTGTGACTGTGTGTCTGTATGTGTGTATATGTGTGTGTGTGGGTGTGTGTGAATGTGTGTGAATGTGTGTGTGTGTGTGTGTGTGTGTGTGTGTGTGTGTGTGTGTGTGTGTGTGTGTGTGTGTGTGTGTGTGTGTGTGTGTGTCTATATGTGTATGGGACTGTGTGTCTGTATGTGTGTGACTGTGTGTCTGTATGTGAGTGTATGTGTGTGTGTCTGTGTGTGTGTGAGTGTGTGACTGTATGTGTGTGACTGTGTGTGTGTGTGTGGGTGTGTGTGTGTGTGTGGTGAATACATAATGGCGAGCCTGACTGAACTTGCCTCTCTGTTCCATGGCTGTATGTGGACGTGCTTAGACTCAATGACTAATGGCGTGGCGTGAAAGACCCGTAGTGTCCCTCCGTCCGTGCCCTCCCTGTGTGATCACATCACATCACGTCACGCAGCGTTCAGGTTCATGTTCGAGGATGAGCGTGGGAATTCTCTTGATCTCTTTCTCTGCTCTCTCTCTCTGTCTCTCTCTCTCATCAACTTACTCTCTCATTTCGCTGTCTCTCTCTTCCCCTCTCTCTGTCTGTCTTTCTCTCTCATCTCCACCTCTCTCTCCCCCTCTCTCTGGCTGTCTGTCTCTCTCATCTCTCCCTCTCTCTGTCTGTCTGTCTCTCTCATCTCTCCCTCTCTCTCCACCCCTCTCCACCTCTCTCTGTCTGTCTGTCTCTCTGTCTCTCTCCTTCTCTCTGCCTGTCTGTCTCTCTCATCTCCACCTCTCTCCCCACTTCTCTCTGCTCTCCCTGACTCCCCCCCCCTCCTTCTCTCCGTGGGCGAATGGTGGACTGCACTGGGAATGTTTGTGGTTCTGAGGAATGATCATTCGAAGACTAAAAATGGAGCAGGCCAGTGCCTCTGACATATATGAATGCAGCGGTCTTTCTCTCTGTGCCAGGGAGGAAAAGATATTTTTCCTGAATAGGGAAGATAAGGACTGAATATATATATATATAGATATAAATATATTCTGTGGCCTAATGTTAAGTCCTTACTGTAGGGTAAATAACTTAACACAGTCTTGGTTTTTCTGGGAGAGCATTTCTGCAAGTCTGGCTGTGGTGAACCGGAGTTCTGTCGTCCTCTGAGCCAAATGGCTGAACTCGGCAACCCACAGCGTTCAGCCAGCCCTCGGAGAAAAAAAAAACAACCAAATCCCCTCATTTGACTGTCAGAGTGACCTGGATATTTGAAAATCAGAAAAATATGAAGAGAAAAGCTGTGATTCTTGATGCAAGGCCACATTTTTTGAGAAGTGCCCTAGTTCTCTAGTATGTGTGTGTGTGTGTGTGCGTGTGTGTGTGTGTGTGTGTGCGTGCGTGTGTGTGTGTGTGTGTGTGTGTGTGTGTGTGTGTTTGTGTGTTTGTGTGTGTGTGTGTGTGTGCACTATGATGTATGTGTCTGTTTGTGTATGTATGCCTGAGTATGTGTTGTTAAGAGGTTCACTGAGCCTGTTTGTATGCGTGTGTGTGTGTGTGTGTTTGTGTGTGTGTGTGTGTGTGTGTGTGTGTGTGTGTGTGTGTGTGTGTGTGTGTGTGTGTGTGTGTGTTTGTGTTTTAAGTGCCATCACTGAAATTCCAGTAAATGATCTCATCAGTGAGCACCTCAGCTCCCAGAATGCCTTGTGTCTGTGTGGGAGGTAAACCTGTGTTTCTGTAACACACTTCAAGCCGTGTTCAAACCCAAAGGATGGGCTCAAGGCACTGGGTAGGCTGGGTGTTTTGGAGAGACTTGGTCTGTGTGTCAAAATTTCCAATAATTTCCAATCCCCCCCTCTCCCTCTATCTCTTTCTTTTCTCTTTCTCTTCTCTTCCCTCCCTTCATGAATCCTCTCTGTCTCACGTTCCCTCTCCTCTCTCTCTCTCTCCATCTTCCTCTCTTTCTCCTTCTTCCTCTCTCTCCCTCCATCTTTTCCTCTCTCTCTCCATCTCCCCTCTCTCTCTCCATCTTCCTCTCTCTCCATCTTCCTCTCTCTCTCTCCTTCCTCTCTCTCCATCCTCCTTTCTCTCTCTCTCCTTCTTCCTCTCTCTCTCTCCTTCTTCCTCTCTCTCCATCCTCCTCTCTCTCTCTCTCATCTTCCTCTCTCTCTCTCTCATCTTCCCCTCTCTCCAGCCTTCTGTGCCGAGAAGTGACGTCTGCAGTGACAGGGAAAGTATGAACTAACCCCGGGCAAGCAGCTAGTATTTCCATGGGCTTTTCTCTGTGAATTACAACCAGGAGAGAGAAAAAACAACACAGCACAACTGTCAGCACCTCCCATGTTTCATTAATGAACCCAGTTCATAGGTGGATAACATAATAACACACGCACACACGGACACACACACACACACACAACGCCATAACCCAACTCAGAGTGCTGCCACGAGCCACACCTAACCATTCCGAGATCACAAACTACACATCACAGGAAATGGCCGTGGCTGTCTGTCTATCACTCCACCTTTATTTTCCTTTCAGTCATCTTTTCCCTATTTATACTTTCCATAAAATAGCAAAGAGCTTTTTGAAGTACCCCTTTGTATGAAATGTGTTAATGTGTAATGTGCTGTGATTTTCCTTGACCTATTGAGATGCTGCGTTTGTGGGGCATGCGGGCAACAGCAGTGGGTCCCCTGCCTGGCCTGTGCAGGGCGCTTGGGAGCCTATTGAGATGCTGCGTTTGTGGGGCGTGCGGGCGACTGCAGTGGGTCCCCTGCCTGGCCTGTGCAAGGCGCTTGGGAGCCTATTGAGATGCTGCGTTTGTGGGGCGTGCGGGCGACTGCAGTGGGTCCCCTGGCGAAGCCCATACCGGCAGATTTATGGTCTGAGCGGAGCACTTAATAATCCTCCTGCAGCTTCACACGCTCCGCACACACCCTGGGGAACGGCAGACAGGCACATCCTAGCAAGGGCTAGTTAGAGAAAGAGAGGGGGGGAGAGAGAGAGAGAGAGAGAGAGAGGGAGAGAGAGAGAGGGGGAGAGAGAGAGCGCGAATGAGAGAGAGGGAGAGGGAGGGAGAGAGAGGGGGGAGGAATGGGGAGGGAAAGAGAGGAGTAAGGGAGAAAAAGTCAGGGAGAGAGAGAGTAGGAGAGGGTGAGCAAGAGAATGAGAGAGAAAGAGAGAGAATGGAAAGTGTTAGGGAGAGGAGAAAGGATAGTGTGAAAGAGAAAGAAAGAAAAATACATAGAGGACAGAGAAAGGGAAGGAGGGAGAGAGAGAAAGAGAGCAAGAGAGAGAGAATGAGTGTGAGAGAGAGAGAGAGAGAGAGAGAGAGAGCAGGGACAGTATGGACACTGAGGAGGTCAGGGGGACACTGGAAGGTCCCATGAGTCAATCTGCTCGATTTATAGATTGAGCCTTGTCACATGAGGAGCCGTGCACCTGTGGGAGTAAAGGGGGTGGGTGCCCTTTCTCAGGTCAAATGCTTTATGAATATGCTTCCTGTCATGGCTGCCTGCTGGCGAGGCATGAATGTGAAGGACAATCCGCCCGGCGTGTCCTCTCTCTCTCTACATCTCCCTCTCTCTCTCCCTCTCTCTCTCTCTCCAGCCTCCTCCTCCAGTACGTGACGAGGGAGGTATATAAGTCTCAGTGAGTAAAGTACTCGATCTTCTAGACAGTTTCCTACTGCCTCTGCTCTGGACTGATCTGTAAGGCCCTGCTGAAAAGGAGGTTCATTGGTTCATCTGTCCCCACTTTACTTTGTGACTTTAGGGACTATGCCCCCAAAACCTCATCAACTACTGAGCACTATGTGCTTTTTCTATTAGTACAGGTTGTTAAAAGTTTTCATTTAGGCTAGGGTTAGGGTTACTTTTGGGGTGTTTATTGGTAACATGTAATAATAGTATTTGCTTATATGAGACGTATAGCGTTATTCGTTCCTGAAGTGAGAACATAATAAAAGCATTCAATATGAAGTGGATCTTAACCTGTCAATTACCCACTGGAGTACCCAATCATTCACCCGAGTGTGTATTAATTGTGATTACTGCAGGACCAGTGCAATCTAACACATCGTTTATAATTATTTCATTTCTAGGTCACCAATACTTCATTTAGTATCAGTAGTGCCACTTGTGATTCCATCTGTAACCCCATTATAGATCAAATGTTCAAAGAAGGTCAAACCCCAGAAAGCAGCTGAACTACATTACCATTTAGATAAGGAGTTTTAGTGTTTGGCTTCTTTAAACTGGGCGCTCCTTGTCATAGCCAATCAGAATCTCAGAATGACGTGAAAGTTGGATGCCCACATGAAGACACTTTGCGCCACTGGTCTCTCAGGGAAACATACACACTGGCGCCCTCTGTAGGATATAATACCACAAAAGTCATCATGGTTACATGCAGAGGTTTGATCATCTCACAAACTATGAATAAATATCATGCTCATTGGACCAGTTAGTGTTTATATATGTGTTATAGGTTATCTACACAGTTGGAATAAAGTGGCATCTGTCACTTGACAAACACAGCAGTGTTTAATTTAATTTGGTTTAATTTAATTCACAATCTTTGTGTCTAGAGAAATCACACCTTAATACTTTCAGCTCCAGCTCTGCAAGATTGACGCACCACCAGGGGAATTTCTGTTTTTTTTCTTTTTTTCAGTCTTAATTTCTTTTTAACAATAATTTGCTAATTACTCATTATATAATGTGCATTACAAATACACATGAGACTGTAACGCTTATGTGCATACTTATTTCTTTATTTTTGCTGTCAGAAGTGCAGTTTGCATTCTTGTAATGAACAACAGAAATTCCAGTAGTCTGTTATTTTAATAAGTGCTGTGTTCAGGGCATCTCATCTCACTCGGTCTCCTCTAGTCTCACTCCTTCTCCTCTGGTCTCCTCTGGTCTCACTTGTGGACGAGCAGCGACTCCTCATCTCCCTACTGAATTATAAATGTCTCCACGCACCACCCACTCACCAGGTTATGGAAGAACAGGACACACCAATACGGAAAACACATGGGCTGTAATATGTGTGTGTGAGAGAGAGACAGAAATTGTGTATGTTTCTGTGCATGTGTGTGTGGATATGTGAATGTGTTTACATATGCTGTAATATGCGTGTGTGTGTGTGTGTGTGTGTGTGCGTGCGTGTGTGCGTGCGTGCGTGCGTGCGTGCGTGCGTGCGTGCGTGCGTGCGTGCGTGCGTGCGTACGTGCGTGCATGCGTGCGTGCGTGTGTCTGTGTGTGTGTGTGTGTGTGTGTGGGTGTGTGTGTGTGTGTGTGTGTGTGTGTGTGTGTGTGCGTGTGTGTGTTGATGCGCAGTAATGTGTGTGTCCTGGTGTGTGTTTCCATGTGTATTTTTACCCAGATGGGGATGTAGGCAGGGATGACTCACTCTCTGTGCGCTCTGAGTGAACCCCCTCGCTGCGCCCCCTGAAGATCTCTTCCTTCCAGAGATGGAGCTTTACACCATATTACTGTCTCTGTCTATAGCCCTCTTATCTTTAGACTTACCTGTGCAGGTAATAGCATTCATCTTATCTTTAGACTTACCTGTGCAGGTCATGGCATTCATCTTATCTTTAGACTTACCTGTGCAGGTCATGGCATTCATCTTATCTTTAGACTTACCTGTGCAGGTAATGGCATTCATCTTATCTTTAGACTTACCTGTGCAGGTAATAGCATTCATCTTATCTTTAGACTTACCTGTGCAGGTAATGGCATTCATCTTATCTTTAGACTCACCCGTGCGGGTAATGCTGTCGTTCAGACCACAGCTAGAAATGCTGCCTTTGAGAATGCACGAGTACACACACTGAACTGCAGTAGAAGTGTGTGGGGCACGACGACACACTAGAGGCACACTGGAACACAATGAGGCAGTCCAATGCTCACAAACGCTACCACAGTTTCCATTTTGGCCGTGAGCTTTAACGCTGGCGGGTCGGACCCACTAAGGAATGGAGATGACACAGATGTGGTGTTTGTTTATCTTCCTTTACTGAACGTAAAACCAACAATGGGTTTCACAGAGTGCTTACAGTATGAGAACAGACCATAATATGCTCTCAGTCTCACCAGGCTGAAGCGGCTGCAGAATACTAATAGTATTTGACTACTTAGCTTGAATATGGATGCCCTTAATTCTTTTATTTTTTTTACTGTTTTTATTTTTGAAACAGAGCATGACAGTATTATTAAAAAATAGCAATACATGTCAATACAATACAATACAAAAGCAACTAATGAATACCCTTAATTAAGTGATCCACGCGTGATTGGTGCATAACAGTGTCAACTACTAAGAAAGATTCAATAGGCTTCATTGGCACGGCCGTTTTAAAAGAAGATCGTCACTTTCTGTGACGGCAGAGGAAGTGCTGTGTGAGCGTCAGAGTGGGCGGATGACCACAGGATGAGAGGAGCTACTTTTAGAGTGATGAGGGCTGAAGGAGGTCATATGTTGTCGATAATCAATACCCTCCTTCTCTTCTATTGATAGCATCACAGTGGACTAAAACTGGGTCCTATTGATCGGGGTCAGCAAGGTTACTTTATTTAAAGGTTACAGATTACGAGCTGCTCTTTTAAACATGTAATAAGTCATGATAACTCGTCAAAGGTAACTCAACACATAACATCTATTCACCTCACACAAAGGTAACTCAACAGACATGTTCACCTAACACAAAGGTACAAATCTGTTCACCTCACACATCTTTTCACCTCACACAACTCAACTCATCTGTTCACCTCACACAAAGCTAACTCAACACATCTATAACATCTGTTCACCTCACACAAAGCTAACTCAACACATCTATAACATCTGTTCACCTCACACAAAGCTAACTCAACACATCTCACACACCTGTTCACCTCACACAAAGCTAACTCAACACATCTATAACATCTGTTCACTTCACACAAAGCTAACTCAATACATCTATAACATCTGTTCACCTCACACAAAGCTAACTCAACACATCTGTCCACCTCACACAAAGCTAACTCAACACATATGTTCACCTCACACAAAGGTGTGTCAACACATCTGTTCACCTCACACATCTGTTCACCTCACACAAGACAACACATCTGTTCACCTCACACAAGACAACACATCTGTTCACCTCACACATCTGTTCACCTCACACAAGACAACACATCTGTTCACCTCACACAAAGGTGTATGTCATAGCACTGCTGGACTGCACTGCAGCTGAAGTTTAGGTGATGACAGACACTTGTAATACAAGATAATAAAAAGAGCAGAAAATGACAACAATATAGTCATTGCTATTATCAACTTGACAGTAAGCACAGAAGAAACCCTATCTACACAAGTGTTTTCTTTACTTTTAATATTATCTACAAAAGAACACCTATGGAATGATGTACTAAACAAAAAAAGTGGTATCTACCATGTAGAAAATAATAAAAGTAAAGAAAAAACTTGGTAACACTTTCTATGAAGCCCAGCGTTATAAGGCCCTATAAGGACATTATAAGGGCCTTAATAATGACTTATAGCGATTGCTACAATGACTTATAGCTACTTTATAACTACGTATAATGTCTTCATGATGACTCATAATCACCTTTATGATACATTATATAAGTTAATTATGAATGGTTATAATTAAAGACGGAATAATGCATTATAAATATGTGACTGTCGGGTAACACTTGCTTTGAAGCCTGCCTTTATAAGGTCCTATAAGGACATTAATGATGACGTTTAAAAGAAGCTATAACTCATTGTAGCACTCTTTATAACTATGTTTAGCATCTCCACAATGACTTATATCCACTGCTCTGAAACGTTATGTCGGTTAATTATAAACGGTTATAATCTAAGATAAAATGATGCATTATAAATATGTTATCATAGGTTTGTGTGGGTAATCATGAATCCTAAGAAGCCTGCATTATATGAAGCACTATAAGAACATTCATAATACCTTTAAAAACTAGATAAGTCATTGTGGCACTCATTAGACACCCTTCCAACTCCAACAAACCTGTACAGGTGGGGAATGAGGGAGGACCCACAGTGCAGGTTATGTGGGGAGAGAGGAACAATGGCGCATATTCTGGCAGGATGTAAGACTGCTCTTAGCCAGGGGACCTACCGTGGGCGCCACGACAAGGTCCTCAGAGCACTGGCCGACATCTTGGAGCAGGAGAGACGGAAAAAGCACCAACCTCAGTCGAGACCAACACCATCCATCCAGTTCATCAGGGAGGGGGAGAAACCATCATCCTCCAAGAAGACCAAGAAGGGCCTACTGCAGACAGCACCATCATGGGAGATGAGGGTGGACCTGGGAAGGAAACTACACTTTCCCCAGGTCGTCCAAACTTCCCTGAGGCCTGACATGGTCATTTGGTCAGAAGTGGCCAAGAAGATCATCCTGATCGAACTAACCGTCCCGTGGGAAGAAGGATGCGGTGAAGCCTACGAGAGGAAAGCCACTAAGTACCAGGACCTGGTCCAACAATGCAGGGACAAGGGATGGCAGGCCTGGCTATTCCCAGTAGAGGTCGGATGCAGGGGCTTCCCGGCACAGTCTGTGTGGAACACGCTCACAGCGCTGGGAATAAAAGGAAGGGATAGGAAGACAGCTGCCCGTAGGTTGGGGGAAGCCGCAGAGAGAGCCTCTTGCTGGCTCTGGAATAGGAGGGAGGAGTTAAGCTGGGGACCAGGAGAAGGTGGGCAGTGACTGGCCATCACTGCCGACCCGCCAACTTGAGGGCGTTGTGGTTCAGGGTCGAAACGTCCAATGAAAGTTGGTCACCACCTGATGACATCTTCTCCTGGTCAAAAGCTACAGTCACTTCCTAAGTGACTTTAGGAGTTAGCACTTTATTGTGTATAATATAGCTTTTACTCTGGGACACCAGTGACTTCCAGGAAAGGCTGGATGGCAACCAAGGAAGAATGGTGACGCTGGAAAGACAGATGACCTCCAGGAAAGACTGGCGTGGGTGGGTGAGGCTAGCAACCTTACCCACAGCACTCGCAAGAGGGCACCGACCATTGCTACGACACAAATCAATGAGCAATACCCCCAGAGTCTCCCGAGAGGGGGGGAGGATGAGAGACTCAACAGGACGGATTCAACGGTAACGGCTACGGCAAGCACACGGACAACGAGACGGCTCACCCAGACCACACTAACAGGGGAAGTGTTCGAAGTGAAGTGCCATTGCGGGAAGATCTGCAAAAACGCAAGGGGACTTAAGATACATCAATCTAAGACCACCTGCGGGAAAGGGGAAAAACAGATGCAGCGCATGGTGGAGACACCCAGTGAGACGCAGGAGGACTCTTGTCAGGAAGCACCCCACAGCACAGGAGACCTCTCAGCATCTGCTCCACCCCTAAACCAGAGGGTCCCTCCTAACACTACCCCAGGCACCCAACCTACGAGAGAAAGAGTGAAGTGGCCCCCAGCTAACAACAACATTGCGTGGTACCAACTAGACCAGGACCTCGACAGAGTTCTAGAGGCCGCATTGGCAGGATCAGCTGAAAGGAAAATGGACAGCATGACTGCAATTGTTTACACCATGGCCAAAGAGCGCTTTGGCACTGATGAGAAGAAAGGAAGCGGCAAGGCACCCAGAAAACAGACCAACAGAAGGGCAAGAGAGATTACGCAGTTGAGAGGAGAAATCAAGACTCTCAACAAGCAATACAAACAGGCTAGTTCCAAAGAGAAGGAGGGCATCAAAGACCTGACCACTGAACTTCGAGGGCAACTGCGCAGACTAAGAAGGGCTGAGAGGTCTCTGAGACTGAGAAAGGAGAAGGAGGTTAAGCGTGCTCAGTTCATCAAGGACCCCTACAGGTTCACAAAAACCTTGTTGGGGGAAGCAAGATCTGGGAGACTGACCAGCCCTAAAGAAGCTGTGGAAGAGTTCCTCAAAGAAAGCCACAGTGACACTCTTAGAGGCCAAGCTTTGGACGTACACCCAATGATTGGAAGGAGTGAAACTCCGGAGGAAGAGCTTGACACAAAAGAGCCAACATGGAGAGAAGTCCACGACATTGTACAGAAAGCCCGGTCATCATCTGCCCCAGGACCTAGCTCTATACCCTACAAGGTTTACAAGAGATGCCCAATGCTTCTGCGCAGGCTATGGAACCTGTTGCGGAGGCTATGGACAAAAGGCATAACTCCATCATCTTGGAAGAGAGCAGAAGGGTGCTTTGTACCAAAGGAAATGGACTCCTCTGAAATAGGCCAATTCCGAACCATTTCTCTCCTGAGCGTGGAATGCAAAATATTCTTCTCAGTCCTGGCACGGAGGCTGACCATGTACATGATTAAGAATAAGTATGTCGACACCTCAATCCAAAAAGGAGGCATCCCAGGCTCCCCTGGATGTTTGGAGCACACAAGCATCCTCAGCCAGCTGATCCGTGAGGCCAAGGAGAGCAAAGGAGACCTAACAGTCGTCTGGCTCGACTTGGCCAACGCATATGGTTCAATACCTCACGACCTCATCAACACAGCAATGGAGCATTACCATATCCCCCAACACATCAGGGGAATGATCACCACCTACTTCAGTGGATTCAAATTACGGTTCCAGACCACCCAGTTTACAACACAGTGGCAGGACCTGGAAAAGGGGATCGTAACGGGCTGCACCATCTCCCCCATCTTGTTTGTTATGGGAATGAACCTTCTCATAACAGCGGCAGTGAAGGAATCCAGAGGGCCGATAATGGAGTCTGGCATTCGCCAACCTCCACTTAGAGGCTTTATGGATGACCTTACCATCACAACTGCAACCCATGTGCAAACAAAGTGGATCCTGAAGGCACTCGATGACGTGGCAACGTGGGCTCGAATGAAGTTCAAGCCAAAGAAGTCGAGAAGCTTGGTGATCAGGAATGGTAAGGTAACAAACAGGTTCCAACTTCAAATCCAGGGGGAACTCATACCACCGATTGAGGATAACCCAATAAAATGCCTGGGCAAGTGGTACGACTCATCACTCAAGGACAAAGCCAGTGTTTTAAGGACCGAGAAGCAGGCAGAAGAGTGGCTGCTGAAGATAGAGAGCTCAGGCCTACCAGGCAAGTTCAAGACCTGGCTGTTCCAGCATGGCCTGCTTCCAAGACTTCTGTGGCTCCTGACGATTTACGAGATTCCTATGACAGCGGTTGAAGGAATTGAGAGGAAAGTGAACAAACATCTCCGCAAGTGGCTTGGTATTCCACCAAGCTTCACGTCAGTAGGGCTGTACATCAGGTTAGGACAGCTACAGCTACCCCTATCATCGGTGGTCGAGGAGTTCAAGGTGGCAAAGTGCAGGATAGTGATGATGCTCAGAGATTCCACCGACAAGATGGTTAGAGGCGCAGGTGTCACCACAAGATCTGGGCGCAAATGGGCGGCAGCCACACAAGTGGAACAGGCAGAAAGCCGGCTGAAGTTGAAGGACATCATCGAGATCCCGTGCACTGGGCGGCAGGGACTAGGGTCCACCCATTTCCAACAATGGACGAAAGCCGACCCAAGGCAGAGGAGAGACATGGTCCAAGCCGAGGTCCGGCAGCTAGAGGAGGAGGGGAGATGGTCTAAGGCTGTGGAGCTTGGTGTTCAAGGAGCCTGGACGAAGTGGGAACTTCCAAAGCGCAAGATCACCTGGCCTGAACTCTGGAGACTGGAGCCTTTCCGAATCTCGTTCTTGCTCCGCTCAGTGTACGACACCCTTCCAACTCCAACAAACCTGTACAGGTGGGGAATGAGGGAGGACCCACAGTGCAGGTTATGTGGGGAGAGAGGAACAATGGCGCATATTCTGGCAGGATGTAAGACTGCTCTTAGCCAGGGGAGATACCGTTGGCGCCACGACAAGGTCCTCAGAGCACTGGCCGACATCTTGGAGCAGGAGAGACGGAAAAAGCACCAACCTCAGTCGAGACCAACACCATCCATCCAGTTCATCAGGGAGGGGGAGAAACCATCATCCTCCAAGAAGACCAAGAAGGGCCTACTGCAGACAGCACCATCATGGGAGATGAGGGTGGACCTGGGAAGGAAACTACACTTTCCCCAGGTCGTCCAAACTTCCCTGAGGCCTGACATGGTCATTTGGTCAGAAGTGGCCAAGAAGATCATCCTGATCGAACTAACCGTCCCGTGGGAAGAAGGATGCGGTGAAGCCTACGAGAGGAAAGCCACTAAGTACCAGGACCTGGTCCAACAATGCAGGGACAAGGGATGGCAGGCCTGGCTATTCCCAGTAGAGGTCGGATGCAGGGGCTTCCCGGCACAGTCTGTGTGGAACACGCTCACAGCGCTGGGAATAAAAGGAAGGGATAGGAAGACAGCTGCCCGTAGGTTGGGGGAAGCCGCAGAGAGAGCCTCTTGCTGGCTCTGGAATAGGAGGGAGGAGTTAAGCTGGGGACCAGGAGAAGGTGGGCAGTGACTGGCCATCACTGCCGACCCGCCAACTTGAGGGCGTTGTGGTTCAGGGTCGAAACGTCCAATGAAAGTTGGTCACCACCTGATGACATCTTCTCCTGGTCAAAAGCTACAGTCACTTCCTAAGTGACTTTAGGAGTTAGCACTTTATTGTGTATAATATAGATAGTACTATGTATATAGGTCTTCACGGCACATCATAACCACCTTTGTGATATATTATGCAAAAGGGATATAAGATTATTATATTGCTAGGTGCCGTTCCCTTGTGACACCAGAAATCAGAGAAAAAATAAGCAAGATGAAAACTGATGGGGACTTGCTCCTGATGGCCGTCCATTAAAATGTCATACAGTATGTCACATCAATAAGTTGTCTACAGAAGGCTTGCTGTTTTTTTATTTTTAACACCCTTTTTAACACCCTTACAATGCTATGTTCTGGGCTATGTTCAGCCAGTGCTGATTTAAATAAAAGGGTTTTCATCTGTATCCTGTTGTATTTACTGTCAGCACTATTAACAAGTTCATAATGCCTTATCTTCTCTTCTCTTCTCTTATAATATCTGTTTAAAACAAAATTACTCTTTTGTCACTTTACTTAAAGCTGACAAAGTACACTTATATAATCTCATATCTGTTCATAACAGCACCACCCTTTTGTCACTTTACTTAAAGCTGACAAAGTCCACTTATAGGATCTTCTAAAAGTTTATAATATTCTATGTTTGTATAGCAGCCTAGTCACCATACTAATAACCATTAATGAATATGCATAATATATCACAAAGGTGGTTATGATGTGCCGTGAAGACCTATATACATAGTTATAATGAGTGCCACAATGACTTAACTAGTTTTTAAAGGTATTATGAATGTTCTTATAGTGCTTCATATATGCAGGCTTCATAGGATTCATGATTACCCACACAAACCTATGATCACATATTTATAATGCATCATTTTATCTTAGATTATAACCATTTATAATTAATTGACATAACGTTTCAGAGCAGTGGATATGAGTCATTGTGGAGATGCTAAACATAGTTATAAAGAGTGCTACAATGACTTAAAGCTACTTTTAAAAGTCATCATTAATGTCCTTATAGGCAGGCTTCATAGCAAATGTTACCCGACAGTCACATATTTATAATGCATTATTCCGTCTTTAATTATAACCATTCATAATTAACTGATATAATGTATCATAAAGGTGATTATGAGTCATCATGAAGACATTATACGTAGTTATAAAGTAGCTATAAGTCATTGTAGCAATCGCTATAAGTCATTATTAAGGCCCTTATAATGTCCTTATAGGGCCTTATAACGCTGGGTTTCATAGAAAGTGTTACCAAAAAGGTCTCCAAAAATGAGAAGGTGTGTCCAAACTTTTGACTGGTACTGTATATTGCTACATAAGATGATATTTAAAGCTGAAGTAATGATATTAACAGTGTTGTAACTAGTGATAACAGCACAATGAGGACAAATGCAAATTTGAAAGAGGTAGTAACTGACATTAGGTAACTACAAGAGACTCCCATCAAGTAAATCTGACCGATAGAATGAGTATTGATAAGTCTAAAGGTTAATAGTAGGATCTTGAACAGGGAGTCTATGAAAAATGCATCAGTGTGGACCAATGTCAAAAAAAAAATTGAGACACTTGACAAAGGAGATAAGATCGTGATATCACGATATTTGGTTGTATGGCAGTTTACATAATGATTCAGTCATGTTCAACACATGTCTAAAAATAAATCAGACCCGTGTCAGGCTCAGTGAACAGCATGGAGTCAAACCAATTGAATCACAGACGCCCCCTGGTGGACACAATGGGAACAAAAACAGCATGAAATCAGGCTTTACTAGTAAGTACTACTAAATTGACCATGGGGCCTTGGTGCCAATGCAGCTTTGACTAGTGGAAAAAACAGTTCCCCATTTAATTTGATTTATTTATAAGCTCATCTCTAAGTGTGGACCTGTTTCATCCTTTTACATGCAGTGACTTGCCAAGGACAAGAATTTCAACACATCAATTATGCTATATCACGCTGCTAGTGCTACTACTACTATCACCACTATTAGCACTACTACTGGTTCCACCCTATGCACTTTTTTTACCTTCTGTTTGTCACCCACTCACCTTGTTTTGCTTGGCTTTTTCCAATTTTCTAAATCTGTTCCCGAGCACTTACCTTATAAAAGCACTTACCTCAACTTTAGCACTTATCTTGGATCCCAGTCCAGGCCCCATAACCTAAACCTAACCCCCACCCTAACCCCTAGGTTTATCCCCCTCCGACTTACCCCAGTCCCGTACATTATATCATTGACCTTTTTATTTTCTATTTGGCCTTCATTTTTATTTCCCACCTTTTCCATTCCCAATTTACTGACTTTTTTTCTATCCATTGGCCACCATCTCCTTTGCAATCAAACCCCCCCCCCCCCCCCCCCCCCCCCCCGCCCAAAAAATGTTTTCATCATACTAATACTTCTACTACTACTACTACTACTGCTACTACTGCCCCTAGAACAACTACTAGTACAATTACTATCACTACCGGACCGGTACAACCATTACAACTACTAATACTACTGCTACCACTAATCATGTTACTCTGTGCTGCATAGAAGGTCACCACTGGGCCAGTGGATTCCCTGCTGCTCGTGCTCAGTGTGGCGGCCATGTCTTTGGGCGACACGCGCCGGTGACTCGCCTGTCTGTCTGTCAGCAGCTTGGGCGTCGAGACCTCACTAGTCGCACCGCCGTCACATGCGCCCATGACCCCTCCGAACAATGCTGCGTCGCCTTTCTTCTCCCCGACCCCGACCCCTCGAGCGCCCGCCCGCCCGCCCTGTCCCAGCATGCTTAAGGAGGACACCTTTGCAGGCGCCCATCGGGGCGAGGACCCCGCATTGTTTCGAAGAGAGAGGCGGTTGACGAGAAGCCCGAAACAATGGAGTCAACGAGCAAAGTGCATTTCTAAGGGCCTCTATAAATAGGATGAAACACTGGGCCTGTTGTAAATTATGACCAGTGGGGGGGTCGTGGCGCAGGGATCGGAACAGATAGACGTCGGACAGGCGACCAGCAGCAGCCTAAGCAATGATAAGGTGGATATGAGCCTTACTGCTGTCTGTGGGTTTATTACTGACACCAACACAAACGAGACCTGCCCATAGGGCCTACTTAACGACACGAGATCACTTGTTATGTTAAAAGGTTTGGGCCCGTTCCAGCTATTGTTGGGAACCATTACTTGCTCGCTCTCTCTCTCTCTCTCTCTCCCTCCCTCTTTTTCCAATTCAAGCACTCGCATCCTCTGAGTTCCTCCGTACTTAACTCTCTAAAGTGTTTCCTGAGAAGGAAACAATAAGACAATAGACCCAAGTGCTCGTCTAGTCTAGCCAACACAGGGTCGACCCGAAGATCTACAGATGAACTTTCTCCAACAGAGCATGAATCATCTTTACATAAACACATATATCATGTGGAAGGTATTGCACTTGTATAGAATTAACACATGTAATCTCCGCCCCACTGAAATGTCAACTATACATTCTTCATACATTTACTTTTGGAGCCGAGAGTGAGCAAGTTCTTTTTGTCCAATGGACTTACAACCTCAACTAGTCCGTGGTGTGAGCACGACCTTACCTCGGGACCTCAACTAGTCTGTGATGTGAGCACGACCTTACCTCGGAACCTCAACTAGTCTGTGGTGTGAGCACGACCTTACCTCGGCACCTTAACTAGTCCGTGGTGTGAGCACGACCTTACCTCAGAACCTCAACTAGTCTGTGGTGTGAGCACGACCTTGAACTTCATTGAAAGTATCACACTTGTCCAAACACATTTTCCAGCCTGTCAAGAATGAAACATTAACATAGAGACATTGTAGCTGATAAGACATATATATAAAATAACATACATAATATAATATAAGACAGCTTTCATTAAGTCATCTTCACGTCACAGACATGTCTCCCAGAACTGGGTTTGCATGGAAAGCCACCCTCCTGTGGAATCACCCATGCAAAAACAACCAAACTTACCCACATATTTAGATTTGATCCATCTCAGTGCCTTGGAGGGTATTAATCCTAACTATCAAGTGGCCCACCCATTAAGCCATAGGATTACTAAGTCACGGTATAGCCAGTGTGTATGAATCTATACTAGGCCATTGGAGTTTTGTGTCATCGTATACCCAGTGTGTGTGTATCTATACTATGCCATTGGAGTACTGTGTCGTAGTATACCCAGTGTGTATGTGTGAGCGTGTATGTGTGTGTGTATGTATCTATACTAGGCCATTTGAGTACCTTGTCATGGTACTAGACAGATCCTGTACTCCCTTTCTCTCCCTCTCATGACGTCTCATATCATATCTCTCCATATGTGAGAGTGTGTGTGTGTGTGAGTGTATGTGTGTGTGTGTATGTATGTGAGAGTGTGTGTGTGTGTGTGAGTGTATGTGTGTTTGTGTATGTATCTATACTAGGCCATTGGAGTACTGTGTCATGGTACTAGACAGATCCTGCACTCCCCTTCTCTCCCTCTCATGATGTCTCTTATTATATCTCCATTTCTCTTTCTCCCTGCCAACCTTTTAATATTCTTTTTTTTATTCCTCAGAAATCTCTTATCTGTGTTCCTGGGAGGATCTCCATAAAACTCCCTTTCTGCAGAGCCACATAACATCCTTGCCAAGAGGAACAGTGCATTGGGCCACCAGGTTCCTGAAACTAGAAATCAAATATTTGAGGATCCACCGTGGAGACTGCATTCATTTTTATGAGCTCAACTGTTTGAACACTTTGATACCAAGTCTTTTGTTGATAAATTGATATATTCAAGAGAGAAAAAGGAATTTCAGACTGTAAGAAGGCTTACTATCAGAACTATGAGAGCCAGGTGCATCGTGCGTAACTTAGGAATGTCACACTTCTTCCTGAACTATCACTCGCTTATTGGTTTGTTTTTCCTTCTATTACTATTATTGTTGTTGTTGTTGTTGTTACTAAGCATCAGTCACTAGGCATTAAGACTCAAACAAGTGGTGGTGTGTGTGTAACAGTCATTGCCATAAGATGAACTTTGTCCTGTAAATGTAACGTTGTTCTTCTGAGTTGTTTTAAACTGAAGTTTAATTCCTTGAGGTTCAATCCACAGGTTCACCCTTCAGGGGTACACCTGTGTGCACGTGCGAGAGGCATTCTCATTTCCTGTTCTTTGGCCTGGGTTTTGCTGAACAGCGTGCATTCTTCACATCCATCTCTACACAGGCCCACGGTAAAAACGACCTCGGAACGGGAGAAGATAACAGGTTCCTGAGAAAAATAAGCCCCAGTCAGAGATGGATTGTTTGAAGTTCAGCACACGCTGGTTTAACCACTTCCAGGTCAAATGCATTTTGGGATACAAGTGTGTGTGTATATACAGTATGTGTGTGTGTCTGTGTTTGGGGGACAGTGGTAATTGGCCATACTCTCACATTCCACACTGGCATTTCAGAGTGAGCCAATGAGAAAAACAGGATGTTGGTGCTGCGCAGGACACAGAACAGCTGACAGGTGGAACTGGCCTGGAAGTCAACATGTTCTTATATGCTTATAGACACACACACACACACACACACACACACACACACACACACACACACACACACACACACACACAGTGCTGACCTCTTATCTGTCCGGCCATAGACCGACCCCTGCAGGTTAGAAAACAGCCTTTCAGTGCAGAAGGCCCCACTGTTTGCCTGACTTCGGACCGGACTGGACCGGACCGGACAGGACAGGACAGGCTGCTCCACTCCACAGCACCGGGGAGGGTTGGGGGGGGGGGCAAACGGCGATAAAGTGCTGAGACCTTAGGCTCTCTCCTCCACAGACCTACTGATTAAATTCCACCAGCGTGACTCCATTGTCTATTTCTATTAATCTCCACCCCTAGTGCTCGCCCTGACTCTTCTGAATAGGGTCAGGCTAAAATAAGTCCTTCTGTGTGTGTGTGTGTGTGTGTGTGTGTGTTTGTGTCCTGCAAGTCTTTATTAGTAATTCTCTGACAGGCGTTCATAATGTCAATAGCTGTGGACAGAAACATCTGCGTGTTAAAAGACTGGCGGTGCCTGTGTGTGTGTGTGTGTGTGTGTGTGTGTGTGTGTCTGTGTGTGCTGAATTGGCTTATGTTTGTGCGTGAGGCAGAGGCAGACACGGGGACGACTTCAGCGGGCTACTGGGATTGTTCATATCCACGGGCCGGCCTGATTGCTTCTGATAGGACATAATAGGGTTGAGTCATCGTGTCCCGTGACAGGCTTGCCATATTACCACACGCTGTGACAGACTTGCCATATCATCACACGCTACATTTCCCTGCTCCTTCACGCTCTCTATATCTCTCTCTCCTTTTCCCTCCTGTGCTCCCTCTCTTTCACGCTCTCTATTTTTCTCTCTCCTTTTCCCTCCTGTGCTCCCTCTCTTTCACGCTCTCTATTTCTCTCTCTCCTTTTCCCTCCTGTGCTCCCTCTCTCTCCATCTTTCTCTCCCTCTATCACTAACTCTCTCCCTTCTCCTCTTTTCCTCCCTGTCTATCTATCTATACATCCATCCATCTATCTCTGTATATTCCTCCCTTTCTGTCATTTCTCTTTTTCTCTCTTGAGAAATGGCCATCCCTGTATTGAGAGCCCGTATTGAACCACTAGGGCTATAAATAGCTCACTCTCAAAAGCCAGCGTGCAGGATAGATGCGCACGCACGCACGCACGCAAGCACGCAAGCAAGCACGCACGCCACCACACCCAGCAGACACACCACCCCCACCACCTTGCCAGTGACGGAGTGGGTGAACCAGGGGGCTAGGCGTGGGTGAAGGCTGCCCGCCCAGGAACTGGCATTGTGCTGACGCCGCGCACGTCCTCTCCTGCCCGCCAGTCAGAGCCCAGAGGAACGATACTTGGCTTGACCTTATGGAAGGAGAGGTGCAGGCCTGGTGATTGTGTGTTTGTATATGTGTATGTGTGTGTGTGTGTGTGTGTGTGTGTGTGTGTTTGCGCATGTGTGCATTCCTGTATGTATGTACAAAACCCTTCTAGCCACAAGTTACGCTAAATGTTTGGGAATGTGTAAAAGACGTCATTTAAAAGACAATGTGTAGCAATTTGGCTCTTTTGACTGACCACAAAAATGAAGATATATTCAACAAGCATGAAAGTAAGACTATTTTAGGTTTGGAAACGTCCATATGTTAATACCTTCCATACCCACCATAATTGTATTCAAGATTCCTAAGCAGCAGCTAAAGTCACCTTTCTCTGTCGTCTTCCATTCTAAGAGTCTGAATGCACTGATTACAAGTAGACTGCAACACGTGAGCTGTTTTTTACTGCAAAAAGGTTTTATTTCAATTGATTGCTGGGTATGTACAGGAGACCTTTTGTACATAAATAAGCAATTTATAAACCACAGCTGTGAGCCCGTAGAAAATTAAAAAAGAATGAAATATTAAACAGTATCTACAGGTGCCACCTGGGCTTCATCCTTCAGTGGAGGAGCGACGTTTGAAATGTCTGACTGGAGAATCACGTCACGCATGCAATCAGTCGTGAACACACAGCACAGGCAGGCGCAGGGATAGGTGCAGTGGGGGTGCTGGGGTCGGAGCTTAAGTGGGGTGTGTGTGTGTTTGTGTGTGTGTGTGTGTGTGTGTGTGGGTGTGCTTAAAAACACCCAAGACCGGTATGGCTCTTCCTCTCTGCCGGCAGCATAGGGATCGAGAGATATGGCGCTTGGAGATCTACACGGTACTGTACTGTACTGTTCTGAGATCACCAGTTCCTCTGACCCC
Organism: Sprattus sprattus; assembly: GCF_963457725.1. NCBI lineage: Eukaryota > Metazoa > Chordata > Actinopteri > Clupeiformes > Clupeidae > Sprattus > Sprattus sprattus. Next base: position 7,544,719 of record NC_137918.1, read on the forward strand.
GCCCCCTCTTTACCAGTGTATTATGGGGGATGTAGTATTTCCCCCCCGACTCTATCACACAGTCACACACGCACATGATGTGGGGCCTTGAACCTTCACACACTCATCGTGTCGACAACACGTGGCACACAAACACCAGCCTCTATTGAATTCAAAATAGGACTATTCCCATTAGACAAATACATCTTACATGAACTGAAATACCGACCCTCGAGAGTACTTCAGCCGTGTATATGAGTGGTCACCCGGCGGATACGTTATAAGTCCCCCCAGGCGCCGGAGTAAACTGTATGTACAGTAAAGGGCCAATGTGCAAATTCATAAACGCAAATAGTCCCCTCTCAGGAAAAGAGCAAGCATGAGGGTAAGATGGCACCCGTGCCAAAGGCTGGGAAGGCAACAACAAAAGAGATTACGAAAGAACGAAAAACTCAAATGAACCCTTCACATTCGCGATCGGAGACTGGTTTTCACGTTTGTCAAATACAGTAAGACATCTCAGGATGGCCCTTGGCGCCGAAGATAAAAAAAAAACTCAAATGAAACACTGGAGGTCATCAAACCTGACCCCACAATGGGAGTCTTCACTTTCTGGTGTCATGACCTCTAGCTTGCATTGATGTCTGTGTCTGCAGAGGTTAACCTCTACAGACACAGAGGTCAACCCCAGAGGTCAAGCCCAGCGGGCGCTCCAGAGTCTCCCTGGGCAGTGTACAGACTAGCTGTTTGGAGTGAAAATGTCTCTTTTCATTTTAGGAGCAAGCGGCTAGACCAGTTAAACTGCCTTAACACACACTACAGCATTACACACTAATATATGTTCCACTATGCACAAACACACACACTCACACACACACAGACACAGACACACGGGCACAGGCGCACACACACAGTAATACTTACATCATCTACTAAACGCACCAGGGCAACTAAACTGAACGCCACCAGTGCAATGGAAAAGACTACACAGAGAAGAGGACAGCTAATGCTTTAGAACCACAGCCACTTGACTTCAATAGGTTGCTATGGGTAGGTTCACAGCAGATATGTACCCTCCATCCTCGATTGATCGCATAAGGACACTCTGGTGGCATTCAACTACAAAAATTAGCTATCACCTCATTATATTTTACACGTCTGAGACAGCTCTCGTTATATCCATTAATGGACTTTTAAGATGATGTAACATTTCTGAGTAATCTTTTCCCTTCACTTTCCACTTACTATGCTGCCACATATTTAATAGCCAATCATTTGCTTTCCGAATTAAAAAATAAAACAATTTGCGTAAAAATAAATAAAACATAAATGTTCCATGACTGATACAGCTGAACACATCTGCTGTACAAAGGCTACAATCGCTTCTTTGTCAACTTTCCAGTGTGGGTATTGAGGGCCACAGACAGCTCATTGCTGCCCCCTTGTGTTTAGGCTCAGTATTGAAGGTGAATCGTGACAGTTACATAAGGGTTAAAAATAAATAAATAACAGACTCCTGAATGCAGTGCTCATACTTACAGAACTTCCAATAGATAACAACAGTTTGTTCTGTTACCTTTGGGCTTAAAAGAGCTGAGATATGCAATGACAGAAACATTTCATAAAAATATTTTAACATTGTATTAAAAAAACGAACATTTGTAAATGATTTACTTAAAAAATGAGTACACAACTAAAGCTAATGTGCTTGGGAATGCTTTGGCATAAATAAACATGAACACTTTTGTAGATAAATGAAGTCCATTGGTATCAGTTTGTCATACAGACACTTCCCCTATTGTTTCATAGTTAGTTTCACTCTGCTAGTTGTCTGCTTATAAACTCAGTGGGACACTGTGAATGAAATGTCCTTCTCTTTTGGCCATAAAACACTATCATGGTTTCATTCCAGTCTATAATGAAACCATCTGAATCCATTAGAAAGAGCTCCCAAACTCTTAAAATAAGTCTGTGCTGATTTGACAAATAAAAGCTTTGGAGAGATTGGACACTGAGAAATTAGATGCGATTTCACACGCAGGTCAATGGCAAAGTGAGAGACTCGTGAAGCAACATGTGCAGTACTGCCTAAGACTTATTTCACTTTAAATCAACAATACCTGTCTTTTTTCAAATAAAGTCAAGTAAAATGGAAGTGAGAAGCACAAAAAAATAAACACATTCAACACTGTCAATCTTCCCAGTGGTCCCCCACTTAGAGAAACTTTACAATCGTTCCTTCTTTAGAATAAAAAAAAACAGTGGGAGAAAAAAAAGAGACGCCAATGCGGGTTCAGTCCTGACCCAGGTTATGGAGTTAGGGAGAAGAACCACTGTCCTCCATCATGCAGGGTCCAGATGAACTAACAATGCATCACAGGAGGGCAGAGAACTTCAGTGTGCATATAATTTGTGTCGAACGCCACTCGTTTTGATCAGTTAAGGTCCTGAATCCCAAATTTGCTAAAATATTTCATAAATCCATCCCTCTTCAGCAAATATCTCAAGCCCAATGTGCCTCGCCTCAAGGGGAGAGATTCTGGGGAGGGTTTTAACAGTTTGCACTGTAGAGCACCTAATTACTAGTGTAGATCACTGCCCATGATTTAAGTAGATCTTTGTTAAAAAAATGGAAAAATATGAAACTATAAACTACAAAAAAACATGGCCGTGTAAGACTGCACTGCATTCTGGGAGGCCCGATGCTGCTCCTTGTACAGGAAGTAAATGTGAGTTCCAGACGAGGAATAGGAAGTTGGGGGCAAACCCCTAAAGCGGCAGCGTCTCTCACTCAGGACACTCCGAGCCCAAGTCCACTCGCACCGGAAAAAAAAACATTCGTAAGGCTTGAGGGTTAAAAAAGGAGATCATACCCAGCGGCTGAGCTGTCTCAGTCAGGGTTGTGGTGGGTTGGGGCAGTTTGGGGTAGTTAGGGGGTTCTATTGCCTCTGAAATCCTGGATAAAGAACGTGAAAATGAGAGGAGAGGGAGAGGTTAGAAAAGATGGACACACACTGGCACTAGTCGTGAGCACAACACGACACCAGGCCAACTTTGATACCACGGCACCAGGCCATCTTTGATACCACGGCACCAATGCCTCAGTTAACATGAAGACTTTTCCCTTCGGCCACCACCTCACTGAGCATCAGCACGAGCTCCTGCTCCAGACAGGAAGTTACCTCACGGAATCATAAAGAGAATGGGATGACAGCTGACAACATGTGTGTCAACTTTCAACAAAGGCCTCAAGCATCCCAAAGCATTATTATTATTATTATTTACTGTTATAGTGTACAGCTTGTTAGCATTTAAATGCTAAATCAGTACTTAGATGAACTGCAATGTTTCTGTGTTGATGATAACTAAGGCATTTCTCCTGTTCAATGCGGCCTCAATCACACAACTCGTCGTCCTCAATCACACAACTCTCTAACCCTAACCCTCACCCTAATCCTCAATCACACAACTCTTCGTCGGTAGAGGTGGCAGAATCCAACCTTTAGAAAGTGCAAGAGCGTTAGCATAAGCATAAGCATTAGCTATCTCTCATTTCTGTCCTTCACAAAAAACATATGAGCACTGGCAGACTGGTAGAGTCCAGACACCACACGGGAAGGAATGGTTAGAATATTCACGCCAGTCCAAACAGTCAGTGTGTGTAAGTGGTATTTGTTTGTTTGTTTGTTTTGTGGATCTCAACAGGAACTGGAGTTAACTCTTTTTTTTTCTTCTTTTTTTTACCTTATAGTGCTGATTATTTCAATGTTTTCTTTTTAAAGTTTTTTTCCCCCACAAGTGCAGCAAAAACATCAAAAAGCCAAGGGGGAGATTTTTCAGGAGAGGCAGCCATGCTGTTACGCTGCTCTGCTCTGGAACGCTGGTTTGGCCAGGAGCCAATGGCACAGACGTAGATGCACACACTTTCAGTTCTGTTGGCTGGCGGTCGCCAAATGCAGCTGTGTAGTCCGGAAGAGTCCAACTCCCTTCCGAATCTGGTGTGTGCCACCATTAGACGCGAGGTGCTCACCGAAGAGGCCCTTCATCCAAGTCCACGGCCATCACACCAGACAACATTTGAGCAGAGAGGAAGTCGCATCACATCCTGTGGGGGCTGAAATCATCCAGCCTCTTATCCTTCACATCCTCATCATGGACCTGTCGCGAGCCATGTCCCTCCCCTTCCTGCTTGTGTCTTCCCGTCCATTGGTGGATAGGTGTGTCAGTCACTCTGAGTGTCCAATTAGAGAGTGGCCAGGATGCGGGAGAAGGAGATGAGGACGGCGAGGGTGGTCTGGCCCACGCCGAACACCAGGGCCTCCAGAGGTGCCATGTCCTTGCCTGCTCCGCGGTACACACCTGCTACTGCTGCACCTGTACACACAGACACACACACACACACACACACACACACACACACACAGACACAGACACAGACACAGACACAGACACAGACACACACACACACACACACACACACACACACACACACACACAGACACAGACACAGACACAGACACACACACACACACACACACACACACACACACACAGACACACACACACACACACACACACACACACACACACACACACACACACGCCACCGAAACATAAATTCTTTCAGATTGATCAATCCACGACATAAATCTCATCCCTACACAAGCTACACAACCTGTCGGATAATTGATTAATAAAGGTGTTCAGGCAACAAAATGCACACTGGGAAAGGACATTTGTTTACTGTTAAAAAAG
>NC_137918.1:7554452-7576952 GCF_963457725.1 Sprattus sprattus
ACACCTTGGGTAACTCTGTTGAGTTTATATAACTTGGAGTAGAATAATAAAAAAACTAATTAAAGTAGAACACAACAAAATAAAAAAGAACATTTCATGATCCTCGAATGTCCGCCGCAGGACGGAAGTCTTTTGGACTCTAGAGCTTCAGCAACACATTCCGACAACAATCGAAACCCACATCTGCGTGATATGTGCGTTAGATCAGACAATGTTCTATTGTGTCGTCAGACACACACACACACCAACGTGCACGAAAGTGTACACACACACACACACACACAAGAATACACAGATAGGGAGAAAGGGGAGACAAGCACTCACACACACACACACACACACACACATATACAGCCGCGGAAAAAATTAAGAGACCACTTCAAAATTATCAGTTTCTCTGGTTTTACTATTTATTGGTATGTGTTAAAGTAAAATGTACATTTTTGTTTTATTCTATAACCTACTGGCAACATTCCTACCAAATTTCAAATAAAAATATTGTCATTTAGATCATTTATTTGCAGAAAAATGACAATTGGTCAAAATAGCAAAAAAGATGCAGTGTCTTCAGATCTCGAATAATGCAAAAAAAACAAGCTCATATTCATTTTTAAACTACACAATACTAATGCTTTAACTTAGGAAGAGTTCAGAAATCAATATTTGGTGGAATAACCTTGATTTAAAATCACAACTTTCATGTGTCTTGGCATGCTCTCCACCAGTCTTTCACATTGCCGTTGGGTGACTTTATGCTACTCCTGGCGCAAGAATTCAAGCAGCTCGGCTTCTTATCATGGCTTGTGACCATCCATCTTCCTCTTGATCACATTTCAGAGTTTTTTTTATGGGATTCAGGTCTCGAAATTGGGCTGGCCATGACAGGGTCCTGATCTGGTGATACTCCATTCACACCTTTACTGGCCTGGCTGTGAGGCATGGAGCATTGCCCTGCTGGAAAAAACACTTCTCAGAGTTGGGGAACATTGTCAGAGCAAAAGGAAGCAAGTTTTTCTTCCGGGACAACGTTGTACTTTGCCTGGCTGAGGTTTCTAAAAGACCATAAGGATTGAACCAAAGCCGACTGGAGGGTCTCCTAGTTCGTCTTCTCTGATGAGTCCAATTTCACAGTAGGTGCAAGACTCTGTGGCTTGTAGGCCTCTCCAGGTCTCCGTCTAACCATCAGACGACCATGTGTTGGGCAAAGCTGAAAATTGGACTCATCAGAGAAGACGAACTAGGACACCCTCCAGTCCGCTTTGGTTCAATCCTTATGGTCTTTTTACAAACCAAAACCAGAGAAACTGATAATTTTGAAGTGGTCTCTTAATTTTTTCCGCGGCTGTATACACGTACACACACACACACACACAATCACACACTCTCACACAGCCATTGACACACTCACACAGACACACACTCATGCACACTCAAGTGTAAAACTGAGTGCTTTTATCCCGAGTTACAGTAACTCCAGGTGCATACTCTTTGTTTCCCAGCCTTCCCAGCTGTGTGATCAGTTGATTCATCAGCCTTGTTTGACAGCTGCAGTGGCTGTGATGACAGATCTCATACGGCTAACTAACACTAACCTGCTGTTCTGAACGACAGGTAGCACTTATACCCATGCATGTGTGTGTGTGTGTGTGTGTGTGTGTGTGTGTGTGTGTGTGTGTGTGTGTGTGTGTGTGTGTGTGTGTGTGTGCGCTTTATGTGTGTATGTGTGTGTGTATATACTTGAACTATGTATATTGCATACAATGCACTGCAAAAATTCAGCTTTTACAAAAATGAATAAAATGGGGGACATATTACCTAAAATAAGTCAAAGGATTAAAAAATTAGACTTACCAAGATTAAAAAAAAATAACCCAAATATATCTTAAAACTAGTGTGTCCAGACTAAAAACAAGTACATTTGTCTTGAGTCTAACTTTGATAAAGCAGTTTTGTACTTGTGGTGATCAAACTAGTTATAAAAACTAGCTAGTTAACAAGTTATAATACCTTATTAAGATAATTAATGACTAAAACGCTTGAAGCAAGTGAAATGCTTTAACATAAAAAATGCTACAGTATGTAAGAAGAAATATCTCGTAAAAAACAAGCATATTGCCTTGATTTAAGATATTTCATCTTACTAAGATTTCAATTTTTGCAGTGTATGTTGCAAATGCATTAGGTATTTACGCACCCACCAACTCGTTACCACAACCACATCATTGACCTTGTATTAACCTTTGGCTTAAAAATTGACCACCCTATGGTTCTACTTCGAAATACTGTCCTTTCAGATAATCACCTAATAACATTCACGAGCAATTAGAACTCTGCACAACATCAGAATGAACCCACTTCTAAAGCTGTTGTTTATCTGACAAGACTACAACAGAATTTATGTCAACACAACCAACCGCACTTGCCTCAGCTAGTAGTCCAGGCACTGAAGGTGGCACAATCACATCTCCTCAGCTCTTACTCCTGGCACTGAAGGTGGCACAATCACATCTCCTCAGCTCTTACTCCTGGCACTGAAGGTGGCACAATCACATCACCTCAGCTCTTACTCCTGGCACTGAAGGTGGCGTAAGCACATCTCCTCAGCTCTTACTCCTGGCACTGAAGGTGGCACAATCACATCACCTCAGCTCTTACTCCTGGCACTGAAGGTGGCACAATCACATCACCTCAGCTCTTACTCCTGGCACTGAAGGTGGCGTAAGCACATCCCCACCTTAGCTCTTACTCCTGGCACTGAAGGTGGCATAGGCACATCTCCTTAGCTCTGACTCCTGGCACTGAAGGTGGCGTAAGCACATCTCCTCAGCTCTGACTCCTGGCACTAAAGGTGGCACAGTCACATCACCTTAGCTCTTACTCCGGGCACTGAAGGTGACACAAGCACATCCCCACCTCATGTCAACCTACTAACAGATGGCGTCACAAGTGTGCTTCACTCAACCCTTGACACTGTTGCACCACTGAAAAAGAGAATAACAAAACAGAAAAGACTCGCCCCATGGTACACTGACCAGACTCGTGCACTTAAACAAATTACTCAGAAACAAGAAAAAAAAAACTCTTTTCTTCCTGATTAACAGGGCGTTTTTCCTTGCCCCCTCACCATTGTGCTTACTTTACAGGGGTTCAGGTCCTGGGCTCTGTGAAGCACCTTGAGACAATTTTATTGTTTTGGCTCTATATGAATCAAATCAAATTGAATTGGATTTAATTGAAGTAGAGAGACCTTGAAGCTCAGAGCTTGGTTTTTATCTCTTCAGCTCGTGTGTACATCACAAAGTTAGACGCCTCAATAACTGGTCACTCTGCAGACATCATAAAATGGCAGCATTTGAATATTTATCAGATGACAAGCCAACAGTGTTGTCATAATATTCTGGAAAACGTTCTTATGCGATATGGTGTATTATAGTGTGTGTGTGTGTGTGTGTGTGTGTGTGTGTGTGAATGTGTGTGTGAATGTGTGTGTGTGTGTGTGTGTGTGTGTGTGTGAATGTGTGTGTGTGTGTGTGTGTGTGTGAATGTGTGTGTGTGTGTGTGTGGTTCCACTGCTGAAACCTAGTACAAAGCTAAATCCGCATGTTGTGGTCACACACAACACGCCACCTACAACGTGCACTTTTGAGATGTCTGATCATTCTGACCTAGTGCACCAGACTAGAAGGGCAGGCCTTCCTGGAAAACAAATTATATTTTTGTTTTGTTAGGCTGAAAATATCTCTCACTTTTTATCGAACCGCCTAAATCATGATTTAATATTCTGCCTTTCATTGCATTGGCTTCTAGATGGCTTCTTGATGAAATTGCTTCATGGATTTCTTCATTAATAATCTTGACAAAACAAGACACAACTGAAGTGCTTGAGAATAAATGTTTTCAGATGACAGCAAAATCACACAAAGTAAATACATGATTTATGGTTTTTCGTGATAGTTTTTTTTGGCCAAAACTATTTTAATACCCGTATTAGAATGCAGTCTGACAACACCCAGAGTGGTATGAAGCTCTTTGGACGAGTCCATTTCAGGGAGGATGTGAGCACACACACAAATCAACAAATCATTACAAACAGAGATTACTGTACTACTCACACAAAGAGCTCAAAGGACACATCAATATATGCACACAGACAAACACTCAGACAGATACACAAACACAAAAACACAAACACACACAGACACACATACGTACACACACACACACACACACACACACACACACACACACACACACCTCAGACACAAAGCCTGGCCTGCAGCATGTATTGTGCGATGCTTGGGACACAGAGGAGGGTGTTGTTGTGAGAGCGCCGTTCTGGAGGAGGTGGGAGCATGACCAAGCAAGGAGCCCTATTCATATCCTCTCCCTTCACCTCCTTCTCTCCTCTCTTCTCCCTCTGTTCCTCTCCCTTCACCTCCTTCTCTCCTCTCCTCTCCCTCTGTTCCTCTCCCTTCACCTCCTTCTCTCCTCTCCCTCTGTTCCTCTCCCTTTACCTCCTTCTCTCCTCTCCCTCTGTTCCTCCTTCATCACCTCCTTCTCTCCTCTCCCTCCTTCTTCACCTCCTTCTCTCCTCTCCTCTCCCTTCACCTCCTTCTCTCCTCTCCTCTCCCTTCACCTCCTTCTCTCCTCTCCTCTCCCACTGTTCCTATCCCTTCATCACCTTCTCTCCTCTCCTCTCCCTCTGTTCCTCCTTCATCACCTCCTTCTCTCCTCTCCTCTCCCTTCACCTCCTTCTCTCCTCTCCTCTCCCTCTGTTCCTCTCCCTTCACCTCCTTCTCTCCTCTCCTCCTGTTCCTCTCCCTTCATCACCTTCTCTCCTCTCCTACCCCTCTGTTCCTCCTTCTTCACCCCCTTCTCTCCTCTCCTCTCCCTCTGTTCCTCTCCCTTCACCTCCTTCTCTCCTCTCCTACCCCTCTGTTCCTCCTTCTTCACCTCCTTCTCTCCTCTCCTCTCCCACTGTTCCTCTCCTCTCCTCTCCTCTCCCTCTGTTCCTCCTTCATCACCTCCTTCTCTCCTCTCCTCTCCTCTGTTCCTCTCCCCTCACCTCCTTCTCTCCTCTCCTACCCCTCTGTTCCTCTCCCTTCACCTCCTTTTCTCCTCTCTTCTCCCTCTGTTCTTCTTCCTTCACCTCCTTCTCTCCTCTCTAACTCTTCTCTCTCTTACTCTCTCTTCATTTCTCCCTGTCTCTCTCTCTCTCTTCCTCTCTCGTCATTTCTTCCTCTCTCTCTCCTCCCTTCCTCTCTCTTTATCTGTCATATCTACCTGTCTCTCTCCATCTTTCTCCACCTCCCTCTCTCCACACCTCTCCTTTCGTCTCTTGCTCTTTCTGTCCTTCTCTCACTCTCCGTCTCCCTTTCTCTCCTTCTCCTTCTCTCTCCCCTTCTCCTTCACTCTCTCCCTGTCTCCCTGTCTCCCTCCCTCTCTGCTCTCACTGTCCTTCTGTCTTTCCCCCCTCTCCCTTCCCATCTCCCTCTCTCTATCCCTCTCACCCCACTGCCCTCTCCCCTTCCCTCTCCCTCTCTCCCCTTCCCTCTCCCTCTCTCCTCTTCCTCTTCCCTCTCTCCTCTTCCCTCTTCCCTCTCCCCTTCTCTCTCCCTCTCCCCTACTCTCTCCCTCTCCCTCTCCCTCTCCCTCTCCCTCTCCCTCTCTCCTCTTCCCTCTCTCCCTCTCCCTCTGTCTGCCACAATGCCAAAGTGCCAAAGGCCCTGGCATGGACTAAGAGCCTGGGCTTCATCACACAGGGGCAGTGAAAGGACAGGCTGGCAGTGCCAGCACCAAACTGGGCAGAGGATGGCCCCTCGGATCGTTCTAGAAGATCACCAGCGAGCAGACTCATCCGCACTCCCAGAGAGTGGATTGGATGCTTCAGAGATGTCTGTCAGGAGTGAGGAAAGTAGGTAAGAAAATGGATCTATATTCGGCCAGCACTTTGTCTTGATCAGAAGAGAGAGCCAGAAAACTAATGCAGCGTAGAACCATCAGCCCGAGGAGATGTCTGGTCTGCATGATAGTTTCTCAGCATGTCCATTTAGCATGTGTGTGTGTGTGTGTGTGTGTGTGTGTGTTTGTGTGTGTGTGTGCGGAGACTACGGAGGCCATCGACCCACCCGTCCCAGAGCAGACAGGCCAGAGAGCGATGGAACAGAGGAGACACAGGACCTCTCACCCCACACAATACTGCTGCCCGTCGGTCTCCCTCTCCGTAACTCTACCTGTGTGTCTCACACTAGCCAATACTGCTGTCTGTCTCGCTCTCCGTAACTCTACCTGTGTGTATCACACTAGCCAATACTGCTGTCTGTCTCACTCTCCGTAACTCTACCTTTGTGTCTCACACTAGCCAATACTGCTGTCTGTCTCGCTCTCCGTAACTCTACCTTTGTGTCTCACACTAGCCAATTCTGCTGTCTGTCTCGCTCTCCGTAACTCTACCTGTGTGTCTCACACTAGCCAATACTGCTGTCTGTCTCACACGAGGCAATACTTCCTCTAAACTTAGTGACGGTCTCTCTGCCTGTCTGTCTTACACCGTCTCTTTATTTGGCTCAACACATGCTGTCTGTCTCTCTACCCGTCTGTCTCATATCAATCAGCACTACCTCTAAATATTGTGACCAGTCTACTAACACCAACCATACCTCTGTCTGTCTCTCTACCTGTCTACCTCGCATCATGCAATGCTGCCTCCAAACATGCTGTCTGTCTTGCACTGTGCAGTAGGGTCTCAAAACACCTCTCCCTCTCATACCGCGCTCACAACATCGCTTCTAAACACACAATTTTGCTGTCTCTGAAAACATGAGATCATTCCTCTACCTATCCGTCACACTCTGGTTCCTTGTGCTGTTCAACCCTGCCTCTGAAACTCGAAACTCGTTTTACTATTTGTCTCTTTTACATATGCAACACTGCCAATAGCGCTGCCTGTCTCGTTCTGTGTCTCTCTCTCACACACACACGCAAACACACGCATGCACGCACTCAAACAAACAAAGCAATGACATCGTCTGACCACACTACCCCTCATGGCATGACAGCAATGCCAGGCAGAGATGGAGCCAGGCGGAGAGATCAGGGCGGGGTGTGTGTGTGGGGGGGGGGGGGGGAGGGAGTGTGTGTGCTTTTTTGAGTGATGAGATGTCAGGCTGCTGGTGCTTTTGTCATCAGGGATGATGACCTCTAATGACCTCCTGTTGTCAGTCACGGCATTAATGCTCCATAATCCCATATCGTGACACCGCAGTTACCAAAGTTACCAAAGCTTGCAGGATGACGGAAAGTCTATACTCACACTCACACTCTCACTCTCTCTCCTCTCTCTCTCTCTCGCTTCTGTCATTTTTGAGGAAGCTACACTTTAGTTGTTTTTTCCTGGGTACACTAGTGCAAAGGCTGGCTTTTGCAAGGCACTGCACTGGCAGGAAGCAGTAGAGCCCTGTGAACGTGATCCTGAGGACCTGCTGCCAGAGGAATCACAGTGTGGGCTCTGTGTGTGTGTGTGTGTGTGTGTGTGTGTGTGTGTGTGACAATAATTTCACTGAGCTTTTCTAAGACTGATGTCTGAAGAACACTAACTGTAATGTACGTCATGCATACAATGTGTTGGGAAATGGACTCTCAGCGCCTCCGAGAAATACTGTCTCATGAAACATGACCACAACTATGACCTACAGAATTCCACAGCACACGCTTTGCACAGGAAGGATTCACAAGTTTAACAAAGAGACCTTTTCTGGCCACAGTGTGCAGTTGCAAGCCCTCTGAGAACAAACAGCAAACATCTGGGCTAACAGGAAATTAGTTTGTTGCATTTGTCTGTGACTCGGCAAAGCAGCAGAGCGAGGGAGTGACATTTATTACAAAGCTCTGTTCAGCCTGTCTGTACTGACATCAAGAGTCCATGATTATAACCAGAGGTTTGTGTGTGTGTGTGTGTGGTTGTGTGTGTGTATGTGTGTCTGTGTGTGTGTGTGAGTCTAAGTGTGTGTGTGACTGTCTGTGTGTGTGTGACTGTCTGTTTGTGTGTTTGTGTGTGTGTGCTTGTAGTTGTGTGTGTGTGTGTGTGTGTGTCTGTGTGTCTGTGTGTCTGTGTGTCTGTGTGTCTGTGTGTCTGTGTGAGTCTATGTGTGTGTGAGTGTCTATGTGTGTGAGTGTCTATGTGTGTGTGAGTCTATGTGTGTGTGTGTGTGTGTGTATGTGTGTCTGTGTGTGCGTGCATGTGTGTTCACCAGACCACAGCCATAATCAAGAGCCCTCTGACAGTGCAAAGACAGGTGTGAAGACGGGAAGACTCAACCAACCAGTGCCCACTTCCTCTTTCCTCTGAAGCCCTGTATAGCGGTCTGCTGCCGCTAACTTTAGCATGCCAGTCGCATCCTTGCACAGTCAGCAACATTAACATTTTGTTTTGTCATCACGTGTTTCCCCTTTACCAGATCTCTGGCTGATTACAGCCATAATCGAAGTTAGCACCGTGCCAGACATGACCATATATGAACAGAAAAGGACCTCCCATTGCTGTAGTTGGAAGAATACGTGTTTTATTTTATCTTGATGATGCACAAATATGGCCTGTTTCTCTCTGTCTCCCATTCACACCCATGCGATCTGTACTGTAAACGTGTGACTTAAACCAGGGTATGATAGAAAAACACATAGAAAAAAATATGTCTATTCAGATGGTTAATTGGTGTTCCACTGAAACAGTACACCTGTATCTATCTGTGAACAATCTATTAAGTGAACAGACTGACTGCAGTGGCTTTCCAGAAGACACAGGTTTCACACTACAGTAGAGACTCGCACCACCAACACACCGGGGGAGTAAGAATGGCGTCTAACCTGGTGCCTCGAGGACGACCAGAGCTCTCAACGCAAGCGGCTGGCAAACGGGCCCTAACAGCATTGACTACTGATCACTAACGGGCCCTAACAGCATCGATTACTGATCACTCGACCGGTAAAAGTGTGTGGCTGCCCAGCAGAGGCGGTGGCAAACCCAGTGTGAGACAGACAGACACGTAATGACACACACGCTGCCGTTCACAATGGGGATGACGTGGAGGCTGCCGAACAGCCAAGTTTCGGATGGAAAATGCGATGCTGTCCCACGGAGATCCAGAGGTCTTGATGGGCGAGTCCGTTACAATGGGCAGAGAGGAGGCTCTCTATACACAGAGAATGAGACATCACGCACGGCGGCGCACAGTGTCGGTTAGGCTATGTGGCACCAGGCTACTTGTCTCCCTTTAAAAATGGACGCGCACAGCTGTCCATGTCGCCCATTCTAAACCACTGTACAGTAGCAGGTACCGAGAAGCACTCAATGCGCGTCACCCCGGCGTGGAGCGGGAGAGCCCGTCGGCTAACGGTCTGTGTGAGCGCTGTCCGCTGTCAAATAACGCGATTTTGACATACCTGTAAAGTGTTGGAGCCTCGGTACCGTGCCTTGCACCCACAGGCTCAGCACTTGCTGCACTGACAGATTAATAGAATAATCCCGGTTCATGTTTCTGCCGCCGCTGCCTACGCCGCCGCCACCCGGGTTCGCACCCCTCTTTGTCAAATGGCTGTTCGTGGCTCTTGACGAAGACATCGAGGAGGAGACCAGGGTGCCAAGAGGAGGCTTTCCCCCCGGTGCGCCCCTCTCTACCGGTGCCTCTGTTTTGGCTTGCCGTTCGTCTCCGGTCTGGGAATCGAGGGACCGCTGGCTCGTCTGCTCCTTGCCAAGGAGAACGGCGGCTGGTTCGGAGCCATGATGAGTACGGCAAGGCGAGTGCAACGCACACAGTCGCCCTACATCGGCTCGCCTCCCTTCAGAACGCTTAAAGGCGCAGTTACCCTTAAAGGGGAGGGTGCCATGAATATGTGACCTACAGTGAAAAATTGCAGTTAATGAATGAAAACCAAACAGATGTAAATGACAAATTAACATGGACCGCTCCTACAACCCACAAACGTATGCTGTTGCAATCTGATGTCATAAATGTGGTCTGTGTAATTATAAGACCATTGAGAGGGAGGGGTCGATAACATCTGAATTATTGCAAAATGCTATTTCACGCATCATTAATACATTCACCTTATCATCCGGAAGGTCAACGCCTTGGACATAGATTAAGGCAAACTCCAACGCGGCAGCAATTCTTGTTGCAGTGATTTCTTTTAAGGCCCCCTTGCCTATATATATATATATGATATATAACCATTGTTAATAATTGCTTGACAGTTAAATATTGTTATGACGTTCATTCAAAATTTCATTCAAAATTTCTAAGAAGAACTAAGTGAGACACACTCTTATGTATTCTCCACATACACATGTGATCCCAGCTCCCTTGCTTCAGCAGTCAGTGTGATGCTGTGTGATCCTCTTCGCTGTCTCTTTATCTCCGTCCTCTCAGCTTGAACAAGACAGCTTGAGACAGAGGTGTTGTGCTTCAGCCTCCTGAATTTTCTAGAAAGTTCTCAGCTCACAGATGTCTTCTTGTTTCTCACAGTTTTGAGTGGGTTACATGCGTGTTATATTTTAGGAGCCTATTTATAATGTAAGACCCAGCACCGGATAAGGTCTCCTAGAGTGAAGAGAAATCCAGTCTGACTGCGCAAGAATCTTTTGTTTTATCTGCACCTATCTCTGATATCTGCACGTAAAAAAGCAGTTACATGTCTCAACAAACCATGACAGGCAAAAGAGTCCATAAATCTCCTCTCCAAGGTTCCTCAGAGGCAGCCTTGACCTTTTGACCTTTTGACCTGGATGGTTAGAATAGAGAGGGCGTATCTGGAGGCTCAGTGCACCTCCTGTAGGGACTCTCCCTCCAATTACCCCCCTGTGTTCTGAGCTCGTTAAGGCGTCATTCTTACCCTGTGTTCTGAGCTCGTTAAGGCGTGCCGTCTACAACATTTCACCTTCTGTAATGAGAAACCGTTAAAGAAGGACGGCCCTGCGTCAAGTCTGTCGTTCATTCCCGAGTCGAGAGTCTCCAAAGGGCTACGGAGACTGGGGTAGGGAGGGACACGTGGAGGGACACAGGTGGTTTGGGTGCCTGACATCTGGCTGAGAGATGGGTTGTGTTCAACTGTGTGTGTGTGTGTGTGTGTGTGTGTGTGTGTGTGTGTGTATGGGTGTGTGTGTGTATGGGTGTGTGTGTCTGTGTGTATGGGTGTGTGTGTGTGTGTGTGTGTGTGTGTGTATGGGTGTGTGTGTGTGTATGGGTGTGTGTGTGTGTGTGTGTATGGATGTGTGTGTGTGTGTGTGTGTGTGTGTGTGTGTGTGTGTGTGTGTATGGGTGTGTGTGTGTGTATGGGTGTGTGTGTGTGTGTGTGTGTGTGTGGATGTGTGTGTGTGTGTGTGTGTGTGTGTGTGTGTGTGTGTATGGGTGTGTGTGTGTGTATGGGTGTGTGTGTGTGTGTGTGTGTATGGATGTGTGTGTGTGTGTGTGTGTGTGTGTGTGTGTGTGTGTGTATGTGTATGTGTGTGTGTGTGTGTGTGTGTGTGTGTGTGTGTGTGTGTGTGTATGGGTGTGTGTGTGTGTGTATGGGTGTGTGTTTGTGGGGGGGGGGGTGTACATGCAGGTCTTTTTTTTGAGAACAGACACAAGACCTCCCATAACCCACACACACATACCGTAGAGTTGTATAGGTAGTACTGTAGTCATATCTGAATATCCACCTAAGGAAACAGCATTTTTTTTAAATGATATATCAGATTAAACTTCTTTTAATCGTGCAGAGTCTCTGTAATATTTTTTCATGCCTGACAATTGAACTGAATTGAAGTTGAATGTTTGGTAAAAAAAATTAAATTAAATTAATGTGATGTAAATAATGCTGTGATGCATAAACTTGCCTTGTTTGATTGGTTGTGAAAGGTCAGGCGGGGTCACATGTTGTTTTTATTTCTGCTTTGTTTTGTCTTATTGTCCTGTAGTCTAGTCATTTTATATGATGTTAGTTTGCTTGACACAACATTGACGACTTCCATTAATTGAGCATGAGCTCACATTTTTGTGTTTTCTGTCGGCATAGCATAGTCATTAAGTTAACAACGTGGGTCGATAGTAATAAGGCTTATGCTACTGCCTGTGGTATGAGTCTTGTACATCTATGATGGGCTATACTGGTGTCTTTAGTATGTCAATTAATGTGCTATTTGTTGGCAATTCAAATACATTAATATAATGTATTGCAATGTGTGGATGAAGTGTATATTCTGTAGGTATTAAATATGTCATGTAAGCATAGGCTGGTTGGACTGTGAGACGCTGTGAGCACACACCCCAGGGGCTGGGGGTCACTGACGAGGCTTTCTTGCCCAGGGGGCCTGGATTTCATGATCCCTTTGTGTGTGTGTGTGTGTGTGTGTGTGTGTGTGTGTGTGTGTGTGTGTGTGTGTGTGTGTGTGTGTGTGTGTGTGTGTGTGTGTGTGTCTGTGTGTGCGTGCCAGTAAAGCTTGTAATCAATAGCATCCGATTTGCTTTAAGGAGAAAAGGCTATAATTATCCGATGTGGAAACCCCTCAGAAATGTCTCTGTCTTTGACGTTCATTCCGGCCATTTAAGTCATGAAGGCCTGTGATTCATGAGGTAATGTATTCAGACCTCTAATTTTGTGTCTATGGTAATTTATACCGATTTGAGGTGGTGGAAAAGGCTTTTCTCCTCCCCCAAAATAACAATGACATTTACATTTCAGACGAATCAGCCTTGTTTGGAGTCTTTGACCTTGAATTTAATGAGACGCTGTCTGAGGAACTGTCCTCTGTGAGGTTTAATCATTAATCATTAATTCGCGGAAGTCCGTATCCTCTCCTCCCCGTCGTTTATATTTTTGTCCAGCAGATGGCGCATTCGTTCCACATTTACGCCTTTTTGCGGAGGAAAACGAGCAGTAGTTTTCCACTGAGGGCCTGGTTTTCCCGATGGTCCACACACTCTGGTCACACACCCAGTGTGTGGGTGTGTGTGTGTGTATGAGAGAGGGGGTGGGGGGGGGAAGTGCGTGGGTTTGTGTTTATGTGTGTGTTGTGTTGCATAATACACTCCTCTGTTATTATTATTATTATTATCATTTCTACCGGGGCACCATTGGCAGCATCCTGTCCAGCTGCATCACTGTGTGGGGCAGCAGCTGCACTGAACACAGCAGAAAAGCACTGCAACGCATAGTGAACACAGCTGGTAAGATCATTGGTGCCCCACTCCCTTCCCTGCAGGACACATACACCACCCGGCTCAAAAAGCCACCTCAATTGCGAGTGACACCAGCCAACCTGCACACAGCCTGTTTAGCCTACTACCACGCGCCACCAGACTCAGTAATAGCTTCATACACCAAGTCGTCAGGAAGCTAAACTCTCTCCCCTTACTCCTCCCAGTCATATTTATTTGACAGTCTGACAAGAGGCTGAAAATACCCCCCTAAAATCACTCAGGACTCTACAACAAACTGCCTCTGCACTTTTATCACTTATGTTTACCACCACTTACTGTTCAACTTGCACTGCTAATGTAACAGGATGTTTTTTGCTGCCATTACTAAATTGCCTTTTTTTTGCACTACCATAACCTCACTTTATAAGGAAACTTATGCTGCTATATCTATATGTTTATCTGTATGTTCTACTTGTATTATGTAATGTCTTGTCTGTATGTTCTACTTAGTATTAGGTCATGTCCTGTCTCATCTGTTGTGCCTGTGCACTTTATATGCTTCACCGTAGGAGAGTGGGAAACGTTCTTTCGATTACTTTGTATGTCTTGACATTTGAAGTAATTGACATTAAAGCTACTTTGACTTTGACTTTGATAATAGTAAATGTTTTGACATTGAACAGGGTCTCATAAATATATTTTGCCATTACCAATAGTAACAATGTAAGTATGTTTACACACTGGCAACACATGCTTACAAACACACCTACAACTGACACAATTGACCCAGAGCATAGCGTGTGAAACAGGTACAATTGACCAGAGCATAGCGTGTGAAGTAACAATGCACCATCAGGCACCATTCTCATGTGAAATACCCCACAAGCTTTCTTTTCTATAACTCTTGCCTGAAACTATCTATGACTTCGGCTGCAACCTGAGAGGGCTGTGTGTGGCACAGGCACCCCCCCCCCCCCCACACTCACACACACACACACACACACACACACACACACACACACACACACACAACACACACACACACACACAACCTCTCAGTGACTGGATGAACCGGCCATGCCCCTTATCTATTCTCCCAAACTCTTTTTGTTTTGTCTCGTGCTGTTTTTGTTTTCTTGATGTCTCACCGTCACTGTCACCGTCACCGCCATGTGTCCATTGTTTGTCTCCGGTCGTAACCCAACTCCAGAGCGGCGAGATGTCGCCGTGAGCGTAGCTCGCTCAGACTCACCTTATCAGGCCTGGCCACCCCTGTCGTCTGTACAGGAGTCCCCAGGATGGTGCACTGGGATTGGGGTGAGTCATCTGCCAGGTTCCTCCCTTCCGGTGAGCATCCAGCTCCGAGGAGAGGAAGGATGAAAGGGGGCTCTTTACTGGAAGCAGCAAAGGCCACGCGTGAGTCATAGATCATCACAGCCCATATTATGTCACATTAGAGCAGCCAAAGTCAAGGGCAGCCGGCTAAAGTTTCATAGTATTTATTTCAATTCATTTACTCATTTCTTTTGTGTGTGTACGTTTTCAGTGCCTCACCTTATTGACAGACAATCCATCATCAAGGGTGTTCATTCATGCTTGTTTCTCACAAAAGAAGCAACTCCACATCTGAGTCATGACTCAGAGCCCACCTTTAACCTTTGACCTCCATCCTCATTCACGTAGGGGAACAGTCACCGTTCAGGTAGTTTCTTTATGAGTGGGGGGGGGGCTAAAGATCTAAAGATAGGACCAAAGACCCCATGCTTAAACAGAGGGGGAGGCAGAGGCACACCCACCGTGAGAATTACTCATAAAGAATGACAGCGTCCACCTTACTCATGTCCTTGGGCCCCGCTCTCACACAGTGTGTGTGTGTGTGTGTGTGTGTGTGTGTGTGTGCGCTCTCACAGTCCTTTAATAGAGGGTTTCTCCTGCCAAAGCCCAAAGGATTAAACCCTCGTGGACGGCCACCAATGTGTTGCTTCGATTCTTCCACATTTCACAGACAGTCACACACACTCACATACACGTACACGTACACGTACACGTACACGTACACGTACACACACACACACACACACACACACACACACACACACACACACACACACACACACACACACACACACACACACACACACACACACACACACACACACACACACACACACACACACTCTCACACACACACACACACACACACACACACACACACACACACACACACACACACACACACAGTTCCACAGTGTGAACTCTGCTTCTTTTGACTATGTACATGTAAAGATAAACAATGGATCAATTTCTGTACATGTAAAGATAAACAATGGATCAATTTCTGGGAGTGATTTGACTCATGTCAGCATGAGGTCAGTGTAGTCATGTTGTGGTGTTGGTGGGTGGGAATGTCAGTCATTGGACAAACATGGTTAGAGAAACGGCAGGAAACCTTTCACCTTTGGTAAAGACCGGTTAGATTACAATAGCTGACTAGCTGCAGGGTGTAATTACACGACCAAAGGACAACTTAAGCCCAATGACAATGAGAAATGGCAGGGCGTGTTCAGAAGCTTAACCAGGGGGATATCACTGTCCATCTACCCCACCCCCACCCCTACCACACCAATAAAGCCCCCCCCCCCCCCCCCCCCCCAACAGGTCAATTGTATGGGAACCCTGGCTTCAGGACTCGTCTAGATAGATGCACACATGAAAGGAAACAGAACCCTGTTATTATGGTTCTAGCGAGACTTCAGACAGTAGCGCACACTCACAGCGGAGTGAGTGCGTCATGGGAGGTCAGGAAGAAGGCAGGGCTTGGTCGTGTTGCAGCAGGCATGATGTGTGTGTGTGTGTGTGTGTGTGTGTGTGTGTGTGTGTGTCTGCCTTTGAGTATTGTTCCCCTCAGGGCACAGAATTTCAGAAGCGTTAACATGGAACTCAGAAAAGCATTACATGGAACTATCGGTTCCCATCAGTGTCAGATGAGATGAGTGTTTAATGTATGAGCTTAATCTTACGCTGCTGTCAATAACCCACGCATATCATGACAGGGTGCTAACGCACACATAGCATATCATGTCAGGATGCTAACGCACACATAGCATATCATGTTAGGATGATAATGCACACATAGCATATCATGTCAGGATGCTAACGCACACATAGCATATCATGTCAGGATGCTAATGCACACATAACATATCATGTCAGGTTGCTAACGCACACATAGCATATCATGTCAGGATGATAATGCACACATAACATATCATGTCAGGATGCTAACGCACACATAGCATATCATGTCAGGATGCTAATGCACACATAGCATATCATGTCAGGATGATAATGCACACATAACATATCATGTCAGGATGATAATGCACACATAACATATCATGTCAGGATACTAGCATTTGTGTTGATGTGAGCAGGAAAACTTAATGAAGTTGACAGAAAAGGGGAAAAAAATTAAGATGCTAAAGAAAAGCATTTGTTTGTTTCTGGTTTAGTCATCTTTAAATCCAATGACACTCACACACACACACTCACACATCCATTTATTCACACACATACATTCACATGCACGCGAATACACACACAACTACAGGCACACCTACATACACACACATAAACACAACTTCTTTTGTTTTTGAATTGGACACAATGTTTTATATTAACCGTAATTCAAATGGACAATGGAAAATTGCTGGATGTTTGGATGCAATACGATGTTTAGCAAGATGATTGGTAGTGATGGAGTGGATGCCAGATGAGACATTCCCTCAGAAAACAGATTTTACTGTTCATCTTTCTCTTTACTCTGTCACTCTCCCTCTTTCCCTCTCCCTCTCTCTCTCTCTCCCTCTCGCTCTCATTTTTGTCTCTCTCTCTCTCCCTCTGTCTCTTTCTCTCTCTCTCTCCCTCTGTCTCTTTCTCGCTCTCTCTCTCTCTCCCTTTCTCTTTCTCTCTCTCTCCCTCTCTCTCTCCCTCTCTCTTCCTGCCCACTTTTCACTCTAATTCCCTCACTCATTCAGTTTTTTCCTCCACTTTTCTTTTTTCTTGTCCCCAACGCCCCCCACTCTCCTTCTCTGGCTCTGTCTCTCACCCCCTCTGTCTCTCCCTCTCTCCCACTCTCTCTCCCTCTCTCTCTCCAGCTCTCCCTCTCTCTCTCTTTCTCTCTCTCCCTAGCTCGCCCTCCCTCTCTCCCTCCCTCTTTCTCCCTCCCTCTCTCTCTACCTTTCTCTATCTGTTTGTTCCTGCCCACGTTTCACTCTAATTCCCTATCCCTCCCTCATTCAGCTTTTTCCTCCACTTTTCTTTTTTCTTGTTCCCCACGCCCCCCACCCCCCTTCTCTGGCTCTGTCTCTCTCCATCTTTCTCTGCCACTCTCTATTTCTCTCAAATTGACTTTTTTTTCTCTCTCTCTCTCAGAGGAACCAGGCTTTGAGCTCGGTTCACAGGTAGATGCTACTCTCCAGCGGAGGTTTGCTGTGAGCTTTGGCCCAGAGTTCACAGAGATGCCGTTTGTTTGAAGTCCAGCTGAGGCAGCAGCAGTGTGTTACCCACGGTGTGTTAGCTACAGTGTGTTAGCCGCAGACGTACCGTCAGAGGTGGGACTTTACCGAAAAACAGGAAAGGCTGTTCGACTGGGCTCAACAGAACCTTAAACGGGGCTTTAACAAAGACTTTATAAGGTTTATACTGACATTACTTGAACAACACAATACATCAATAGCATAGTCATGAACATGGAAGAGTATGTAACCTGTTGTTTATCATTGGGACAGCCACTGTCCAATAGCATCACAGTTCCGTCTCATCATCAGTAACCATTCTATTTGTTCTAAGAACTTTGGATGCGGTAGGCTGTTATGTCATCAAACATTATGTCACCTGCTCCTATGATGAGCAATGATAGTCATATGACACAGTTACATAGCTGAACACAAACTATACTGGCAACCCATGCCAGGGTTTGCCATCTGCGGTGACATGCTGATGTAATGTCTTTCTGATAGCAGAGGGCTCCAGTAAAGTGTCTTTTGCAAAGAAGAAACCACTACCCGCCCTGAAGTAAAAATCCCCTAACATAGTTCTCTTCAGGATGCTGTGGTGCTGCTCATCTTTCGTCTATGAGAGAGCACTGCATGTGTCACTTTATTATGCTGTGATGCTTCTTATCCCTGGTCTGTGAGGTGTGTGTGTGTGTGTGTGTGTGTGTGTGTGTGTGTGTGTGTGTGTGTTCTCACAGTATTCTAATAGAAGGTTTCTCCTGAGTGTGAGTGTGAGAGATGCCTCTTGTGCAGTGTCTGTGATCTCTATGATTCACAAAAGATCGCTCTGATCCCGATCTCTTCCCTCGGCCTTATCAGCGGCTCTCGTCAGGATGCTTCCTCAAAGGAGTGGAGGCAGACGGTCAGGGTTCCTGTGCCCCGTCAGGGTTCCTCTGCCCAGTCAGTGCCCAGCCGTGCCTCAGATAAGCGGGAATGTACACTGACCCGGTCAATCTACCAGTCGATCTGGTGTACAGACTTCTCTGTGGCACTGCACTCATACCAACACACACACACACACACACACACACACACAGAAACACACACACACACACTCTGAGGCACTCACTTGTGCAGGAAGGAGTCTTATCAGAATGACACTGCAGAGGACACAGGAACAGGAGTGTGTGTATGTGTGTGTGTGTGTGTGTGTGTGTGTGTGTGTGTGTGTGTGTGTGTGTGTGTGTGTGTGTGTTCCTGACCCTATCAGAGCAATCACCCCAGTGCCAAGGCAGACACCAAGGTCTGGCAACAGCAGGGGAGAGATTCTTATCGGGCCGTGGTGTGTGTGTGTGTGTGTGTCTGTATGTGTGTGTGTGTGTGTGTGTGTGTGACAGCTTCCAGGAGAGATCCCGTAAGAAAGCAATGCGGTAGGTAGCTGCTGGTATGTGCTCACATACTCTTTGTATGTTGACTGTCATTGACGCATGCCTTGGAAGACAGATTGCAGTGTGAAGAGTGGCAGTGAGAAGCATTGTATGTGATGAGTGTGTGTTTCCACTCGGATGTGCATTAGTGTGTGTTTGTGTATGTCACAGACTGTTGTGTGTGTTTTGTCTGTGTGTCTGCGTGTGTGTGTGTCTGCATGTGTGTGTGTTTGTGTGTGTGACTTTGTGTGTATGCATGTGTGTGTGTGTGTGGGTGTATGTCAACGTGTGTGGTGTGTGTGTGTTTTGTGTGCGTGTGTGTGTCTTCATGTGTGTGTGTTTGTGTGTGTGACTTTGTGTTTGTGCGTGCCTGCGTGTGTGTGTGTTAGCAAATGTATTTGTATATGCGTGCATGTACCTGCATGCATGTTTTTTGCATACATGGGTGCGCTAAGCACAGTATAGCTACATGACTGAAAGGCCTGAATGCCTCATTGTCCTCCTGGATGAGGTGCTGTTCAGGGATCACATGTCCTTTCATATAGCAGCCCATGGCCAGGGCATTTGGATTTCAAAAGAAAGACAGAAAAAAATAAACACCTGAAGCCACACAAAAGCTTTGCATGGAAGGAGGACTGTGAGGTAATTCGGTTTGGAGAGGTGCGTGTTCATTCCTACACCCCCCCCCCCCCTCTCCCTCCATGCCAATCCCCAGGATGCTAATGCACACGTAGCATATCATGTCAGGATGCTAACGCACTTACAGCATATCATGTCAGGATGCTAATGCACACGTAGCATATCATGTGAAGATGCTAACGCACTTACAGCATATCATGTCAGGATGCTAACACATACATAGGATATCATGTCAGGATGCTAATGCACACATAGCATATCATGCCAAGATGCTTAGCATACATAGCATATCATGTCAGGATGCTAACGCATACATAGCATATCATGTCAGGATGCTAACGCATACATAACATATCATGTCAGGATGCTAATGCATACATAGCATATCATGTCAGGATGCTAACGCATACATAGCATATCATGTCAGGATACTAACGCACACGTAGCATATCATGCCAGGATGCTAAGGCATACATAGCATATCATGTCAGGATGCTAACGCATACATAGCATATCATGTCAGGATGCTAACGCACTTACAGCATATCATGTCAGGATGCTAATGCACACGTAGCATATCATGTGAAGATGCTAACGCACTTACAGCATATCATGTCAGGATGCTAACGCATACATAGGATATCATGTCAGGATGCTAACACACACATAGCATATCATGCCAAGATGCTTAGCATACATAGCATATCATGTCAGGATGCTAACGCATACATAGCATATCATGTGAAGATGCTAACGCACGTACAGCATATCATGTCAGGATGCTAACGCATACATAGGATATCATGTCAAGATACTAACGCACACGTAGCATATCATGCCAGGATGCTAAGGCATACATAGCATATCATGTCAGGATGCTAACACATACATAGCATATCATGTCAGGATGCTAACGCATACATAGCATATCATGTCAAGATGCTAACGCATACGTAGCATATCATGTCTGGATGCTAACGCACTCACAGCATATCATGTCAGGAGGATGCTAACGCACACGTAGCATATCATGCCAGGATGTGCTAATTCTGGTCCAGATCTCCCAGGTCCTATGTAGAAAGAAAACACCACATCTTGCATGGATGCAGCCCAGATGTGGTGCGGTGTGGTGTCTGTACTGGCTGTCCCCTGGTTCTGGTCCAAATGTAGCCTCTGCCTGGGTAAACCCCATTGCCCCTCTGCCTGGGGCCTGATAGGACACATTTGACTTTTGATAGTTAGCACGTAACACACCACAGAGGTGGAAGTCAGCAAATCATATTCTCACCAAGCAGGTCCCCTTAGCCACAGCACACCACAGGAGGAAGAACACACACTCTACCCTGCAGGTCCCATTCACACACCACACCACAAGAGGAAGAATACACACTCTACCCTGCACTCTCACTTCACACAGCACACCACAGATGGGGAAGTCAGGAATACTCTTACCCTGCAGTTCCCTTCATTTGGTTCCTGAGTTGTTTTTCCATCAGCAGACACACACACACA
This sequence comes from Sprattus sprattus, assembly GCF_963457725.1. Lineage (NCBI taxonomy): Eukaryota > Metazoa > Chordata > Actinopteri > Clupeiformes > Clupeidae > Sprattus > Sprattus sprattus. Next base: position 7,575,702 of record NC_137918.1, read on the forward strand.
CACACACACACACACACACACACACACACACACACACACACTCTCTCTCTCACACACACACACACACACACACACACACACACACACACACACACACACAAACACACACTCTCTCTCTCTCACACACACACACACACACACACACACACACTCTCACACACACACACACACACACTCACACACACACTCTCTCTCTCTCTCTCTCTCACACACACACACCTGATCCCCACAGTCCTCAAACGCTGGGTTCCTACCTGACTGTTCCTCTTTTATATTTGAACCAGACTGTTTTTCTTTCTAGTTGAGTCAATTTAGCAAATAGTGTTTGCCACAAATGAGTTTTTTCGAATTGGCATTGGTCAAAGCACTGCACTGTGTTTACAGTAGCAATTGGTACTTTGTACTAAATAGTACTAGCCTGACGATGTCATACTCATGATTCTAGTCAGAATATGAGTCTGATACCGGACCTTTGGGCTGTGATTATGGGGCGTGTTTCAACGAACTAGGAAAGAAAATGCCTATTCGCTGAATTGGATACCTAGAACCAATCAGAGCAACGTAGTAGCCTATTACCATCTGATAGATTAAACTTTTACCTGATCCCTAGGAAGGACGGCAAAAACATCTTTTCAATGACAAATGCCTTAATCGCGTTTCTCTGTTGAAAATGAATGCGCTGTCAATGTGCCTGCTCACGTTAATTAATTAGCATTAAGGCTACAAGCTACAGTTTATTTCGATGGGTTTTTTGTGTACACGTTAGCAATGATATAACAATAATGGTCTAGAGAACTTTAGTTAAGACAAATAATACTCTGTAACATTCGTGTTGCACATGCACAACTAACCGAGTCAATGTAGACATTAAAAAGTCGTGTAGATAGCTTAATTCACATAAAATATTCCCCACTAAGCACCCGAGACGCGGCCATCTTGGTCGGAGTTCGAATCTACCGGTTAATTCAACTCAAGCGTTGGTATCTGTCCATCAACGTATAAAGCCCGCCCTGCCAATTTGATTGGTCCGGTTTGATCCTACCGATGAAACTCTCTCCCAATTAACCCAGAGCCAGACCAAATCTCCCTGACAAATTTTTTTGTGGGCGGGGTTTGGGCTGGTATCCAGGCTAAAATAGTACAGTGAACCTCTTCATGTTGTTACAAGTTGGACTAAATGCACCTCTTGTCAGGCAGTGTAAGGTTAGGGTTATGTCAGCAATGTGGAACAATGTGTACTGCATTGTGTCA
>NC_137918.1:7589452-7594452 GCF_963457725.1 Sprattus sprattus
CAAAAACATAATTGAACTAAATCCTCAACCAGCCTACAGGAAAGGACTAAGCATTTTATAGCATGCAAGCTGAATACACTAGCTGTGAGGGCAATGAGCAGAAGCCATATTAATGCAGCCCTAGGCACACACACACACACACACACAAGGCTGGTGTTAATGTGATATGGCAACATGAAATGGTGAGGCATCAGACCGGGAGATGGTCTTGCAGCAACACGCAGGGAATTAATGTCCGCCCACGCTAGGTGTTGATTCCCCAGCATTTAGCATTTAGCATTGTCCCTGTGCAGTCATGCGAGGAAGGGGAAACACTGCCTCGAAACAGGTCATTGATTCTGGCTAAAGGTTGTTGATACTTGAGCTCAAATTCTCCACAGAGAGATTGAATTAGTAAAAGCCTTTGGTGTGTGTAGGTGTGGGGATGCCCATGATGAAGAGAGACCTGGCCATTGGCTGAAGTCTGCCGACCACCAGTACAAAGAGTTTGAACATCTTTCCTCGCTGAAATCTACGAGACGGGTTCTAGAGTGTCTTTGTACAGCGCTCGTAAAGGTGTGACTGTAGATTCGGGACTGGAGTGTCAGATTTGTGTGGGTTTTTTATGAGCTGAAAGTTGAGCTTTTCGAGTGAGTAGGATAGAAGTGTTGCAGACAGAAAACTCTGAATATGGCTTTATTATTATTTTTTAAAGGAGAGGTCATTGATTCTGGTTAAAGATTGTTGATACAACTCAACAGCCAATCAAATTCTACTCTTTCCTCTTGTGCATTGTTGCTCTTAACCAACGTGTTGATTGTCTGGAATGTTGCCTGCCTCGGTCCGAGCCACTGTGTTTGTTTCCCATCTACAGAGCCAGGACCGTGTAGGTTATTTCTAAGCACACACACACTGAACGAACAGCTACAGGATTGTGAGGAACTTTGACACAAAGGGCCCTATCTTGCCGATCAGAAACGCAAGTAGGACGGCGCCAAGCGCAAGTAGCTGTGTGGGCGGCTCTATGGCGCAGTTGCTATTTTAACGGCGGAAAAAACACACTTGCGTCCAGCGCAAGTGTCAAAAGGGTTGGTCCAAAGGAGGTTACTCAGCCATAGGTGTGGTTTGGGCGTAATATGCAATAAACCAATCCGAGCGTCATTTCACATTCCCTTTAAGAGCGAGGAGCGCATAGTCCATAGCGGCTTGTTATTTTGATGGCGGAATTACCTGGTGGAAGACTGGAAAAGTTCACAGCCGAGGAGACCGACGTGAGATTTACACCAATTTTTTGGCAAGCCATATATAATTACAAGGAAAATAAAGTATTTACCACTTGAGGAAATCATTGTGATACCCATATCCAAGATATTTTAAAAATAGGCATACATCTAGCGTAGCCTACACATTGACCCAAATGATTCAGGTTAATTGAAGCTGCGTGACATTTGATTTATTGTATGGCTTTGTAAAAAGCCGGGAGATAGATATAGCCTATATGGGGATGCGAGAAACCCTCCAAAAGTAAGCAAAGTCAAGCAAGCATGTCAAGATATTGCCGTGATTGTTTCTGCAACGGGGCACCCGAAAACGTTGCCGAAAACGCTATAATGACGTCCGGAGACGTGGGACATCCAAGCTGGAAGGTAACACACGTTCTCGTGCCTTCACGGGAGGTGGATCTGCCTCGACCCAGGATCTGACGGCAGCAGAGGACATCGCCACGTCTACCCTCACGCCTGAGAGCCTGCAGGGATTTGGGGGCATGGAAATCGGCACCCAAGCCAGTGCACCAGCTGACCAAACCCAAGGTACATAAATAAAGTCCACATACACAGAGATGAGTTTACAAGATTTATAATAATACTGGCATTAAATAAATGCAACAAAGCCATACAATAAATCAAATGTCACGCAGCTTCAATTAACCTGAATCATTTGGGTCAATTGTGTACGCTAGATGTATGCCTAGTTTTAAAATGTCTTGGATACGGATATCACAATGATTTCCTCATGTGGTAAATACTTTATTTTCCTTGTAATTATATATGGCTTGACAAACAATTGGTGTAAATCTCTCGTGAAGACGACAGAAGTAAAGTGTAGCCTATAGGTCCTATACTGTGCGGGCAAGCACATGCGCCCTTAAAATAGCGTTCTGAACACGCGTTACAGACTTTAGACATTGCGCCTCACATTAGACCAGCTTTTTTTTGGTCAATGGCGCACGGCGCACGGCGTTGTTTTGAAACTGCAAAATACCACTTGCGCCAGAGAAACGCCTTCTCTGTTCCGCCCCCGCCCATGTCGACGCAAGTTCATTTCGAAGCGCGCCTCTGGAGGAAAAATCGCGCTGTGCGCCGGGTGCAAGATAGGAATTATACATGCGTCGGTGACAATGTCAATTGCGCTGGGTGCAAGATAGGGCCCAAAGTGTATTGGATTAGACAAGACAGCGCCCTTAATGAAGGGCCACATAAGGTGTTCATTCACCATCATTCACTATTGTTGAGTGTGTGTGTGTGTGTGTAAGTGTTTGTGTGTGTGTTGCGCCCTTAATGAAGGGCCACATAAGGTGTTCATTCACCATCATTCACTATTGTTGAGGGTGTGTGTGTGTGTGTGTGTGTACGTGTGTGTGTGTGTGTGTGTGTGTGTTGCGCCCTTCATGAATAAGGTGTTCATTCATCATCATTCACTATTGTTGTGTGTGTGTGTGTGTGTGTATGTGTGTAAGAGTGTAGTGTGTGTGTGTGTGTGTGTATGTGTGTGTGGTGCACTCTTCATGAGTTCATTCACCATCATACACTGTTGTCCATGCACAACCCTGTGGATGAATGGGAGAATATTGCCTCTAAGTGCTCAGGCAGATCATATTAAAGATGTGTGTGACTCACAGTGTGAGTGTGTGTCAGATGACCAAAAGTGTCTGAGTGTGTGTGAGAGTGTGTGTGTGTGTGTGTGCGTGTGTGTGTGTGTGTGTGTGTGTGTGTGTGTGTGTGTGTGTGTGTGTGTGTGAGTGTCTCTGTGTGTGTGTGTGTGTGTGTGTGTGTGTGTGTGTGTGTGTGTGTGTGTGAGTGTGTGTGTGGGTGTGTTTGAGAGAAGTGGAGGCTGTTGTTTTCCCTGTTTGTATGTGGGGGGGGGGGGGGCTGTGTGTGTGTGTGTGTGTGAGTGTGTGTGTGGGTGTGTTTGAGAGAAGTGGAGGCTGTTGTTTTCCCTGTTTGTATGTGGGGGGGGGGGGGGGGGGGGGCTGTGTGTGTGTGTGTGTGTGTGTGTGTGTGTGTGTGTGTGTGTGTGTGAGTGTCTCTGTGTGTGTGTGTGTGTGTGTGTGTGTGTGTGTGTGTGTGTGTGTGTGTGTGTGTTGGAGTGTGAGTGTTTGTGTGGGTGTGTTTGAGAGAAGTGGAGGCTGTTGTTTTCCCTCTTTGTGTGGGGGGGGAGGGGGGGGGGGGGGCTGTGTGTGTGTGCATGTGTCTGTGTGCATGCACACATTCACATTTTGTTTTTCCTGACACACAGAGTACATTTTGTTGTCTGGGAGTAAAAACATGTTTCTCCCAGACAACAATTGGCCACAAAAACACATCAACACCATCTCCCCATCTCCTGAACTGGACCGTTGTTTCCTCCTCCTCCTCCTCCTCCTCCTCCCCCTCTTCCTCCTCCTCCTCCTTCTCCTGCTCCCCCTTCTCCCCCTCATCCTTCTCCCCCCTCCTCCAACCCTCCTTCTTCTACCTAGGGGCCCCAAACACAGACATCCAGAGAAGTGGCAAACAGACCCCTGTCTCCTGCATTTTAAAGAGGATCCCACTCTCAACCCATATCAGCTTTCACAGTATTAGGAACACACACAGACACAGGCACTTCTATGCACACAGTGTGAGGGATATAAACACACACACACACACACACACACACACACACACATGTACACACACACACTCACACCCACACACAAATTAATATATATGCACAAACAAGTACATTTATACATGTAGAGGCACACACACAAATTCATACACTGTGGGTAAAATGGGTACCATTCTCATTTGGGAGTACCAGATTAGGTAGGTATCTTACCCAGTGAGCAGGCGCCGGGTGAATGTGGGTGCAATTGTGTATGAATTGTGATATTGACTTCACGAGGGCCACCAAGACACACTGGTGCTGTCCTTGTAACAGCAACAATATGTTGGTAATCTCACCCGATTGGACAGGGATCAACCATTCAACACAAAGGCAGATCAATTAAGTTGATAATCCACAAATCAGTCTCATTAAATATATCAGTCTCATAAAATATATTATACTATCAATTTGGAACTCTGATTAATAATTAAATTAATAACTACAACAAAGTTACCTTATTAATAGTATGGTTGAAGGTCATTGGAGTTCTGAATAGAAGAGGTTGACAACGTCCATTCTTGTGTAACATTAAATAAACCAGCGTATATAAATCAAAGTATTTATTACACAATGATAAAGAAATAACACACAATATGTAATCTAGCTAAATGTACCTAACTAATTAATTGAAGAAGTATATGTATGTGTAAGGGAGAGGGAGTGTGTGTGTGAGCGAGCTTGTAAACTCGGTGTTGCGCTTTTAGGAGCGCGCCTGAAAGTATGTGCGTGTGTCCCTTTGTCCTGACTACCGTAGTTCCGCGTGCATGTGTATGCACGTTCGTGAACATACAAGTGTGGTATGTAAGGGATGAGCCTATGCAGCGGGAAGTTCGATTATGAGCTTAGCGTGTGTGGCTATATGAAGGCCAATGTATTTGTAATCGTATGTGATTTAAGATGCCATGTTAGAATAAAGAGATGGTTAGTAATGCATGCAAGACTCGTGTGTCTGATAAGCTATCCTAACGATTTCCCTTGGATGGTGTGGCGAAGCCAACTACCAACTAACAATGAAAGTATATAACAGTTATGTTCGGTAAACAAAACAGATACAATACATGAACAATGGCATATGTAAACAGTCCTATGCTTAGCCAGGTTGTGAATAGCTAGAT
>NC_137918.1:7599452-7604452 GCF_963457725.1 Sprattus sprattus
TCTAATGGGCTCCTAGAAAGTTGAGTACGTGGGAATGGGGCTTGTTAATTCTGCTTGCGGCGGAATCTGAATGTCTCTACAACAAAGACAAAAACAAAAGCAGGGAGCCCATTCTCTGACATCGTTACGCAACAAACCCAAGCTGTGACGAGGACACACTCCCCTCTCCCCACCCTGGCAGGACAGGACACTCTAACCTGGCTTAAGAGACTTGCAAAGAGGGAAACACCAACCGTACCTCAAGGAGATTATTTCACACACATTGAGAGAGAGAGAGAGAGAGAGAGAGAGAGAGAGAGCATAGTGTGTCCACTTAGTTTGCGAGTTAAAAGATTTGACTGTATTTTTTATCCTTTCAAATCTTATCTTTAATTTCATGTTGAGTTTTAACTTCTATTGGTTGGTTGATGAAAATGTGGCATGTTGAGCTAAAGGCAGTTCTTCAAGGCCACAGAGCAGAGAATGGCATGAGGACTTAGAGAAGCACACACACACACACACACACACACACACACACACACACACACACACACACACACACACACACACACACACACACACACAGTTAAATGCAGAGAATGGCATGAGAACTTTCACCTCTTCTCTATTTCACCTCACAACCCCTATCTTGACCTTATGTGTTGATCTTCCTGAAGTGTTTTACAGGGTTAAGGAGTTTTAGCAAAACATCTAGCAAGCAAACTCACTAAATGTCAGCAGACTTGTCCAAGAAACACAAAAAATATCACATTTCGTTCTGACAAAGTTAACTGGCTTGCTAACTGATGTCTTTCCATGATATATTTGGCAATGGGGTGCGGCAAAAACTCTCCTTACATTTAGTTTATTCGTATCCCGAGGGTAGCCCAGAGCTGGGAGGCAAAAGGATTTGATTGCTTAATTATTTTCAGGATGAAACAAACATCCAGACTACAAACATCCCTGAAGAAGCAGAAACTGTCAATCTGTAGGTGTTGCTTTGAAGACATGTGTCTCTGCACGTTGCTTTGCCCATAACTTATGTCAGTGTTGTGATTGATCTGTCAGTGTGGCGATTGATCAAAATAACTGCCTGTGTGTTGTGATGACGTCTGAAGGACACTGAACAAATCATCCAAAAGAGCCCACGGCCAAAAGACATTTCCGTTTCTTTCTGGCAAGGTTTCATCAAGTCTTGTGTTGCGTGATGAATGAATTAGTCAGCTTTGTTGAAACTAAGCTTAAAAAATCCTCAGCAAATTGGACCATATGTTTAGAAAAAGGTAATTGTTTGGATCAATACATAACTTTTGTTATTTCAGTGGGCGTTGTTATTTTACTTTGTGTGTGTGTGTGTGTGTGTGTGTGTTTACACATTTGACATCTCTCTAAATGGTCATTGCATCACAAAGGAAAAAGTGTTATTACCAAAGCCACTGCTGCAGATCAGAACTTGTTTGTGCACTGAGCTAATGCTTTCTTTCTTTTCCCAGACATTAGGCCTGTTATCAAGCCTGAATATTAGTTTGCAAATCCTGTCAGCGTCTTAAAATAAGGCCTGTTAGAGGGCGGACAGCATTTGTACCCGTCATGTCCTGGAACAGCTCAGGTGTGTTGTCTAAACACTCGAAGCAGGTACGGGACACAAGGTGCCAGAGGACAGGACACCTGCTCCCATATCAGTAGGGGACAACACCTCCTGCTCCAAGCTTGGGTTTGCTTTGGGCACAACCATTCCACATCAACAAACAACTGCATAGTTCTGATGTAAGAAGAGATGGTGTCAGTGTTACTATGATATTACATAAACACTAGGTGTGGGCCTGATGGGGCCCCTTCCTACTAGTTTCTATGGTAACACCTATCCACTGGTTGTTCTTTGGTAAAAACTAGCCCCTGGTTGTTCTATGGTAACACCTATCCACTGGTTGTGCTTTGGTAAAAACTAGCCACTGGTTGTTCTATGGTAAAAAAAACTATCCACTGGTTGTTCTTTGGTAAAAACTAGCCACTGGTTGTTCTTTGATAAAAACTAGCCCCTGGTTGTTCTATGGTAACACCTATCCACTGGTTGTTCTATGGTAACACCTATCCACTGGTTGTTCTTTGGTCAAAACTAGCCACTGGTTGTTCTATGGTAAAAAAAAAACTATCCACTGGTTGTTCTTTGGTAAAAAACCTATCCACTGGTTGTTCTTTGGTAAAAACTAGCCACTGGTTGTTCTTTGGTAACACCTATCTACTGGTTGTTCTATGGTTACACCTATCCACTGGTTGTTCTTTGGTAACACCTATCTACTGGTTGTTCTATGGTAACACCTATCCACTGGTTGTTGTTTGGTAAAATCTAGCCACTGGTTGTTCTATGGTAACACCTGCCACTGGTTGTTCAATGGTAACACCTATCCACTGGTTGTTGTGTACCTGGCAACTTTATCTATCTGATATCTAACCTGGCATGGTGACCATGCTGACTCTCGTGGCACTTAGGCTCAGGTGCTTGCACTGCCGCCTTACAGCAAGAAGGTCCTGGATTCGATTCCCGCATGGGACGCTGTTGGTCCTGGGGGGTATATTCTCCCCAGGCCTCCAGTGTTCATGTGGGCTAGCTCCCAGGCCTTTTTGTGTGAAGCTTACATGTTCTCCCCGTGTTTACAAGGGGTTTCCGCCACTAAGAACCCCTGACCAAGAACCCCTGACCAAGAGGGATCAGTTGAATTGGTCCCCGGGTGCCTAAAGGTTGCCCACTGCTCCTGGGGGGTCCTGGAGGAAGGACAGTCCAGAATGGGATAAAAGCAGAGAATAAATTCACTGTTCTGTAGGTGTGTTGCTGTGTGTGTGTGTGTGTGTGTGTGTGTGTGTGTGTGTGTGTGTGTGTGTGTGTGTGTGTGTGTGTGTGTGTGTGTGTGTGTGTTACGCGTCTGAAGTCAGCCTTGTTTGTTTATGTAGTCCAGTCGGCCCCAGATCTAAACCACAGTTAGTCGTTGTCTGATACAGAAAAGCAAATCTTTTCTAGAAGGTGAATTAAAACACTGAGTACTTAGTCAAGACAGACATCAAGGCACAGAATGTCAGCTGCACGTTTGGCCCAGGGAGCTAGTGCAGAACAATACATCAGGAGTTCACCCCTCTGTGTGTGAGAGACAAGTGGGGATGGATTTCAAAGCCGGCGTCCTCCGCAGAGAGCTTAAACTCAGACGCAGCTCCACATGCTCCCGCCTTGAAGATGTTCCACCGGGGAGGCTGGGATTTCAACCATGCCGACAGAAAGGGGGTAAAACCCACATAGACACACACACACACACAAAAACAACGGCAAAAAAAGTGTGCGTCCAGCTTGACCCAGATTTGTGTTCCACATAAACGATCACTTGTCTCCCTCTTTTAAGATCTGCTCAAATGACTTCTGCAGATACCTGGCTGGCAGGATCCCAGCAGCTTCCACCAGATGCTTTCTCCATGTTGTCCTGCACAGTCTGAGAGGAATAGCCCGCCGACATGGGCTGCTGCCGGGGACGCAGTCATGGCCCGAGGAACTGTTAGTTCTTATTGCTACCTGGCCTGCACTGTTACGGCCCGAGGAACTGTTAGTTCTTATTGCTATCTGGCCTGCACTGTCACGGCCCGAGGAACTGTTAGTTCTTATTGCTATCTGGCCTGCACTGTTATGGCCCGAGGAACTGTTATTTCTTATTGCTACCTGGCCTGCACTGGTGACGAGCACAGGCAAGCAGGTACACAAAAGCTCCTGAAACGCTAGCTGTGTGTTTTCTTAGATTTTTTTAGAGAGAGAGAGTGAGAGAGTGCTACATCCTGTGCCTCACTGTAAATAAAGGAGGTCTTTGTGTGCTGTTCTTTCCAAACCAAAGGGTGTGGATCACTCTTGAAAACATGGACACACACAGGCATACACAGGCACACACACACGCACACACACACACACACACACAAGCACACAGGTAGACAAACACTGTACTTCTTGATTCCATCAGTCAGTGCTCAAACACGCAGGGTAACTGTAGAAAGGGATCAGGTTGTGTTGATGCAATAATTTTAAGGTACTGTATGCTCTCTCTCTCCCTCCCTCCCTCTCTCTTCCTCTCTCTCTCTCACTCTCTTTCCCTCTCTCTCTCTTCCTCTCTCTCTCTCACGCTCTGTTTTTTCTGCAGGTAACCTATCTGCTTATGGTAAGAAACATGACATCTTTAATATACTTCATCTTCGACTGAGTTTGAGGCCCTAAACTTGGAAACAGGCTGCCATTCATCTGTTAGTATGTGGTAGTAAACCCCTTCATTATTCTTGAATATACACACAAATCTTTTTGGCATTCTCTTAAAAAAGTCCCCTAAAACACCCTAAAACTGTTCAAGTTTCATAGTGAGGAGTTTCTGTTTCATAGCGTGAGGGCGCGGTGTGTGCCAGGCGTAGAGATCTGAGTGTGTTATGGGCACCTGCGGGGAGGTCCGTAATGACAGTCCAAACATTTTGAAAAGACCTCTCTCTGGGTCAGAGTCTGTGAAAATGTTGTTACATGGAATTAGAGATGAGTTATGGTGAATGTTTTGAATTGAGTCACGAATCAAGGGATCATAGGCTACTTTTTATTTTATTTTATTTTATTTTATTTTATTTTATTTTATTTTATTTTATTTTATTTTATTTTATTTTATTTTATTTTATTTTATTTTATTTTATTTTATTTTTGTAGAAAAAACTGGGCTAGCCTTGACCCAGAGCAATGAACTCCAGACAAAAAAAATCACCTCTGTAAATCTAAAAATACTACAACAGCTGGTGACTGGCAGACTGGAAGAGTTCACCTGTGTTTAGCAAAGATTCTACAGTGCAAATGTACCAAAAGCATCTTACGCTGATCTATGACCTTTGGTGTTTAAGTGCATTTCGCGTACAGTTTCAAGCCAAACCTCTCCAGCTAGGAAAGGAACCAACAAGTATCCACTCCGATGGACATCACATCGCGGTTCTCATCCGGGTGTCATTCCAAGTGCCTGTTGCGG
>NC_137918.1:7614452-7621952 GCF_963457725.1 Sprattus sprattus
AGGGGTAGGGGTAGGCGTAGGGGAAGGGGTAGGGGCAGAGGCTTATGTAATCTAAGTGCCTAAAGACACTTTTATGTGTCGGAGGGAGAAGAAAGGCATGCACTGTTTATTGCCCTGCCCATATAAATACTGCAAATTGTTAAACGTCTTGCCATGGCAAAGTGTCAGAAGATGAGCCTTCAGCAGGGGTTGGTCCAGTTCTAGACCGATGGATTCTATGCCCATGAAGACTGTTGTCATGGTACTGTTGTCATGGTACTGTGGGGCACACATTGTTCGGCGTCTGAGTGGTAGCAGCAATCTTTCTTCTGGGCCCTTATTGTTGGATCTTCACTGCCACTGCGAATAAAAGATTCCAGTTGGTTCTCTTGGCCTGGTGCATTTTTCAAAGTCTTGTTATTGTTAACTTTCACCAAGTACAGGGGATTCCACTTTAAGATCGAGATTCTGTCAAATGAACTGTCTGTTATGGAAACCAGACCAGGGCCAAATGTGCTGTCTTTTTAAAGATGCTTTATAAAACAAATTAAATGAGCAAAAGAAGAAAATAAAAAGAGAAGAAAGGAGAGGGAGGGAAGGCATTCTCTCACCCACGGAAAAATTGCAGGGCAATGGTTGCATGCGTTGTTTGTATAGGAAACAGGTGCACACAGCTCACACACACACACACACACAGAAACACACATCTTCACACACACACACACACACACACACACACACACACACACACACACACACACACACAGATAAACACATCCTCACACACACACACACACACAGATATACACATGGTCACACACACACAAACACACACAGATACACACATGGTCACACACACACACACATAAAGAATGCTTTACTGACCCATTTAAGCTGTGTAAAACGCTCCCCAGCTGTAGGACTAAATATATGTTTAGATTGTTTCCTTCAGAGTTCCTGAGCTCAAGTTCTCATTGTGATCACAGCACAAAGAGAGTGGTTTGCAGTCCCCCCCCCCCCCCCCCCCCCCCTCACACACACACTCACTCACACACAACTACCACACACACTCGTCCCCCCCTTCCCCTCAAAGATCTGATCAACAAGCTGCCCATAATTAGAGGCTCTGGAGATAGAAGTCGTAAGAAGTGTTTTTCGCTCTTTTCAAACGACTACATGAGATTCATGAGAAGTTTCCCATGCCCTTGCAGCCTTCATTAGACACAACGAGGAGACTCTGATTACTGACGAAACAAAGTCTCAAACATGTCCCACTGCTGTCATTCAAAGGGAGATTACTAAAGTAAACTGAGACATCTGTCTTGCCCTGTCCACAAAAGTTTGCAGGTGAGGCAAAAAATAGTTGCTAACTTAAAAGATGTCTGAAATGTTTTTACTTCTATGCCTCACAGCAAAAAGTTTTATACCAAGTTTTATAGTTGCTGAGAACACTTTGACAAGTCAGAGAAGTAGCATTGCGATGCTTGGTAGTGGTATGTAGGTGGTCCCTATGAGGTCATGTATGAAGTTTCACTGTATTCAAGTACTACTTACTTGCTTCAGTTGAAGGATGTGTTCCCCTAGTCCCTCCTGCGTCTGCTGCGGATGTCTAGGAAAAACCTCCTGTCTGCCACCAGGAACTGCAGTGTCTCAACTGGAAAGACTGGCAGTCATTTTTCAAAGGTTATGGTACTTTCATCTCAATCAATTGAATGGGACACTCAAAACCACTTTTTAATACACTTTAAGATTTATATTTTAATAAATGTTTTATACTACAGTCATAATATGTCTATATCTAAATGTCTATACTAGATTACGTAGATTGTAGTTTTACTTTTATAAATAAGAATTCCCAGAGTAGGCCATCGTATTAGACAAAAAATGATTTAATAATGGATAACTGAGAAACCTTATAAAGTAAAAGTCCCCATTGCCATTTTTTTTATATGAATGGCGTTACTCCGAGCTCTTCGCTCAGTTCAGTCCTTCGACCAAGCACAGCCTGGATTTGAATTTATACATCAGGGTCTATTCGCATGATGGTGTGTCTTTAAATAAGGCGTACATCAGGGTCTACTCGCTTGAGGTTGTGTCTTTAAGTAAGGCGTACATCAGGGTCTATTCGCATGATGGTGTGTCTTTAAGTAAGGCGTACATCAGGGTCTATTCGCATGATGGTGTGTCTTTAAGTAAGGCATACATCAGGGTCTATTTGCATGATGGTGTGTCTTTAAGTAAGGCGTACATCAGGGTCTATTCGCATGATGGTGTGTCTTTAAGTAAGGCGTACATCTGGGTCTATTCCCATGATGGTGTGTCTTTAAGTAAGGAGTACATCAGGGTCTACTCGCTTGAGGTTGTGTCTTCAAGTAAGGCGTACATCAGGGTCTACTCGCTTGAGGTTGTGTCTTTAAGTAAGCCGTACATCAGGGTCTATTCGCATGATGGTGTGTCTTTAAGTAAGGCGTACATCAGGGTCTATTCGCATGATGGTGTGTCTTTAAGTAAGGCTTACATCAGGGTCTACTCGCATGATGGTGTGTCTTTAAGTATGGGGTAAAAGACGCCGAGGTGTCCCAACACCCACAAATATTTGTCGTTTATACGACGTCATACAAGTATTCAGGTATGTATAACATTATCCCAGAATGGAAACATTTCCTTTAGTCTTAAAAGACTAGTTTTCCAGATATGATGGAATTTAACCATAGAATTTGTCATTCTATCGAGTTGATACCACTTGCCACACTGAGAGAATATGTTTATTTTGTGTGGTGAAATCTGAGAATTACCAGTCTAATGAGATCAGTCTTGTAATAAGAGATAAGTATAAAGTTTATTAGTCTTCTGCAGTAGGATCACAGACACACAAAGTAAACAGCAAGCAGTCTGTGAGAATCGGATGCATTCTCTTACAGGCAGTGTCTATTTAACAGAGTTACAGAGATAAAAAGAACAGGGAGTATCACTGTTCCAATACATTGTATTCTCAAGGAAATAGGAAAAAACAAATCACATCAGTTCTCCTCAATGATTCACATGACATGCTGGCCAAACATTTACTTTACCGTTGAGTCTATCATTGCCCTTACACACGGAATCACACAACAGGTTATCAACATCAACAACAGTAATATTAATACCACTGGGGCCATTCAAGTCAATGTCTGCCTAAACCCACTTGCTGTGGTAAAAATGTTGATGGGCAGTTTATAGTAACTATTTCCTACTGTATTATAATTATTATATCTATTATATCTATTTACTGTCTTTTTTATAGTTATTATTCAAACCTTCTAGATGAGACTTTTGAACTGGATCTGCTTCATAAGTGATATACAAAGATACAGACACACAGATAACTGAGCCAATCACAAAAATGATATCATCTTCAACGTCATTCAACGCATCTGGAGGTGGACCCTGGGGTTTGGCCCTGGTCAGGAGAGGGTCCAAATTAGCGCCGTTCATTCGTCCAGATTAGAGTCGTTCAGTTTGTAATGGAAATGCAAATTAGTTCGGCACAGCCCATCTTGACTCGATAAAAAATATCAATGGAAAAACCCCACATGGCCTCAAGATATGCCATTGAAAACACCACTTCTGTTTCAGTGGTCTGCTGACAGAGCAGCTGTAAGTGTGAAGTTAAGCTATCCGGTTATGCTTTTTAGTTTCTAAGACGAGGCATAGATGCTAAGGCGTTTCCTCTCACTTTTTTAGTCTTCCTGCTGACATTTGGCCCAGACTCAAGCTTCACTTCACTGTCAGTGTCACAGAAAACGCAGAGCTGGGGTGAGTTACAATCATTTACTTCTTTACTGAATTATATCTGCGTATGTCTGTTTAGGCAGAATCAAGGCTGATTGGGAGTCTGAAAAAAGGGGGTGTAATATTTACTGCATGGAAAATCCTGCAAGGCATATAAGTCTTACTCTCATGATATCTGCTGGTGGTCTGAGAAGGAGCACTAACAAATTAAATGAACAGTTTTGTGTCTCTCGAATTGTTCATAAAACACACACATAAAAGTGTTCATAGCCATTAGACAGTTGTATTTTCTGAGAGCTTTACTTCTCTTGGGGAGATCTGTAGGGGGTTTTATGTAAAAACATGAAAGTAAAACTATTACACTGGCATTTGGAGCTCAAGATTTTAAATCTTAAAATTTTAAAGAAATAAGATTTGAATTATGTATTCAGATAACGTGTCTTTGTATCATATTGTTTGCTTTCTTTGCGGGACATCATAAGAAATAAACTGTTTTACCTTTTAACTTCCCCTTTATCATTTACCAACTACCATAACTCTGTCTGAGCCACTATAATGTTTCACTGGTTTGACTACAAACATCCCTTTTAAAATACTGCTTGGGATTTGGAATAAGTGAGTTTCCCAGACACATCTGATAAAAATAAGAGGCTATATGAAGTCAGCTATGTGGAAATGCAGTTCAGAGATGGCTTGTCCACACCTCTGGCCACTGCAAGCAGGCTTCTGTGTGTGTGTGTGTGTGTGTGTGTGTGTGTGTGTGTGTGTGTGTGTGTGTGTGTGTGTGTGTGTGTGCCAGTGTGTGTGTCTGTGCCAGTGTGTGTGTGCCAGTGTGTGTGTGTGTATACACTGTATCAGTTCAGAGATGGCTTGGCCACTCAGGTGTCTGTGTGATGGCTTGGCAGTGTGCAGGTCAGGGGGTGCAGGCAGGTATTGTACGTCCCTTAATGCATGGCCAATTGAATGAATGAGTGAATGAATGAATGCATGAATGAATTAATGAATGCACTCTTAATTAATTTGTATAATTAATGTGTCTGTGGATAGTTGTAGCAGTTATCCCAAGGAATGTACTCCCTTTTACTTTCCTGCTTCCAGATACCATTTAGGGATTCTTTATGGACTGAACTCGGTTTTATCCACCATCAGCCCAGTTGTGCATATATTCTATTCCCTCTGACCAGCAGCAGCATGCCTTTTATCTGTCAGTGTTTATAGCAGGAAGTACCTCTTCTGTCTTTATATATGCTGCAGTACCATAGGACAGAACTTATAGTAGCTTATCTGTGTGTGTGTGTGTGTGTGTGTGTGTGTGTGTGTGTGTGTGTGTGTGTATGTATGTATGTGTGTGTGTGTGTGTGTGTGTGTGTGTGTGTGTGTGTGTGTGTGTGTGTTAGGCTGGGTTGTGAATGCCAAACTGTAAAAACCCTAATGGAAATAACCTGTCTGGAAGCCCTACGGAAGACTTTTATCTTTCAGTGTTTATAGCAGGAAGTACCTCTTCTGTCTGTATAGATGCTGCAGTACCATAGGACAGAAATTATAGTAGCTTGTCTAGATCTAGCTGGTCAGCCTTAACTTTACTACTACATCATAACCAACAGTAATATCTTATTTTTAGAGCTTAGATACGTCCTGACTGAACAAACTCAGAAACCAATGTCCCATAGTGGGTTGTGAATGCCAGTGTGTGTGTGTGTGTGTGTGTGTGTGTGTGTGTGTGTGACTGTGTGTGTGTGTGTGTGTGTGTGTGTGTGTGTGTGTGTGTGTGTGTGTGTGTGTGTGTGTGTGTGTGTGTGTGTGTGTGTGAAGGTTGTGAATGCCAAACTGTAAAAACCCTTGATTAATGGAAATAACGCGTCTGAAAGCCCTAGGAGGCCTCTTGCATCAGTCTAACCCACGTTAACCACGCAAGACTATCTTGCGCAAAGGGTGGTGTTGTTCATGTCTCCCCTCGAGACAGTTCCTGGTCATTGGGAGTGCCTCACAAAGACAGCTTTATCACTACAAGCCTGGACTCAGGGCCACTGGAAAGATACCACATACCTTTGAGAAGTTACATTTATTGGTAGGCTACTTACTGATTAACCAACTTTACAAGGTAGACAGTAGAAAGGCATGGACTCTGATATGATATTGTATATTGCTTTAAGATGCCTCTCGCTGACAGTATAACTTCAAATCATTAAGACAGGATAAGATCAGATAAACTTGTATTAATCCCCGTAGGGAAATTCAGGTGTAATAGCAGCAAGGTAATAGGAATACAATATGTAAATTAAAATAAATAAATTAAAATAAATTAAATTAAAAAAAACTACATAAGTACAACAAAGCTGGCGTTAGATAACCGTTATTATGTTATTATAATACAATTCTGGTATCACAGTATGAGATATCTTTGTGGTACAGGATTGCTTTTCAGATAGTGAAGAGCTTCTTTTCTCTATTCTTTTATATACCCTGGCCAAACAACATAACTCAATGCAGGGCAGGCATATGTCCACTTCTACGTTGGTGTTATAAAGATGGAAAATGTATTTGAAATTTTTGTTCACTATAGGTGCCCTTGGCAAACACAACTTTGTGTGCTATCTTCATTTTATGTGTGTGTCTTTGTACCTACCATTGCACCTTAACCATCGGCAGGTCTTTTCAAAGTGGACTTTGTATTTGGAAGCGAAGCTAATCTACACAACACAGTAAATATATAGGTGTAAAGTAGCCTTAACTGACGATTTAGAACCTTTTAGAACAGCACCAGCAGAACTTGTATTATCTGGGAACAGGTAAGCATGTTTCGACATAACAGTTTCTATATTGTGGAATTATATGTCCAATTTTGGTTTTACTTTCATATTTAGTTGTAACAATTGTTACATGTAGCCTCTGGCTGTTTGATTCACTCTACAAATATCGCTCAAAAAATTACGTCATACTTCTATAGTTAGCGGGAGGGAATCATGGTGAATTGACCAATAGGATCCCATTATGTAAATGAGCCAAGCAGGTCGTTGTGTAGCGCGGTGCTTTGCAGTGCAGACTGAGGACATCGTCCATAACTTGACTACTCCGAGAGTTTACGGTTCTGTTAACTTTGCAACTGTAGTGAAGCGATTTGCACATTCGAGGATTTCGCATGATGTTTTAAAACAATCATAACAAACGAGAATACGTCCATACCGATGTATGCCTTCTAACATTAGCGGCGGATTTTTGCACACTACCTTGGGAGTGAAGAAGAGGAGAGAACGGAACGAGCCGCCCAAAATGAAGCACAAAGTAAGTGCCTTAACGTTCGTAGTAGGACTGTTTCCGTCTCATTTGTTTTTTTTTTAAAAAATGGTCAGCTAACTGATGTAGCACACGAACAGATCTATTCTATACTGGTAACAGAAAGAGTACTAATCTCAGAGTAGTATAGTGCTGCTATCCGTTAGTCCTGTCTAGCCTTCATCACGTAGAATGTAACTGTTGTCCGTAACTTTGTATCACTTCGTAGAGGAGTTTGTCCTCGTTTGTATCTAAAATGCCTATCTTCATTTTCCCACCAAACACATAACATCACATCACATCACTGAAGTGCTGCTCAGTTTAGAGAATACAGGACTAGACGGACGCTTCTATTTAAATAAAGAAATAAGTTACGAATCAATGGTTCATGTCAAGAAACAAGTACTTGGATATGCCATGTCAGAAACTCACTTCCCTCTCCTGATGCTCTGACTGCGATGCTGTAACCTCTCTCAC
>NC_137918.1:7636952-7639452 GCF_963457725.1 Sprattus sprattus
CTGGCTGGCTGACTGACTGACTAGGCTGACTGACTAGGCTGACTGACTAGGCTGACTGACTGGCTGACTGACTAAGCAGAAGGAGTTAATTAGATGAGGCGAGACGTACGTGGGCATGGGTGGCTGAGGCTGAGAGAGAGCACACTCATATCAAAAGTCTCAGGTGAATGACGTTGCAAACCAATGAGACAAAACTAAAGGGAAACTCACTTCCATTGAACTCAGTTTAGTTTAATGACTCTTCTGAGAATGAGTGTTTTAGCTGAGGGTGTAAAACTAATTTTCCTACCCCTGTGGTCCCACACTTAACCAAAGTTACTCAACTGTATGCAGTGGTATAGGACCTTCATATGGCTCTAGCTAGCATTTTATCTTTAAAATCGAGATTAATTAAATATGTGATGTTTGTGGTTTCGTCTGGGTCTACAGCTTGACATGTTACCCTTGAGAACATTCTCATGAAGCTTCATAGGTCTCCGGAGCATGGTTGAGTTCCTGAATTGCTACCATTTGAGAGCACTGAAAGAGAAAACTAGAAAAAGCAAATGACAAAAAAACAACAAGCCTTAGCTGTTTTTTCCACTGAGATTGAGGGCTGTGTTTGCCAGAGTTGGCCAGCGTGAGGTAAAAGGGTGGTGCTGACGTGCACAAGGCACCCAACTCGCCTCCAGCTTGCCTCGTTCGTCACCCACACAGCAGTTTATCCCTTTGAGGAGGGAGCGTTTCTGTAAGGAATTCCTGAATGACACTGTACAGATCTAGAATTTACTTTGACTGCCATTCAGAACTCTATCTCTCTAACGGTGAAACACACTCTTATGCTGCTGGACACAATATTCGCATTGGCCACCACAGTAGCCCACCTGTTAGTGGATGAAGTAGGCCTACATGCTCAATGGGGTAGGGGTAGAACCGCCTGTTGTTGTGACTGATGTGGATTGGCACATAATAAGGCACTGTGAGGTTTGGCTGAGCCTTGGTGACTGGGCGCTAACGCTAGCCACCCGTTGGCTAACCCCCCGGGATCTCTGTTACAGGCTCTGTCCCCACCCGACCTCAGGGGTACAGTGAGCTAAAAGCCACGGAACCCCACAGACGCCCCCATTCATGCCTGCTGCAGGAGCCAGCCAGAGACGAGGCCCCGCTTCGGGAGCCGTCTGGCCCACAAAGAGGCCCTCTGACCAGTGCCACTGAGGTCGCCTCTTTGGCTATTAGCGCCACAGTGGTGTGGAACCAACCGCTTATCATTAAAACCTATGCGAAGCGTCCAGGCCAGCGTAGGGCCAGGAACAGACTATGGTCCTTTGACTTCTTAATAAGCGGAGCACTGTGTCTATAATTTCAATCCAAAAGCCATTTATGATCGCTGTAATAAGACCTCATTCATTTGTGCTCACAGAGCATATATTAGGCCTGCTTCATTTCAAAGATTAATGTGTGCTCCCGGAGAAAAAGGAGGTATTTAAAATGCAGGCTTGGGTTTTTATTTTCATTTTAAACAGTAGAAGGAGTGTTATCGCTTAGCTAAATGAGAACGGTTATGTTTTTTTCCCCCCGAGTTCCTTAATTGAGTCAGATTGGCTCAGCCTGCTTCCAAAGGCATGCTTGAGAAGGCGCCGGACACACACACACACACACACAAACAAACTCACACACACACACACACACACACACACACACACACACACACACACACACACACACACACACACACACACACACACACACACACACACACACAGACACACACTTTGAGTTTCTTATCAGCTCTGACCAGGATGGCAGTTGCTTACTCACGTACGGTAGAAGAGGGAAAGTCCAAATCCTTGTTTAGCCACTTCCGTCTCCAAGATACTGAGGAATACAAACACACACACAAACACACACACACACAGATACAGACATATACACACACACACACACACACACACACACACACGCACACGTAGGCACACACACACACACGTAGGCACACACACACACACACAAACATACATACGTTAATGTCTAGCCTCCCATACAGCTTTGTCGGCGTCGTGTTGTAGGCTATTATCAAATCTGTGTCGCTGACATTGTCCTTGACGTTGATAAGATTATGGCTGAGTTGAATCATTGGGAACCAAAGACATATCTGTGCCACGAGCTGCCCTCTGCTCTGGAGCTGGGTGAGGGGGGGGGGGGGGGGGGCAGATAAGTGAATTATGCCTTCCTGCCCAGTTCCCCTCCTGCCCAGAGGGCTGTCGGCACCATGAATGGCCCTGGTTGATGGATCAAGTCTGCCGACAGGTACGGACCCAAGGACAAGGTCATAAATCCATAATTCGGACAAGGGAGGTCTATAGTTCATGTGTGGTTCACGCTGCCTCTCACCGAGGCTTCATATTTCGAACTTGTGTCACAGAAAAGCTAATGCCTACTAGCCAATCATTAGCGCTTTTCTTTTTCTATGGTCATGGACCTCAGCTCCCAATAAGCCCCAAATGAAGCCATATCTCTTCAT